>NC_141616.1:27317631-27638404 GCF_047967505.1 Dipteris shenzhenensis
CAAAAAGTGGCCCCCTCCCCTCATTGATGGGGGGAGAGGTGGGCTTAATTGTGGGACCTAGGTTGGGCTGGTTAGGTCTCTTTGGGACCCTCCAAGCCCCTTGCATTATCCCACTAAGCATTCCCTAATCCATTCCTTATGAGGCCCTTTTGAGACCCCAATTTGGTCCCCTAATGTAATTGATCACAACATGGGAGACAACTCTATGCATCTACCTTAAAAGGTTGTGGTCACTTTAGATCTTATGTCTCACTCCACACTTTATTTTATATACTTTCCATTCCTACTATATATGGGATTTCTCTACACTCATGCTTGTACCACATGCACTCTCATCTTGGTACTAATTTCTCAAAGGAGTTTCACCCTGTGCACTAGCTTCTCCAACTCACCTCCTTTGAACCGAATCACAAATTGCAAGGCCTACTAATCACAAATTGCAAGACCTAGTCGCACATGTCTAGGTATTTGAAGACCTGTCATTATCCTTAGCTCATGCACACTATCGATGATCAGTGTGCCACCTGTAAGGGAAACCTCTCCTTGAACCATGTTTTCCAAGCATTTATTATATTCCCATATAATCTTCCTTTCATTTCCCTTTAGCATATCTATCCAATAAAGTCCACATATGTTTATGAACATGGAATGGAAATTCTCCATTACAACTTTGACTATGAACTCTTTGTGTTGGATTCCCAACCCCTTCATGGACATGAAACAAATCTAGCAGCTCTCTCTTGAGGGACCGTTTTCTTAAGCGGATTGTGTTGAAGGTGTTAATACCAATTTGAGGAGTAATCGAGTATTGTTAAGAAACCAAACTGTGAACATCATCACTCTACAGCAAAGAAATGAAAGAGGACTCATCCATGCTAAAGGATCATCTATTCATGGATAGAGGAAAAACTCAGAAATGGCACAAGAAAGATCCTACTCATCATAGAGTGCAAAAGAGGAAGATATGGTATAACTGTATCTTGTGGAACTCAATCCGATAGCATTACTCATGTTACTATAGAATCAAATTCTCTGGTAAATTTTGAAAACATGTTAGTTAAGTTCTTCAACTAGATAAGTGAGATCAATGATGGCAGTACATATAAAAAACATGTATGAAATAAGTTTTAGGATTGTTACCATAGGAACTCATGAGGATGCTTGTCTATGCTAATATTTGAATCTTATACTTACTTAGGGTGTTCATGTTTGATGCAAATTTGTCTTCTTTTGGGATGCAAAATCCTGATGCAAAGTGCTATGTTCCCAAGACCCACGCTCTTCTAATTATACAGAGAAAGTGTGTCAATCCCCCCAACCAACAAATGAATGGTTATACAAAGTGCTATGTGGTGAATTGGAAGTGCTATATATAGCACACTGGTTTTAGAGGATGAGTTTGGACATGTTCTTAGATTCCTAGAGAGAGAGAGAGAGAGAGAGAGAGAGAGAGAGAGAGATGAATCTAGGAACGTGCCCAAACTCATCCTCTAAAACCATAGCATAGTGCAGTTTCAATCTCATGATAGTCACTCATACCATATATATATATATATATATATATAGAGAGAGAGAGAGAGAGAGAGAGAGAGAGAGAGAGAGAGAGATGAATCCAAGAACATGCCCAAACTCATCCTCTAAAACCATACCATCGTGCATTTTCAATCTCATGATAGTCACTCATAAGGCTAAAACCATAAATAACTTTCTTTAAAAGAAAAGATGCTTCCATTTGAGATTCTCACATCTATACCTACTTCATACCATTGGCTTTCAACACAAAATATTATGATGGAAATCCTTTCAAAATTGTCGATCGGAACTAGTTAAGCTCGTTTAATATATACTAGATACTATACGTTCTTTCTCGTGAAAACTGGTTGTAGGAATAGCACGAGAGGAATTGCAAATTTTGAAGGCTTGAGTATGTTTTGACGACTCTTAGGCCCCGCAAAAACCAATCTTGAGCTTGCCCCACCGAAGCCATTACTGTCTGTAGAATAACTTACTCCCAAACGTTCAACCATCGAAAGATCGCTGGCAGAGTGAGATAGATATTGATAGCTCAGTCCAGCGGAACCAACACTTATCCGTTTTGAGAGACGGTTTTTCTTGTCCGGCTTCTTTCTCCCCTTATCCAAACTATGGGCAACGTTCTCAGAATTTTCTTGGTCACAAGATTTTAAGTGTAAAGTAAGAGTGTGGCTTTTGAACTTTTGAATTTTGTTGAGGAGACATGTGTTGGAGACTATGTGCCCATTGTTTTAATTAAATATCCTTCCTTTCAATCCACGCCTTTGAAGATTCACACTTCATCTTTAAAAAAAATTGAGTGTCGCATTTGGAGAAGGTGCTAGTGTTGGAGAAGCTAACTTTCTTGTAGATAGTATGAACCATAACATGTAAAGGTAGACAGACTATAAGGAGGATTGCTTATATATAGAAGTGATGACCATTTGAGTGTCTCTTTATCCACACAATAATGTACTACTCTTTTGTGGCATCTTCTCCAAAAATTTCCACAAATAGGTGGATGATTACTTTTCCCATCTCTACGTGCCTTGTTGATTTTTGGGCCAAAAAATGGCAGTGGAAACCATAACGTAGCAATGTATCTTTCTCAAGGGCGATCTCCAAGGGCATGATAACAAACCTGAAGAATTGTGTGGATGGCGAATCCCAATTGTTATCTCAGTTCACTGGAGTTGCAATGCACCTGATGGCATCTACCCTCAAAGGGATTTTTAAGCAATACGATAAGAAGATGTCTCAGAAGGTGACTTTTCTACAAGAGAAAGCCACTGATGCAGCAAAGGCAGTGCAACTTGAGAGAATTCTCAGGGAAGGTGTAGAAGGCAAGGTAGAGAAGGCACATCAAAGGGTCTTGCAAGCACAAGAGCAAGCTGAGGCTGCTACAAAAATGGTCAACATGGAAAGGCATAGAAGAGAAGAAGCAGAGAAGCGCATCAAGGAGCTCTGAGATAGGCTTGAAGAAGTGAGAAGTGATGGAGGCATCGCAGACAAGGATCTAGCAATGATGCAAAAGGAGCTTGAATATCAAAGAGCCAAAAAGGAGGATCTTTACAAATGGCTCTACAACATGTAGAACGTATTGAACATTGAAAACGACCAAATGATGGAGGAGCTGAAAAGGGAGCATGCAGGAACTAGAAAGGTGATGCAGGAAATGGGAGAGAGCTTTAAGGCCAAGAAGGATGGGGTAGGAGAAGCCGGGGGAGAAGACAACAAGGCAGCTCTCGAGGCTAGGAAGGATGCAAAGAGTAGCCACGGTGGAGCAAGTTGCAACAGCCACCATGGTGAGGATCATTTTTTCAAAACATTGTTGGAAGTTCAAAGAGTAAGCTACGAGGAGGTAATCTGACATGGAGGTGGGTGTATTACTTGGAGTCAGCAAATACGATGAATATTAATCTCCCTGGCTATTGTTTTTCCTGCTCTTTAAAGGTACTTGTCAAGATCATGATGTAGGTTTCTTTTGGCAGGACATGATGGAGGCATGAAGTTGTATAGAGCGCAAATACTAGGATGAAGAGGACCCCAAGTGAAACGAGGAGTTACTATGGGCATACAAGTCGACAAAGACAAGAAAGCAGTATGTGATCCGAGTGTGTGAAGAGGTCTGCGATAATCCATTAGACTGGCCTAAAGAGTTGGGAGATGCTTGCTATAGAGAGGTTGATAAGATAGTTGGGAGTTTGGAATTTCCATGAGCCATTAAATGTCATCATATTTTGAAAAAGTAAAAATCTTGCAGGCATTTCTTAGACTTGCGGACTTTCTCAGCCTGCCATCATCCATGATCTATGGTGGTTGTAATACGTGATTTTATGTCGACCTACTTCCATGTTATTACTTAAATGTTTTAAGTAGCCCGGTGGTTGAAATTTGACAGTTAAATATAACCAGTCTAAAGGGGACTTTTTTAGTATAGCACTGTACAACACATTTTAGGATAGCACGACAGTAGTGCAGGGATAGCACGGTAGTAATGTAGGATAAGTGATCGCCAGCATGGTGGTTTTCTTCTATTATTACAAGATGAATGGATTTGTGGATGTGTCGATTCGTTATTGGATTTAATAAAACCAGCGCGGTGGTGGTTGGGATATACTAAAAACAAGCATGGGATTAACCGATTGGGATTTTGTTAACATCCACAGAGTACAGTTGCCAAATGCAGGGTAGTCAGTGAAAGATGAGAGGTGATTAGGCTTCATGATTTATGTCAATGGTTGTAGCCATGGAAGAAGTACGGTACAAGATTAGGGAGTTTGAGCCCCAAATACCCCAAGGCCAAAGATTGCAAAGCAACATGCACAAGTTGCAGGTTCCAGCTTACAGATTGTAGGTTCCAGCTGTCCAAGCTGCGGTTAAGTTAAGCCTTTCCAATCCAGGTTTTGAGCCTCCTACATGGGGTTTGAACCAAAAATAACTTAAGGCTTGGAGGTGCGAGGCTAACACAAGTGCTATTTGGGAGCCGGTTAGGAACACCTCCTAATGTCAGGCTTGTCCCAAGCGCTCTTATATGGTTAACTTAAGCGCTATTTCACTAGTAGGGAGAGATGGAAAGAATAGCAATATGCCTTAGCACCCTATGGGCCCAAGAGACTTTTTATGTAAAGAGAGAGAGAGAGTCCTAAAAGGAAAAGGGTTGGCTCTCCCTTCAAAAGGTGACATGTATAAAAGGCCAAAGGGTTGACTTTGGTTTCATTGTTGTGTGCACAAGTTTGAATACAAGCTCCCTCTTCTCTTCAAAGAGTGTTTTGGGTGTTCCCTTATTTCCAGTGTAGTGCCCTTGTGTTTGCCACTCCATCCCCCTTCACTCTCCTCTTCCCTTCTCCTTCTCCCTCCCTTCTCCCCTCCCTTCTCCCCTCTCCCCCTTCCCTCTTTCTCTCATGGAAACACATTACAACAATTCGGAGGCCGCTTGAGTGACACATGCGGATAGCTTGTGCCTTGCATTTCTCTCACAAGGAGTAGCTTGGAGTGGAGGCTTCATCGGCATCTCTTCAACATCCCCACGACATGTGAGTCACCGTCAAGACCACATAGATTTCCAAAAACAATTTAATAATTCCAGCACGGTAGTTGTTTGGGATATACTAAAAAGCATGGGATTTATCGTTTGGGATTTACAAAAACAAGTGCGGTGGTTAGTTTGGGATTTACTAAAAGAAGTAGAGTCTCAAATACATTCTCCATTTTCTAGGATAAGTGGAATATTGTTTCCTTGGCAATGAGACTACATTTTCTTAGTACTATCTCAATTGTCCTTGTCCACCGCTCCAAGACATCCTAAGATGTGCTCATGCATGTCTAAATTGAATTTGAAGACACTCTTGCCCTTCTTTCATTGTGGCACAGGTTGCATCTGGAACTTAATAGCTCTTACTAGATGAGAGTACACTCTTATGTAGCAGTTCGTAATTGTGGCCTCTCTTGCATGTTTTTTTGTACCAAAAAGCTCTGACTACTACATCCCACTTCTCATAGGTTGTTCCCCAATTATCCTTAAATGCTTCCTCAACCTTGTGCTTAGGTTTTGTGCACTACAACAAAAAGTATGGGTCATCTTCCTCATTCTCCCCACAGGCAGCGACGACGATGACAATTGCAAAGTTATCCCCCTCTTCCAGACAATCAGTGAGGTCATCGAAACTCTCCCCAAACTGTGGTGAGTCGTTTGTCTCTCCATTGTTTGTCACTCCATATGAACGTAGAGGAAAAACTTGAACTCGCTCCCATGTCTTCATAATTGCAATCTTCTCACAATCATCATGATCCCCTATGATGCATGCATTGCAAGAACAAGAAAGTTTTCTTGTTTTAATCAGTTGGTTATTTTAAAAGCCCCATATGTTGTGCAAATCACAAACACCTTTAATTTTCTCGCAATCATTCTGGCTTCTCCTTTGCACTTCATTCACTTTCACTTCATGGAACACTCTGCATACTACACTATTTTTAAGGCTTTGTTTACTGTATGTTGAATGCACACCTGTGGAGAGGTTGGTTTTAAGCCATGTTACAGCATCATGGGCATCATTGAGTTTTTCTTGAGGGCATGTTAACTAGTGTTTAAACAAATCTTGCTTAATAACAGCACACCATCCATTATGTTCACCCTTGCCATGGCTAGACCCAAAGAAATTCCACATCATGTCTAGATCGGTCAGGGATTTGAACCTTCAGACAAAGTAGAATCCACGTGCTGATTTAAATTGACAGGCAACACCATCTAACCACACCCAATGTTGTTTTATATTTTTTGCATGGGGATTTTCCTTTTTCCATCATTCCCAATGTAGTAGAAAAGCACACTGCATAAATAAGGTGTCATGTTCCCTATCATCGAAAATGTAGAAATGGTATGTGCATTGCACTAACCTAGACTCCTGTGAGTCAACAAGCAGATTGGTATCAAGTGTGGAAGAATCAAGCAAATGATTGTGCATGATATGCACAAGAATTGTTATCTTCTTGTTGTACTAGTGAGCTCTTTGTATCTCATCTTGTTCTTGAAATGAATAATTTTTAGCAAAATCTATGACAAAGACAATAGTGTCATGGGGAAAATTGGCAACTTAGGCACGTCCTGAACTACTTATCCTACCGACTAGTCGTGAAATTGTGAAGCACATATTTTGGGATGGATTGAACCACGTGACCTATAAGCTCGCTTGGCTAAGTGCTCTTATATGACAGTAGCCATCTCTTTTTCTCGTAACCTTAAACATTGACATTTTCAAATCTCCTCCATTTTAGAGCAACATGGTTGTCTTCCCTCATTTCATTTGGACAGACATGAAATGTCTTCTTCTTCAGCTTCAAACTGCAATGGTTGCATGTGCCACAAATGCATTCAATGCAGTACCATTTACGGTCTCCCTTTGGACAAACCACTGGCTCCCACAAAGACCTTAGGCTACAATAAGGATCCAGGTGACCTACAGTTTGCGCATTCATCGAGGAGGCATGGGCATCGATCCCATGGAGCAATGCTCCAACACAACTAGATCTCAAGTCATTCATAGCTTGTTGGGCCAGGTCAAAGTATATGTGTGTTTTGCAACAACAAACATTCTTGTCTTTGAGTTTCCTGACATACCAAGGCTTACAATACTCAAAGCTTGGGCCAACCACTGTGGCAGCTCTCACCTTGACAGTGTAGTTCGGCTACAAACTTAAGCCTCCTCTATTCCATTCCCTTAACTGTTTCATCTTCTATCCCTCTCAACCGTTTCTTTCTTCCTTGCACTCGAACTATAAACTCAAGCCTCCACTATTCCATTTGCTTCACTGTTTCATCTTCTATCCCTCTCGACCCTTTCTATCTCCCTTGCACTCTTCCTGCAACTTCCATCCCCTCTCGTAATGGACCCTACACAGTTCGTGAGGTCCTCACACAATCTTTCCTCCCCCTCTGTCGCACAATGCGAGAGCCTCTCATCCCCTAATCTTGAAATCGTGACATATGGGAGCTCCTCTCTCGCGCTTCAAAAGCCCGATTTGGATGCTCTCAAAAACTTCAAAAGTCCAATTTGGATACCAAGGCTTACAATGTGTGGATTCGTCATGGGGAAGTAGCAAGCTAAGGGTGTCCACTTTTTGTTCACTCCCCAATCCTTAGGAGGTGGAAAAACAAGCTTTTTAGCACACAAAAATGCAAATCTCACCTACTTCCCTATGGATCTAGTCTTTGAAGTCTTCTGACACAACATCACACTTGCTATTGTGCACATAATCGTATAGTTTGATCGAAAATTCGATGCACACACAAAAAATTTCTTTGTGTCACACGGCATGGTTCCAGGGTGGTCACACGTTTGTCACGA
Source organism: Dipteris shenzhenensis (assembly GCF_047967505.1). Classification (NCBI taxonomy): domain Eukaryota; kingdom Viridiplantae; phylum Streptophyta; class Polypodiopsida; order Gleicheniales; family Dipteridaceae; genus Dipteris; species Dipteris shenzhenensis. The sequence goes on from NC_141616.1 coordinate 27,325,488, forward strand.
ACAGAGAGTGTCATATTAAATTCTAAATTTCTCACTCATTTTAGATTAAATGTTATTGAAACTTTGTAAGTGGTCTCTTTGCATTATGTAGAGCTTAACTTGATTTATTGGTAATTTTTTGAATGATTTATCTAATTATAAATAATTATTTATAATAAATAAAGTCATAAAATACATGCATTTTAGTAGCACACCACATTTTTTTAGTATTTTGAATAATTAAGCAAATCCAATTCGGTGGAAGGTTAGTAGGCACATAAGGGTGTGTGGTTGAATCATCAAATCCCAAATCCAACAGTTAGATTTAGGAAGATTGAAGTTTAATTTTTACTTTTACTCCTGAGAGGATCAACAAAGAATATTAAAAATAAATCTAGTAATTCTCAAACATAACCAAACATTTCAAAAATGTCAATATTTTTAGTCCTCTGCATGATGAATAAGAGGAAAAATTTTTGGTTAAATTTGAGTAAGGGAAACGTACGATATGGCCTCCAACAGTTAAATCTCCCTTTTGTGGGGGAAAAAGGGCCACCCAAGCCTAATACCAAGACAAGGTAGGCTTGGTATTAGGCTTGGTGAGGTAGGCTAAGAGCATCACCGACCCTAGTGGCAAGCCTTTGGAGTCTGCATGCTGCCCATGTGGAAGGCTGAGTCATCAAAACCATGCCATGTTGTTAGACCACGTGGTGCCATCTCATCAAGGAGATGTGACATCACTCCTTGCCATGTCACCTTACATTGCCACACGTGCTGCCACATGTGCCACCTCATCATTCCACATCATGAGCCATGTGATCACACAATGCCACCTTGGCATACCTCCTCAACCTTGCCACATCACCAATCCCTCCACCTCAATTTGCCATGTCAATCTACCACCTCATGAATGCCAACTCATCATGCCACATCACCTTTCAATGTCATGGAAGAGACTATATTACCACATCATGACCATGCAGGAAGAGACTATATTACCACATCATGACCATGCATGGTGCCACATCAGCCAGATGTATACACATGACGATGTGCGAGGCATACAATACCTCGATCGAGGTATATGACCTGGGTGAGGCATACAATACCTCCATCGAGGTATGTGACCGAGGACACCTAGGGATACCTCGATCGAGGTTCATACGTGCGTAATGCACTGAATACCTCGATCGAGGTATATGATTGGGGCTCTGGGCATAGCAGACCTCTCCACCAAAACTTAGCCAATTAGTATCAATCTTAGCACCAAAACTTAGCCAATTAGTTTCAATCTTAGCACCTCTCCACCAATAATAATGAAGAGCAATCTAAGAGCAATCTAGTGGATGAGTTGAGGCTCTCTATAAGACACCACGTTTTGGTTCATTTCACCCATTCTTAGCCATTCTTGCCTCCTCATCACTTTGTCACACCTTCCATCCTACTTTCATTGAGAATGGGTTCTCAAAGCCGTAGAGCTAGTAGATGTGAAAGATGTAGGAACCCCCCCCCAAATCTCATTGACGAGGAGCGCAAGCAGAAGGCTCGTGAGTGCAAGAGAGCCTCTAGAGCTTGAGCTCGAGCTGCCACCACTGATCCACCTCCAGCTCTACCTCTACATCCCACCCCCACCTCCATTGTCCCCCCATCCTCATCCGCTCCCCTACCTCTAGCCTCCGCCCTTCCCCTAGCCACCTACATTTTGGCCTCCACCTCTACCTCTTCCCCCTCCACCCTCCCCCCTCCCCCTCCCCCTCCCCCTCCCCCCGCTCCGCTTGGCACCTCCCTTCCCCCGTCCACCCTACCATCTCCCATTGATCCCCTTGCCCCACCTTGCAGCAGCAGTGTTGCTTCACGACGTGACTTGCCGAAGTCCACTATCCGTCGTCGTACTAGCAAGATTGTGCAATCTTTTTTTTGTGACCTCATGCCAGCTTCGCAGTCTTCTCTTCTCACGTCCCTGATTGATCACCTTGACTTGGTAGAGTGTAGGAGGCTTGCTGGTCTTGGTGCACGTAGAGATAGGGTTGTATCTAGCGAGGTCCTTAGCAGTGTTCGACGTTCCTATGCTTCTATTAAGCATAGGAACTCCAGTGATGCCTTGGCAGCACGTCGTGCTATTGTGGCTGCCATTAGTAGACCTCATATGATAGGCCATGTGCATACCGCTTCACGTCTTCTTCAGATTGCACCGCGCACATTGCGAGTAGGCATCATTAGGAGGTAGAGTCTAGAGGATAGTGAGACTGATGCTCTTTGGGCTTCGAGTGGTCGTGCACCTCGCAGCGATCGATTGTTGGATGATTCCACTAGGTCCTTCATACAACAATTTTGGGAGGAGCATTGCAGAGCATCCCCGGTGTTCAAGAAGGCATTGCGGAAGAGGGTGTCACGGCGGTGTGTACATTGAGCATGGTGCATGTTTTTTGGAGTGTACCCAGATTGAGTTGTACACTCAGTTTGTAGAGGCACACCCGGAGTTCAAGATTGGGCAGAGGTCATTTGAGCGATGCAAGCCATGGTTTGTGCGATGCTCTCAGGAGCGTGACACATGCTGTTGTCGCTACCATGTGGATTTTCGATTGATGTATGACGTATTCCGTTCCCTTGATGGTCATAGGGGAGTGGTTCCTACTAGCCCTCGCGACTTCATTCATTCCATATTGTGTACACGAGATGGTGATGCTTTATTCCACTCCCTTGATTGTGTGGAAGGCACGTGTACTTTGTGTGGTGACTTTGCTAGAGTGCCATGAGTTGCACTAGATACTTGTGATGTGCAGATGGTTCGTTGGCAGCAATATGAGTACTGTACCTTGACATTAGATGGTGGTGCACAGTCGAGGAGGTTGCAGCTTGTGGGGAAGGAGACATCACGTGTTGTATTCATTGACAATTTTCGAGGGAAGCTGTACCGCTACATACGCCACTCGCACACTGCGAAATGGGAGGATCGTCAGTTTCGTGCATGTTTGAGGACATTTCCTACAGGGGTGGTTGTCTCAGTGGTGGACTTTGCAGAGAATTACACCTTTGCACCACAGCATGAGATCCAATCGGAGTATTATTTCTCCGAACAGGTGATGTGTGATTGAGTATTGATTTTTTCCCCGCCTCATTATATTGAATTATTTCAATAGTCATATTTTTTTTCAATGCCATATTGTAGGTTGCTATATTTGTGCACATTAGCTATCGTCATGCACAGGCTCATGTGGATGGCATTGATAGCACCATGGACTCATGCGTCATTGTGCGAGAGTATCACTTCTACATTAGTGATGATCGATCGCATGATGCCCATTTTGTGCAACATTGCTTCACTTTGCATGATAGTTTCTTGAGGGATCATGGTGTCACATGGCAGCGGCGCTGGACCTGGTCAGACGGTTGCGGTGGTCAGTTCAAATCTACTAGACAGTTTTATTGGTTCTGCAGATGGCACCGTGAGACAGGCATTCCGATTACATGGAGCTACTTCGAGACAGGGCACGGTAAGGGAGAGCACGATGGTGCAGGTGCTTGCGTGAAGCGTGCTTTGCGTCGATACCAGTTGCGTCACAGTGCCGATCACTTCAAGGATGCACATGATGTGGTGCGGTGGTGCAGCCAGCACTTATCCACTAGTGCTACCTCCTCGTTTCAGTTGCGTGACGATAGGGTGGTGAGCTGGTATTTTTGGTGCGTGGACATTGGGAGTCTTGATCGGTCTAGGCCTTTTGATTGTCATTCTGTGCCTGGCACTCTTGATTTCCATTCCATCAGGAGCGTAGGTGAGTCTCACCCCGCGATCTTTTCTCGACGGTTTGCATGTTTTTGCTCTGCATGCATTGATGATGATTGGGGAGAGTGCTCCATGATACCGTGGGCCGATCCATGGGTACGGCGAGTGCTTTCTCCCTTCTAGCCTTGGGAGGAGGTACATGATGATCAGGATGCGGGATTCAGTTTCTCTAGAGATTATGACCAGCTTATAGATATTTTGCGTATTGGTGATATCTTCGCGGTTATTGCTTCGGAGGGCAATGAGGAGGGTGTGGATTATTACTTGTTGCGATGCTCTATGCTGAAGAGTGTGCTGAATGACGATACAGTGGATGGGAATGGGATGCACTTCAATGCTCATAGCATGATCGTAGGTGGCCACTATTTTCAGCAGATACAGAGGCGTGGTCGCTATATTGAGTTCCAGGAGTACATGGCGGATCAGGAGGCATACCTGTATTCTCATCTTGTTGTTGGGATCAAGATTACTTTGAGTCGTGTTCGCACTCGCAAGGCGACGTCCACTCCACGATGGCGCCTTGCAGCGGCGGATCACGAGAGCATACTTGCAACTATTGGCATGAGAGCTGATCCTGAGGAGTAGCACATTACATATCATATTTTTTGGGATCATCAGTTGATCAGATTGATTTTTATTGGGTATCACTAGTTGATTACATTTTTTTGTATTCGATATGTATAGGCTCACTGTGTGACCGTACCATTGTAATTTTCATGGACTCATATTTTGTATTTCACTATGATGGCTGTATACACGTTCATACACATCATTGTATTAGATTCTATTTTTTACATGATGTCCCCGATGTCTTCTCAATGGGATTTGTTGTGTTTGTAAAACAAAAAATTGTTTATTAGTAGTAATGTTGTAATTTGTTTTGTGCTTTAGGACATTTTAAAAACGTGACTAAGAAAATTCGCGCACGTACTAACGAAATATGCGTGTGGACTTACTTGTTGGGGATGAAACTTTGCACGACTCTTAGGCCACCCTAGACATACATCCACGCGAGATTTGGTCTGAACTGATTTGGTATGCACCACGTGGAAGGTACAATGCGTACATTTTTACAATCCCTACTAGCACGACTACGTATGAGCTATGGCGCATGTACTAACGAAATACGCATGTGGACTTATCTATTGGGAATGAAACTTCGCACGACTCTTAGGCCACCCTAGACATACGTCCATGCAAGATTTAGTCTCCAACTTATTTGGTATGCGCCACATGGAAGGTATAATGCGTACATTTTTACAATCCCTACTAGCACGACTACGTGTGAAAAATGGCGCACGTACTAACGAAATATGCACGTGGACTTATCTGTTGGAGATTAAAATTTGCATGGCTCTTAGGCTGCCGTAGACGTACATCCACGCAAGATTTGGTGCCCAACTGATTTGGTATGCGCCACGTGGAAGGACAGCTGCGTACATTTTTACAATCCCTACTAGCACGACTACGTATGAAAAATGGCACACATACTAATGAAATATGCACGTGGACTTATCTGTTGGGGACGAAACTTCACACGCCTCTTAGGCCACCCTAGACATACATCCACGCAAGATTTGGTCTCCAACTTATTTGGTATGCACCACGTGGAAGGACAAATGCGTACATTTTTACAATCCCTACTAGCACGACTACGTATGAAAAATGGCACACATACTAATGAAATATGCACGTGGACTTATCTGTTGGGGACGAAACTTCACACGCCTCTTAGGCCACCCTAGACATACATCCACGCAAGATTTGGTCTCCAACTTATTTGGTATGCGCCACGTGGAAGGTATAATGCGTACATTTTTACAATCCCTACTAGCACGACTACGTGTAAAAAATGGCGCACGTACTAACCAAATATGCATGTGGACTTATCTGTTGGAGATTAAACTTTGCACGGCTCTTAGGCTACCGTAGACGTACATCCACGCAAGATTTGGTGCCCAACTGATTTGGTATGCGCCACGTGGAAGGATAGCTGCGTACATTTTTACAATCCCTACTAGCACGACTACATATGAAAAATGGCACACATACTAATGAAATATGCACGTGGACTTATCTGTTGTGGATGAAACTTCACACGGCTCTTAGGCTACCCTAGACGTACATCCATGCAAGATTTGGTCTCCAACTAATTTGGTATGCGCCACGTGGAAGGACAGCTGCGTACATTTTTACAATCCCTACTAGCACGACTACGTATAAAAAATGGCGCACGTACTAATGAAATATGCATGTGGACTTATCTGTTGGGGATGAAACTTCACACGGCTCTTAGGGTACCGTAGACGTACATCCACGCAAGATTTGGTCTCCAACTGATTTGATATGCGCCACGTGGAAGGACAAATGCGTACATTTTTACAATCCCTACTAGCACGACTACGTGTAAAAAATGGCGCACGTACTAACGAAATATGCACGTGGACTTATCTGTTGGAGATTAAACTTTGCACGGCTCTTAGGCTACCGCAGACGTACATCCACGCAAGATTTGGTCTCCAACTGATTTGGTATGTGCCACGTGGAAGGACATCTGCATACATTTTTACAATCCCTACTAGCACGACTACGTATGAAAAATGGCGCACGTACTAATGAAATACGCACGTGGACTTATCTGTTGGGGACGAAACTTCACATGCCTCTTAGGCTACCCTAGACGTACATCCACGCAAGATTTGGTCTCCAACTGATTTGGTTTGCGCCACGTAGAAGGAATCCCTACTAGCACGACTAAACCCTAAACTCTAAACCCTAATTCCTAAACCCTGAACCCTAAATCCTAAACCCTGTTGGGGACGAAACTTCACATGCCTCTTAGGCTACCCTAGACGTACATCCACACAAGATTTGGTCTCCAACTGATTTGGTTTGCGCCACGTAGAAGGAATCCCTACTAGCACGACTAAACCCTAAACCCTAAACCCTAAACCCTAAATCCTGAACCCTAAATCCTAAACCCTGTTGGGGATGAAACTTCACACGCCTCTTAGGCTACCCTAGACGTACATCCACGCAAGATTTGGTCTCCAACTGATTTGGTTTGCGCCATGTAGAAGGAATCCCTACTAGCACGACTAAACCCTAAACCCTAAACCCTAATTCCTAAACCCTGAACCCTAAATCCTAAACCCTGTTGGGGACGAAACTTCACATGCCTCTTAGGCTACCCTAGACGTACATCCACGCAAGATTTGGTCTCCAACTGATTTGGTTTGCGCCACGTAGAAGGAATCCCTACTAGCACGACTAAACCCTAAACCCTAAACCCTGAACCCTAAATCCTAAACCCTGTTGGGGACGAAACTTCACACGCCTCTTAGGCTACCCTAGACGTACATCCACGCAAGATTTGGTCTCCAACTGATTTGGTTTGCGCCACGTAGAAGGAATCCCTACTAGCACGACTAAACCCTAAACCCTAAACCCTGAACCCTAAATCCTAAACCCTGTTGGGGACGAAACTTCACATGCCTCTTAGGCTACCCTAGACGTACATCCACGCAAGATTTGGTCTCCAACTGATTTGGTTTGCGCCACGTAGAAGCAATCCCTACTAGCACAACTAAACCCTAAACCCTAAACCCTGAACCCTAAATCCTAAACCCTGTTGGGGACGAAACTTCACACGCCTCTTAGGCTACCCTAGACGTACATCCACGCAAGATTTGGTCTCCAACTGATCTGGTTTGCGCCACGTGGAAGGTATAATGCATACATTTTTGCAAGCACCTTTTCAATGCTTAATGTTTACAATTACGACACACGGCATTATTTTTAAAATACATTATGTATTAGATGTGTGAATTGAGATATTTGAAATTCAAAATCATACTCTTAATTTTAAATACGCACATGGGGATGAAACTTCGCACGGCTCTTAGGTTTAGTGTAATAATTGATATATACGAAATTCAATATGATATTCAAAATGACAAAGTTGGAACTTGAACACTTTTTCAATGCTTAATGTTTACAATTACTTCACATGGCATTCTTTTTTAAATACCTTATGTATTACATGTGTGAATTGAGATATTCGAAATTCAAAATCATAGGGATTTTGTTAACATCCACAGAGCACAGTTACCGAATGCAGGGTAATCGGTGATGAGAGGTGATTAGGCTTCATGATTTACTTCAACGATTGCAACCATGGAAGGAGTATATTACAAGATCAGGGAGTTTGAGCCCCAAATACCCCAAGGCCAAAGATTGCAAGAACGTGCACAAGTTGTAGGTTCCAGGTTATAGATTGTAGGTACCTTCTATGCAAGCTGCAGTTAAGTGTCTCGTGGGAGTTAAGCCTCGCCACTCTAGGTTTTGAGCCTCCTACATGGAGTTTAAACCACATATAACTTAAGGCTTGGAGGGGTGAGGCTAACATAAGCGCTATTTGGGAGCCGATTAGGAACGCCTCCTAATGCCAAGCTTGTTTCAAGCACTCTTATATGGTTAACACAAGCGCTATTTCCACAATATATTGCTTTTCATTTTTGAATTTCACCATTAAAAAATAACAATATATTGCTTTTCATTTCTGAATTTCACAATTTAACAGTGGTATATGACCTGAATAGCAGGAAATTAATTTTAATGAATTTAAGTACTAAGAAACACAGTAATTTCAACCACCAGGTTGGTCAATAACTAATGTTTGTTCAACCATGCTGGTTCAGGACAATCACATAACTGGCGATTGAGCTGAAGCAGCCACGGTTGCATGATGTTCCAACCACCGGGCTGGTTTGGTAAAATAACAATATATTGTGAAATATATTGCTATTAATTTCTGCCCAACCATGCGATTGGGTTGGACAATAACTAATGTCTGTTCAACCACACTGGTCATGCCACATGACTTTGACCTTGATTGAGCTAAAGCAGCCACGGTTGCATAATGTTCCAACCACCGGGCTGGTTTAGTAAAATAACAATATATTGATATTCTATTGGCGAAATATATTGCTGATAATTTCTGCTTAACCATGCCACCGAATTGAACAAAAACTAACATCTGTTCAACCATGTTGGTTCAAGACAATCACATAACTGGCAATTGAGCTGATTTAGCCTACGGTTGCATGATGTTCCAACCACCAGGTTGGTTTGAGACAATTACATTTAGTCCAAGCCTGGTTTAAGGAATGAAACAAGTAAACTATCCCAAAGCTCAATCACAAACAACCACCGGGCTGGTTTAGGCACCACTGACCTGTGTTGTATCTAGCATGTGTATGATGTGCTCCTTAAACACGTTGCGTCCTGTTCGCTTTTTACAAATGTCCTTTCTATTTGGAGAAACTCTTGTATTTTCATGTCAAAATGTCGTCACTGTAGGAATGACTTCCATACTTAGGCTCTCTCTCCTTTTCTTGCGTTTTGTTGAAGCCCACAGACTTCTCAGATCGGGATGATCGTGCATTGCTTTTGCTCTACGTTCAACTTCTAGAGCCACGTTGGTCCTTCTGATTGACATCGTCATCGACATTGTGCACCCAAGCCCTTTCTCCTTTGTTTTAGGGGACACCAACATAGCTAATGTCACCCTCTTTGTAGCTAGTTGATCTAAGTTGTGCACCCCTTTCACTTTTTGTAGACCATTTCTGAGGTTAGAGAGCATCGCCTCTTGGGCGTGCATCTCCCGAGGTGTTGGTAGGGTTGTAACTCTATGAACTTTAGGGTGCAAGCTAAAGCTTGTGAAGACTCAAGACTGGTAATCACCTGAATGGCCTGATGTTGCTGTCTCAAATGCTCCCACCAATCGTGACACCACAGCTCATGTTCTTTGCTCCGATGGCAGTGATCGAATGCATGCATCTGCAACCACTTCTTGCTACTGCCTTGCAAGGAGTCTTCTTTCTTCTCGTTGTTTCTCCCTTCGCAGATGTTGCAAAAGCATCTTCTGTTGCCATTTTGATACCGTGCTAGCACTTTCCTCAACCCGTAATCTATTCCTTGTGCCTTAACTTGGCTTTTCATCTTTCCTGTATCGTAGTCTCTATTTGCTTCTCTTGCAAGCCATGGCGAGCTGCATGTTGCCATTGACGCTATGGCCATAATCAGTAATAGATCCAGAGAACCTAGCTGGTGAGGCAAGCAAAGAATAGAAGACAACTTACCCAAAAGAAGACAATGGGAAGCCAAAGTCTATGCAAGGTCACATCGAGGTGCGTGTAGGTTGCAGGGCAGGAGCAAGTACTTAATCTTTTAAGATTTAATGGTCGGGAGATGTAAAAATGCAAAATTCGTGGGAGTAGCAAAATTTTCAACCGTCGGTTTTCCCCCCTCCGGCGATACACATCAGCAGAATTGGATATCCCAAACAAGCACAATGTGGCCTGAAATGCTTTAAAACACAAATAGGCCAAAGGGAACGCTATCGGGTTTGATGATGTGTATTATAAAATACAATGACCTTTGGCATACTTATGAGCCATAGAGCAAGCAAGTGCATGGAAAAAGAAACAATTCAAAATCGTAAATACTGTTGGATTTATTAAAAGATCTTTGCACATGCACAAATTGCACTTTTTCAACTTCTTCCATTTTAGGGTGAATCTAAATACCAATACCAACAACTATCAATGTTTTATGACCACCATATAGTAGTCCCACTAGTTTGGATTCCAAATTTTCAAGCCATTTTGGTTTTCAACAAATTAAAAAAAAAGTTATAAAGCGTGCCCTCAAATGGGTATGCATCACTTTAGCACAACATTGGAGGCCCATTAACCCATGCCTAATGTTCTCATTTGGGTGTGTCCTTCGGTTGAGGAGAAGATCACGTAGTGTACTTTTGAATGATTACTTGATTGCATGTATGTATAGAATAAAATTTTGATGTTTTTGAATAAATTGCTCTATCCTATAGTCTTCAGGATGCATGCTTCACATGCAACATAGAACTTGTAATTCTTGAATAGTCTCGTTCCAAATCCTTATTCCTATTTTTTTTGCTCTCGTGTTCAGGTTTGGAATGTATACTACAACTTGAAGACAAACTTTGCCGAATTTGGTTGAGCAATGCATATGTTTTGGGGTCATGCAAGATACCTATATATAGAAAAGTCCCTAAACCTCACCAAAAATGGCTACACCCAAGCAAACAATGTTTCCATTAAATTGTTATGCTATGGTGAAGACATTATTTTTAGTTTGATCAAATACTTTTAGATTGGATAGGATTCTATGGTCATGGTTGCCTATTTTATAGGTGATACCTTATCTTTACAAGGTTCATGGCTAATACAAATCTTTATGTGTTGCCTTTTATGCTTGTCTATAAAATCACTTCTTACTGTATATTAAGGAGGGAGGGAGGCTCTAACAAGCCACGTGTCACACAAAGGGAGCTCCTCATTGCTAGCCACATGTCACTAAATGAGTTCCTCACTACCAATTATGTGTCACATAAACTGAAAAGGCTTGGAGGCTTTCACGTGGAGGAAGTCGCATCATCACCTCCTAGAAACGAACAGGTTTAACTGATGCTGTTCAGACAAGGGTGGGATGTCTAAACGGGACACCTATTGTGCTTGGTGTTACAGACTTTCAATCCACGGGGGGAAGTATGGGTTCTATGGTAGGTGAAAAGATTACCCGCTCAATCGAATGTGCCACGGATCAATCCCTTCCACTAGGAGAGGAGAGTGCCACATGGCTTGATTTGGCTTGTAGAAGAAGAGGCTCTGCGTGGCTTTACGGAGCTCTCCACATGGCATTGCCCCACGGCTAGTGTTTCCCACCCATGCTTTTTTCAAATTCTCTTTTGTCTACACCTTCCAGCAAAAATCTCTTCGTTGCTGCCTCTCCCTTCGTGCCTTGCCATGTACGCCTCGCAATACAGCTATCTTATTTGAATTGGTTGCATAGGGTACCAAGCTTTTGAAGCATATCTATTTGCTCACAAACAAACTTTTGCACAGACGTGAAGAGAAGAAAGCTTCAGAAAGTACACACACACACACACACACATCTTGGAGCTTTGGAGTGAATTTAAGGAAAGTGTAGCTCACTCCTCTCCTTCTTCGACACCATCTACAGATCCTCCACTCACCCTGGCAATAGATGAGGTCACTGCAAGCATACTCTCATGCAGTTTCTTCTTTTGTTGTCAAATGAATCGCCATACCACGGGGGAGGGGAGCTCCATGGCCACTGAAGTGGAAGATGAGGACATCGCCACCAGGACATGTGTGAGAGACAAGGTTCCTGAGAGCACGATTGATGATGGCTCCCTTCAGCTTCTAGAAGCGATCATCTATATTGATCAACACGATGATGTGCCGCTCTGGGAATCCAAATTGCTGCACGAGGTGTTGCCGCAACCTCCGCACATTATTGACACAGCCATGGAGCCAATTTGAGTGTCAGAGTAGTTATAGCCGACAAGCACAGCCTTCTTCATCGATGGCTCTCTCTCTGGCTTTGGCACGACCTCTCTTCAAGTTAGGCTCTCCCTTCTCTTCTAGCTCTCCCTCCTGGTAATTCATGCACTACTCTCCCTCGTGCAAATTCATGCACTGTTTTGTTCTTGGTCGGAGCATAGATCTCCGCTAATCGCTCATCAGGTCAGCTCTCCTCCTGGTAATTCATGCGTTGTATGATTCTATTTGATTGGTGATGTTCGGGACATGAAATACATCAGACAAGTATTTCTTTTTCCCATCCTGCATAGACAACGGAATTTTACCAATCTGCACAATAGGATGTGCAGTATCATCACCAGTCTCCACAAATCCTGGTCTTTCCATTTTCCTTGCATCCTGCATCCATTCTGCATGACCTGTCATGTGGTTTGACACAGCTGAGTCAACATACCACACATCATTACTTTCTTCTGCACTTGTCACAGAATTGGTCATGTGCTGCACCATAAACAAATGCTCATTTCTGTCATCACCCTATCTACTAGAGGATGCATAATTGCCTTGTTGCAATTTTCCATTCATAATGTCATTTTGCTTTTGGTAGCAATCTTTAGCCATATGACCCATTTTACCATAGTAGTAGCATTCAACATTGCTGTTTGCATTTTGGCCTCTCTGCCATCCACCACAACCTCTTTGGCTCCCCCTGCCTCTAGAGTTACCATGTCCTCCTCCAAAGGACTAGTATTCTTGAGTTTGCTGCATATTCAGATTTCTACCTCGGCCTCCAGATCGGCCTGCTCTACCTCTGCCTCTACCTCTTCCAGCATTTGAGTAGAAGATAGTTTCTTTTGAAGTTCCTCCTGAAGAAGATGTGCCACCATTTCTCTGCTCTTCAAAAATTAGAAGAGCAAACAACTCCTCAAAATCAGGAAAATTTTCACAGACGGCAATGGATGTCCGAAACTGTGCATAATCCTTTCCTAGACCATTCAAGGTCACAGAAACTAGATCATCATCTTCCACTGCCGACCCAATGGAAGCAAGTGCATCTGCAATTTTCTTCACCTTCATGTGGTAGTCATTGATGCTCATATTTTCTCTCTGCACATTGTGCAACTCCTGCTTGAGCTGCATTTTCTTGGCTTGTGTATTTGTGCTATAAATTTTTGCCAAAGTATCCCATGCCTCCTTTGGCGTACTTGCATCCTGAATATGCACAATCATAGAATCCAAAATACTGATAGACAGCCAGCACATAACTTTTCTGGTTCTCATGCCATCCTTTAAATGCCTACATTTCCTGTTGATTGGGAACATAAGGAAGAATTGGTTCTTCTTCATTTCCTGTAATGAACTCCCAATAGCCTTTTCCCATAAGGAAATCTGTCATTCTAAACTTCCATGCTTGGAAGTTGTTCTGGTCAAGCTTTTTAGTGACAATCTGTGAAAGAGAATCAGACGCCATTGCAGAACACTAAAAAATGTTCTGTCACTACCAAAAACATAGCTTCTGCCTCACACAGGCAAATCTGCAAAACTGACGAAAGTGGTATTTGACCACACAGTCACTTCCTAGTGACGATTTTGCATCAACAGGCAATAAGGATGATTCTGTAACTCCCAGTATCTCTGCACACAAGCATACGATGCAATTTCTGTGGCAACTTTTCACCGACCTATAGAGTAGTGGTCACACAGCAAAAACAGGGCCTTTTTCTCAATGCTTGCGGAGAACTTTCGCCTCCAAAATGGGCCCCGAAATGGCCTCGAATTAGAAAAATAAAGTCATCGAAGGCTTTGCCCCTGCCCATAGCATATATTACCCCCTCGCCACACCGCGAAGGGCGTCTCAATCTGAGACAATGCACTCTTGCACTTTTCGGCTATGCTACCTGCAGAGATTTGCTCCCAAACTCAAAAAAGGAAAGCAACACTGGTCCTCTTACCAGGACACCGCAAACTTGGTTTGCTTTCTTGAGCTCCTTGTGAAGATAGTGGGAGAGAGGGAAGGAGTCTCACTTGTGGCTTTCTCACATACACAATGGGGGAATACACACAAAAGTGGAGGTTGAAAATAGTTTTCTTCTTCTTAGTTGTGAAAGCCAAAAGAACTCTAGTACAAAGAAATAGAAGAACCCTATATGTGGGTCTCAACCAAACTCAGCTAACTAAGGTGGCATACTAACTGAGCCACGAACTAGAGTACATAACGATAGCTGTCATCCAGCTATTATTCATGGGCGATGTACCAACGACATCTGCAGCTAACAAGTCGGTGACATAAATGCACAACGGTCACCCTGGCATATCACGAGTGGAGCTCGATATCTCAACAGTCATTAGGAAAAAAGGGAGCTCATTTTGGGGCCTTTTACAGTTTGGAAAAATAAGCTCTCACCCAATCAATAGAGGGCCAACGTAACATTGGAAATTCATGAAAATAAGAGAAAATAGAAAAAAGAAACAATACTTTATGTAGGTACAAGCGTGCTACATTAATGTGGAGATTGGTTTTTTATTCTCACAAGATCTTTGGATATGAAGATAGAATCTAGTCTGACATTTTATCTAACAAGGGCCTTCCCGCTTCCACCTTCCTTTGAACTTTGAAATGTTGTGCTGCCTTTCCTTCGAAAGGTCTACCATTCTACACCACTGCCTCATTGTGCAGCAACCTCTTCTTTTCCAAAACTGCTCCCTTGATCCTGTTTGGCGTAGAGTAAGATGTTTCTTATCAACTGTCTGTCTGCCCACTTTCTCTTTCTTGAAACTTCAATTTTTTATCTTGTTTACATTACTTTGCTGTTGTTACAGATTCACAAGGTCTCCATGGTGAATAAAAACCATGGCCATTCTTGTGGAAGACGCTCTGTGGATGATAATGCTATGAAGGCAGAATTATACCACACATCCTTACCCCATCAACCTGCTTCTTCTATTTCTTCGGTAGAGAATTCAAGTACAGTCAAAACGGAAGGAACTTGGGAAAGGTTTAGTGTTTCGAAAGGAGCATGGGTGCTCATGCAACCTAGCAAAAGAAAAAAACCCCAGACAAAAAACATTTTCTTGGCGTCATGGAAGGGAAGAGTACGAGATTTTAAAATCACCAGAGGGAAGATATTGGTGAAAGAAGTTTTGATTCAGCATGTGTACATGCATGAAGAACTTGTCTTGCGAGACTATCTAAATGATCTTTCGCAACATAGGCCTAATTGTATATTTTTCTATTGTGGTTTTTTTCTTTACGAGGTGTATGGATTTTTAAGATGAAGCTTTCTTTCTTTGCTTATTGACATTCTTGTGTTGTTTTATTTCAGATTTATACCCTTCATCGTATGAGACATGGCAAAACATCGATTGTATTCTGGGATTTATAGATGTTTTGCATGGATCGATAGGAGAACAACAATACCAAGGTCAATGTGCAATAGAGCTAGCTTAATCGGGTATATTTTTTACTAATCATTTTTATCAGTTGCTGGACAATGCTAACACACATGGTGTGTTAAGGAAACAAGACCTTCCGGCATGGAATTCAGTAGATTGGCCTCACCCACATTTTAGTGTTACAGAGGCATATAGGGCCAAGCTTTTCAAAGAAGTACAGAAAGCTTTGAGGCCCAATATTGCCACAAGGATAATAAAAATTTCTTTATGCATGCCTCTCACAGTTTTTGTGGACTTGTTTAATACCTTTCCAGTGAAGGTTTCAAAAACAATGTTCACAATTAAAGCAACAAGTTCGACATGCATGCCACAATTCTTGGATAAAGGTTGGGATAAGAAGACATGTAGTTCACTGTTTTGTGAGGTTGTCCAACCTTCTATGCAACTGAAGTACATGGTTGCATCACAAAATTTTATTTTTTATTTTTATTATAAGTGCAATCGAATGCTAGGCACAAAACTAGTCCCAATGGATCAAGATGAAGATTCTTTTGGTGCAAAAAATAAACTTCTTGATATTGATGTTGTTGAGAATGGTGATGTGCTAGTCAATATCTCATTAAGAGAATGTTGCTCCCTAGCTCAATTGCGCAATGACATTCTGTTTGAGACAGAAGGTTCTATTTCAAAGGACTTTTTATTTATCTACAACAATAAAAAGGTACACCATCTGATTTATCCTAGTCTCATTAAGCACTGCTATTAGTTTACTTTACCCTATTAATTCATATTGCTTTTTTGCAGGTGCTCAAAAGAAAAGAGAGTTCAATAAAATGCAAAGACATTGAAAATTTGAAAATTGAGATAACACAGACTCCATAAACAAGGTATTGTATTAAATAAAGTAAAATTTTGTACAAAAGTGTTTAATTGTACATGTAGAACATATTCTTGACAACCATTTTCTATTTATCTACAGCTTGATCTAGAGGCTGTTCTACATGGTCCAAGCTCTCCGTATCATCATTTTTTGGAGAATCTATTTTCTGCTGCTCCATCCTGTCCTGTACAGTATCTTGGTGCTGCTCCATTGTCTCCTCTACTGCCCCTGGAGCATCTGTTTTCTACTGCCCCTGGAGCATCTGTTTGCTACTGCTCCATCTTCTCCTCAATAACATCAGCAGCAGGTCCTTGTTCCTGTGGCTTCTACTCATCAGCACTAAGTCCTTGTTCCTGTGGCACCACATCAGCTTCATATGTGTCATCAAGGTGTATAACACCTTCTCGGACTTTAGAGCTCTCACCCAACTTGACAGTAGCTGGTACAATATGTTTGGGGGAGGCATAGCTCAAAAACTTCCAAATTGTATCAGCTCTGAAATTATATACATAGTTTGAGCTGAAGCTATCTTCTCTCATCTGCAATGGCATATGATGATTTAGAACACTTTGTACCACTATCAATTATCTTGAAGCTAAATGAAAATTATTTTTTCTTACAAGGTCTGGTTGTCTCATCTCAAAATAGCTTGAAAGTAGATATTTGGCACTGATCAGCACTCTCCATCCGTAGCTACTTGAATCATCTTGTTGTGGTGTCTGTACAGTTGGAAAGATATGTTAGAAACTGTTAACATCTGAATAAAACAAAATTATTCAATAAGTTCAAAGGCATAGCATGAAATAGACATCAGTAGAGGGAACGACTTTTTACCTCTAGATTTATTGGCTCTATTGAATCCAAAAGAGAGACATTAGGAGGACAGTGATCCAATGCATCTAGAAGCCTTCTAATACAACTGCAATACATATAATTTAGTTAGTATGAAATCAAAATAATGAAGTTTGAAGTTAAAAAAAGCACACACACCACTTACAATTTCAGCTCTCTGTGTGTGTTTTTAAGAGAGTTGAGTATAAAGCATTGCTTCTGCTGGATGTCAATAGAAACAAAACTCCACTGGTCACTGCGTAAAGAAAAAAGCATTAAGAAATCAAAGGCTACAAGAGTTCTCAATCTTAAAGAAGAATCCCAAAAGAAGCAGTCACCCACATACATGTTATGGTATGGAAGTAGAAAAACATCGATAACTTCAAATTTGCAGTGTTTGAACCAGTTGGAAATACCGGTGGGAGTTTCCTTTGCATCTCTTAACTTGGAAGAAATGGCAGGATCAATAATATGAACTGTATGCTGTACAGAGTGGTGAAGCCAGCTTCTCATCATGCTGCATGGGACCAAAAAATAATTAGGTAGGGTATAAAGAAGGTACAAGGAGGATTGTTTTGCAAACAAATGTAAAATAATAGACACTTACTAGAGCATTGCAAGAATGATAGTATCTGAGCAATACTCATTCTTATGAGCCAATGCTGCCAAGCATGGTTTTGTCAAGTCAAAATCATTCACTGAAGTTTCATCCTCAATATGGACAACTATATTAGGGCCCAGCTCCTGCAACCTTCTTTGTATCTGCAGCTCCCTCTTTCTAGTCTCCACATCTATAACAAATTTTGATTCTTTTATTTGCTGCTTCAGTGACTCCTCATAAGTAGCCTTCCCTTTGATGTTCTTTGAGTGGGTTACTTCAACAACCTTAACCTCATCTACCTTCGACTTCCTTGTAGGTGGAATTAATAATATGTCTCTCATCTTTATGTCCTGCCATTCCACAGGATGAACAAGCTTGTCATACCTCCATCTCACTTTGGACAAAGTGTTGAAGTCTTTGGCCATCAGAGTCACCCTGTGAGCATGGGCTGCTACCAGCATTGCATCTTCAAAATATTTTTCCAAGTAATCCTCTGCCATTTCCTGTAAGGAAAGAATGGCAGTCCTGTTCCACCTAAACCCAAGGTGCCAACTATCACATATGTCTTTCACCAGTCTTTGAAAAGGTGCCTTGGGGATTGCAAAGCCTATAGCTTTCTATTGCTTCTTGATCTCCCTTAGCACACTTGCACCATGTTTCAATCTCTTGGCCTTTTGTTGGAGCAGGCTCATTGGCTTACCCTTCCTGCCATGTGCACCTCTTCCCTTTGGAGGCACACTAAATTTCTTGGTACCTGCCCCAGCTGCTGTTGCTGCAAGCCCTGGCCCTTTGTCAGCTTTCCTTGCAGTTGACTTGGTTCTTGCCATCACTCTAACAAACTGCATACAAAGCAATGGAAAGAGATTACAGCCATGGAGAACATGGTATGACACAAAAAGACAATGACATGGGTGGATGAAGCAACATTGACAATTTTGCAATAAAATGCGATATGGACAGTTTGAAATTCCTAACAGCTTGAAATCGCATTTTCCTGCAGTGATTTCTCTGTCTTTACAACTAAATAAAATACGGATTGAGTCTATGCAAGGAGAGTACAGCCATGACACAAAACCACAATGATAGGGGTGGATGAAGCAACAGTTCAGTATTTGCAACAAAACGCGATTTCGGTTGTTTGAAATTCCTAAAGCCTTCTCCTTGCATTTTCTTGCAAATTCATGAGGCAGCATGCTGGAACATGCCTTCAGTCATTTCAATGTGTTTGCATGTCCATGTAGGATGGATTGTTTCTATGGAAGGCAAGAAGATTGCAGAGACTGAGGGAAGAACCCATAAATACTGACCTAAAAGCTATCTGTGGGTGTGCTGTGCTGTTGATGAGTACCCTGTGCTGGGGATGAACCTGTGCTACTGGTCAGGATGCTGATGTTGCAGAGTAGGGAGGTAGCTGAGACTAGAGGGCCGAGACAGGATAGATTAAACAGGAGGGAAAAGATTAGTGCAAAATACAAGCAAGGAAGCTACTAAATCCCACACGTGTGGAATGGAGTCGTTTTTCACACGTGTGGATGGGACCCAGATCTCTTGGAGTTTGAAACTTGGCACATGTGAAAAAGACACTTTTTGCCTTGGAACTTGTGCCATTCATGATTTCATAATCGGTTCCATAACCACTCTTCCCTCCCCTGCCTCCCAATCTTTCATCCCTGCCAGCACCTCCCATCATCCTTTTCCTTCCCTCTCGGATCCCTTCCTACCCACCACACTCCATGCAAGAAGAGTCTAGCCATGGACAACTTAGAAAGACACAAAACCAGAATAACAGGGGTGGATGAAGCACCAGTTCAATATTTGCAACAAAATGCGATTTTGGCTATTTGAAATTCCTAAAGCCTTCTCCTCGCATTTTCCTGCAAATTCATGAGGCAGCATGCTGGAACATGCCTTCAGTCATTTCAATGTGTTTGCAAGTTCATGCAGGATGGATTGAGTCTATGAAAGGCAAGAAAAGTGCACAGACTGAAGGAGGAACTTATAGATAAAGTTTTATCCTTAAATGCAATTGTCACACATTAAGATCTGCAAACATTGCTAAATCTATAGAGATGATGAATCTCTCACTCAACCAGCCCAATTCAAAAGTCTTCCTACTTGTGGTTGCAGTGGAAAAACCTTAGGAATGCCTATAATCTTTATCCTAATATCCAAGGTACATCACATCCTACAGCCATGTGTGTTATACTATTAAACAAGAAGATCAGGATATAAAGAGTCCTACATACCTGGAAGCTATATGTGGGTGTGTTGTGCTGCTGATGAGTACCCTGTGCTAGGGATGAACCTGTGCTGTTGATCAGGGTGCTGATGGTGCAGAGTACGGAGGTAGGGAGGCAAGAGAGCTGAGACGGGAGGGCCGACACAGGAGAGATTAAACAGGAGGGAAAAGATTAGTGCAAAATACAAACAAGGCAGCTACTAAATCCCACACGTGTGGAATGGAGTCGTTTTTCACACGTGTGGATGGGACCCAGATCTCTTGGAGTTTGAAACTTGGCACATGTGAAAGGGACACTTTTGCCTTGGAACTTGTGCCATTCATGATTTCATAATCAGTTCCACAACCACTCTTCCCTTCCCTGCCTCCCAATCTTTCATCCCTGCCAGCACCCTCCCATCATCCTTTTCCTTCCCTCTCTGATCCCTTCCTACCCAACACACTCCATCCAGACTGTAACCTGCTTGAAGACTACTACCACTGCCAGATCTCCAGGTTACCAAGGCTGTAGTTCAAGTTTGGGAAAGAGCAGGACATTCACCAGTGCAACTCCAATAGCATGGAAAAAAAAAAGAAAGGTCAGAATTCTAGATTCTTTTCAATGTTTTTTGACATATATTTCTTCCATTCATAGAATTCTTGATGTCCAAA
Organism: Dipteris shenzhenensis; assembly: GCF_047967505.1. Taxonomy (NCBI): domain Eukaryota; kingdom Viridiplantae; phylum Streptophyta; class Polypodiopsida; order Gleicheniales; family Dipteridaceae; genus Dipteris; species Dipteris shenzhenensis. The sequence goes on from NC_141616.1 coordinate 27,346,236, forward strand.
TATCTTCACTCAGCTCCACCCTTCTTGTTACATATTCAATTTATATTGTCCAAGAATATGGTAGATCACCCTAGAATTTTATTGGAGATGGATATGAATAGAACCTAGAAGTTTGCAACAAAATGCGAGGAGAGTGCTTTATCCATCTCTAGATAGCCCATATCGCATTTTGCTGCAAATTCCTGTTCTCGACACATTCCTCATGAAAAGCTTCACTCAGCTCCAGCCTTTCTCTTGAATATCAACTCATACTGTCTAGGAATCTATGAGATGATCCTAGCATTTGATTTGACATGGATATCAACAGAACTGGAAAATTTGCAACAAAATGCGAGGAGAGTGCATGACATTTTCCAAATGGTCCTACATCGCGTTTTCCTGCAAATTCCTATGTCTCTTTTGGTTCTCACTTCTTCCTCATTGTTTTGCTATCTTTGGCCCTATGGAATTCTTCCTTGATGATGAGAAATGTTTTTGCTTTGGAACAGTTGACTCTCAGGCTCCTCCTTTCAAGAGGAAGCTGGACTTTTCTACTGCTATAATAAGACCACAACAATCACCAGGTGAGTCATGAGAGCTCATGAAGGGAATTATTTGGTGATATCCTATGCATTCCCTAATTACATATGTCAGCATATAGAATTCAATGTATATAAATTTTGGAACAGGAAAAAGGAAGAGACTGGAGCAGAATGATGAGTCTTCCATCTCAAAACAAAAGGAACCAGAAGAGGACAAATCTCCAGATTTGCTCCTATTTGAGTTTCTTCACAAATGCAAGGCTCAGAGGAACTTCCACATATACCACAGTATTTTCAACATGGAGTTCACTATGAGCTCTATACTGGAGCATCACAAAGATTTTCTTTCAAACCATTGGGATACTTTCAAACAACTGACAGAGGCAGGAAGAATTGTGGAAGGTGAAAAGGTTTTTGTGCATATAAATCATATTGTCTCCATTGACAGGCTGAGGTACCATGTGAATAGAAGATTTGATAGCCTGCCTGATCAATATAAATTCAACTATAACTTGCACACCAGAAAGTGTAGAGTGCTTGAGGAAACCATGGCATTCCTTATGTACATTGTCTTCAGTCAGGACTCTCTGAATGAACAAGGGCAGGAGGCTGAAGAAGAAGACACATCTGAAGCAAAGGAAAAAGAGGATGTTCCTTTCGTAATAGAAATGGTAGAGCAAGAAGAAGATATCAACCTCCAGGATGAGGGGTTGCAAGTGGCTGCTCTTGACCTTGTTTAACTGAGGACAAAAACTCTTAGGGCAGCACAGCCAGTTGAAGATTTTGATGTTCAGAGTAGCAACTATGCAGTGCCCATGCTTCCAGGTGTCTTGATTGGTGGAAAAGATTATGTTTTCCTCCATGATATAGAGTGTATGTTCAATTTGAGGGAGGACTATGCCATTTCCCTTATTGCCCAGGCTTCAAGGCTTGACAAGGAGGTTGGCATAGAGGATGACCATTCACTACTGGCTTTGGAAACAACTTTTGATCCTGCAGAGACCCTTACTATTTGTTTCAAAGAGGCTAAAAAGTTCCAAGAGCTAGGTGAAGCTGCCTTCCAGCTCACACAGGAAGCTATGAATCTCTCAACACTATACACGGAAAAGCTTAAAGAAGAGGCTGGACTGGAGGAGAGAGGAATAAATCTTTGGAAAGATGAACTACTTGTTGCTGATGAAAATGAGAAGGTACGATCTTGTTACTTCAAATCAAATACTTTGTCTTCTGCTTAAATGTTTTGTAGGTTGTGTATTGTCTCACTCCAATCTTTTGATATGTGGCAGCTACAAATTGAGGATGACACATTCCTCCAGAGAACAAGTGGAAGCAGGCCGGCTGGGTTTGGCAAACTATCAAGCCTAGCTCATTATATTCATGATCTAGGCAGTGCTAAGATCTTGATTTACCATAGGCAGTTGAGCAACAATGGAGAAGCCATTGTTTACTTCTTAAAATGTTTGTCCAGGGTTTTAGATGGACATGATCTTTCATGGCAAAAGGAAAAGATCATTTTGATAGAGAGGTTGTCTGCCATAGACATATTTGGGGATTATGTGAATAAGCAGGCCTCTAGGGCCTCTTACTTTTTGTCTTACACTTCTTATGCATTAGCATGTGGTGTTAAGGAGCCCAAATGTCTAGAGGGCTATGGAAAACACAAGCTCATAAGGTTTCGAGAGCCACCCATGATTGCATCAGGTGACACAATCCAAGAAGAAGAACACGTGGAGACAGCTGAAGAAAAGGATACCCCTCCCAAACAAGCAACAGAGGCAAGCATTGATAAACAGATGGTCGACATCAAGCCAATAAGGAAGAAAAAGAGTCCAATCAAGATAAAAAAGAGAGTTCTGATCAGCAGGCCCTCGGAGAAATAGGATTTAGTCATCAAATATAGCACAAACATTATATTGAAGTTGAACTAATTTGTACAAAGTCTTTGATGTCTGGTATGATCTTGTATAAATGAACAATAAGTTGAAGATGAACTGATTTGTACAAAGTCCTTGGGATAGATAGAGCGGTGTCATTAAATATTAAACAAACAATATATTGAAATTGTGAACAAATTGTATTACATTTAGATCACATGTTTCACAAAAGAAATATTGTTGATCGAGTCTCAAATCATATAGGCATAACACCAAGAGTCACTTGTTCCACACAAAAAAATTCTATTGATTGAGTTTTAAAACATGTGGACATAACACCAATAAGTTACAAACTGCTATTCATGTTTACTTGTCCATTTATGGTTTCTAAATATCTTCGATTTCCTCCATTGTCTATGTCTCTTTGCCGCCATTGAATTGTCCAGAGTTTGTCTTCGTCTTTGCTTTTGGGCTAGAAGAAAAGCAAGCTTGACTTTGGAGCTAGCAACTTTTCTTTTAGCATGCAGCCTCTGTAGTATGCCTCGGTAAAACCATTGGAAGAATTCCTTCAGACTATTTGCCTTTTGACTCCCTCCATAGTGTTGTGTGTGTCTGGAAAATGCATAACGTGCCATGTAGTGAGACTTCTCCATGCCTTGGGTAGACCAAATTGCTGGGCATCCATACTTTTTGACAAAATAGGGAAGGTGGTTGTAGATGATATGCTGTAAGGCATAAGAATGCATAGTAAGTAATTAAAAAAAAGAGGATCACACTTAAGTAAAAGAAGAAGACAGAACCTTACCATGTAGTGAGTTATATTGCAGGCTGTCCATGCGTCTTTCATTGACTTCCCAAAATGTTTAATTGCCTCTTCAAAGTTCTTGTAATCACTCTTTGTCCATGTTACTTTGTCACAGAACATGAAGAGTTGATCAAGAGACCCCCACACCTCTGCCTTCACATTTTGTGCTTCCCCATCTGCCTCATGATCTTTCATGGCATTATGGACTTGCTTCCACAATCCTTATGGATTTGTACAAAGTCTTTGATGTCTGGTATGATCTTGTATAAATGAACAATAAGTTGAAGATGAACTGTTCTACCTTTGAAACTGTTCTACCTTGCCTTACTTGCTTACTGTGTTTGGGTCGAGACAAGAATCTTCTTGCCTTAACACCACCAATAGAGGGCTTGATTGGTACCTCCTTGCCATTGGTAGACTTTTTAAAATCCTTTGTGATTTGAACATATCCTCCATGCAGACCTATATCGGATAACACTTTTTCCAATGCTTGAAGAGCATCCTTCGGGACGGAGTTTCCAAGCAAATCAAATATACAAAAATACCAATTTCTCAATGATTCGACATAGACCATGCAATGTGCAGATGTGAACATTACATAGTGGAATGTCCAAAATGGCCTTGAAGTCAAGGTCAACTTTATCTCTATTAGGTGCTCTCTTCCACCATTTGGAATCCATTACTTGAGCTGATTCTTTGCAATAAAGGCAAGGAGACTTTGAGTTGCCTCCTTTACTAACGTTATACATGCACTTAAGTGTTTTAAGATCCCCCGCCATGTGCCACTCTACTTGAAAATCACCTTTTCCTGCAACATGGAGATTCTCGCCTTGCACTTGTCTTTTGATTATTCTTGGTATTTCTGTGTGGTGAAACACCCAATCTAATGTTTCATGGTCTTCTGTCTTCACCTGCCAAATTATAGAAAACAAAAGTCTTACTATAACAGATTTAAAAACAATGACCAAAATCAAGTACGAAACAAAAAATAATCATACCTGGAACGAGCCTAACCACCATATGTGTTTCTCCGACTGCACACTAAAATACTTCGAACTCGCTTCAGTCAATGATGTATCAAGTGCTCCATTCATCAATGTAATAGTAACCCTTTCCATTTTCTTTTCCTTTACAACCTCACACTCATCCAGTTTGATAACAAATTTCAAAATGCCTTTGCACTCCTCAAATGTTATTCCATAAAACTCAACCATTCTTCTTTGAAGTTGTTGTAGATCTACAAATATATTGTTCCAAGGGTTATACACAGTGGTTCCTTTACCACCATGAAATATTTCTTCAATATGGATATATTGCCTAATAAATTCATCTATACTTTCATTCAAATGACCTCTTATCCTCCACACGGTTGCTGGATTTGGCAATAAAACTCGTTTAATCCTTTGATCTTTCAAAGTTGAGGATATCGCATGGAAAATCGAACTATATCCCTTCCTGCTAACTCCACTAACATCAAGAGCCTCTTGGATTGTAGTGCCATCAACTTGATTATTGGATACAAAGTCCTCTACAACATTGCGTTTGACTGTTTTGTATTTTTTTTCCTCAATCAAACCTTTTGCTACACCACAAGAAAGCAATCCTTTCATTTGTTTAACAGGAAGAAGGTTTGGATCCATATTTTCTTTTGCAGGCTCCAATAATTTCCTATAGTAACAACACAATATGCCTATATCATTCAACACCTCCATTCTTGTTTTGTGGTAATGGACGAAATAGATATAGTCATTTGAGAGCATTTTTGAGTATACAAAATGATAAATTTCAATCTAACCTTGCTTCCTGAATTCTTCGCTTGCATCCACCAGTCCCAGCCTTCAAATTTGCAATGTTTTTAATCTTCCTACTTCGTAGTCTGTCTCCAAGCACGGTTCTATTCTTTCTTGCTCTTGTCAACTCTTTTATACTCTTTGAATGCTCCTCAATTTCATTCTGCAACTGCTGCTCCAATTTTGCACGAATGGCTATCTCCTACATCCTGGCCCCCTTTTCTTGTAGGTACATCATTTTATACGTTTCTGCAAATGCAGACTATGCTGAAATATAACCAAGAAGTCCATTTTGTCCATCGCCGGCAAACCTCAGTAATGTGGTGGGATTGACAAATGGAGGCGTAGAGTTTTTTACTTGACATTTTGGATATATGCTTCCATCGCACCATAAGTCAATATGTTGAAGCCCTTCACTTCTCATATTTTCCCACTGTTGAGCATTCAGCACCGTATCCTTTTGTCTTTTTTGTGCTGGAGCATATTGTTCTTCCAAGTCGATGTGAAGATGGTGTAATCACTTCTTCTGAGATAGTGACTCACTAGTGTCGGCCATTTTTTGTGCTTCTGAGGTTGCGAAGTTTGCTTATCAATCTCATAGTCATTTTGTAACATGAATCATGGAAGTGTGGTGGTATCCATGTAAATATTTTGAAAACGTGCAATCACCAAGTTTAGTGATGGATTCTTTATGAAAGGCCTGCACACGTCGGCAAAAGAGATGCGGAATCTTCAGGAAACAAAAAAAAAACTAAGGAGATATTTAATGCAAAATCGTGTTAGTTAGACAAAAGATTATCTTATTCCTTTTTGAACTGACAGTTCTGTAGTCCTTACTGACAGTTCTGAGCCACGTTTTCGTATTTTACTATTTTTGAGGTCTTTTAGGAGAGAAATAAATCAAAAAATAGTGAATTTCTTACAGGGCCCCAAAAGGAGCTCCCTTTTTCCCTAATGATAGACCTGTTAATGGCCATAGCAATCGAGCAAGAATAAAGGGCAGCACAGGAAGCACAACTTGTCACTGTTCAACTCCATTTGCAAGTAGTCGCTTAGTGGGGATAGCAACAACCCCCTCCATCATCAACATACTGCACAACGTAGGCAAGGAAATCCTATGGGCAGTTTTATGATCAAATAAGTGCATGAAAATATGTTTGGGCAGGTTGCTTCTAGGAGCTCTTTGATTTAATCTATGAAGGATAAAGCATGGAGCCTTAGTGAAAGTTTTGGCACAGCGGACTATTGGCCATTCCAACAAACAGCATCCCTAGCCATATTCAAACTTGAGCATGACAACATGATGCTCCTACAGTTTCCATACACATGGTAAGGCAGTTCCCAATAAATGAAGTACAATAATATTCACTTTTACTAATGTAAGCATAGAAACCAAAATCAAGTATTGGTGTCTATTTCTAAAATCCTCACCCTAAGTGTCCAATGCAAAGTTAGTAGAGGCTGGCTGATCTATTCTCTCACACTCAAGACACGCATGCAACTCCAGCATAAAAGGTCAGCACAATGGAGGACAAAGGGAAGGGAAGTGGGACATTTAAGTGCAGAGGGGTGGAACTGTAATGAGACTCTCACATCAGATCTGGACAATTTCTGTAAAGATTTACACAGACAGAGACGTTTGAGAGGGGACTTCTCGTACTTTCATGTATACACATGGGAATCACCTTTGCCAAATGACATGCAACATAATGGACCTCTCAAATGAAGTGGGGGCATGGCTGTTCTTTTTTGCTCTCACCTATGGGGGATTGTCAAGGTGTTGAAGTGTGATAACAATGCATGGTTTCATTGTTAAAGCCCGCAGTTGACACCTTCAAATTTGTTGAATAGTGCAGCTTGCTATTTCCTACTAAAAACATTGGAATATACAATATTCTATGTTTGAAATGAAGGCTTCAATCTTACCTTACCCACTTCCCTTGAAGCATTATTTTCCCAGCAACATGGTAAAGTACACTCCTAGTATCTGTTGCTCTATTTCCATATAGCCACCCAACCATAGGCACCTCCTCATTTTCTATATCTACATCTCCCAATGGAGGCTATTTATAGGCCAGTAGGCCATCCAAAACTAGAGAACTTTAGCCTACCAATCTGGATACAATGGCCTGCTACTACTGCTATCCACCATCTTCCAATCTCAGCATGTATGTTGGGCTCTTACCTATGGTTCTGATGCTGCCACAAGCTTTCAAGCCATAAACCAAATTTGAAGACACACTATCTAGTTGCATCTTGGTAAAACAGTTTAGTATTTCTTTACAAAGTCCATGCTCAACATATCCTCCAATTATTGCAGTCCATGAGACTACATTGTGAGCATAACCCTGTCAAATACATTGCTTGATTTCACAAGGAATCCAAATATGGCATACACATCAACCAAGGTACTGCCACAAGCTTTTAATATGGATTGAATGCTACCACAAGCTTTCAAGATGCAAATATATGTGATAGTAGACGTAGGTATGCCCTCCAATTGCGTCCATTTGAAATAGTTCAGTGCTTCCTTGCCAAGCCTATGAGCAGCATACCCTCCAACTAGTATGGTCTAGGAGACTATATCTTGAACTTGAAGCTTGTGAGATAGTTCTAGTGCTTTTCCAAGCAAGTCACATTTGTCATACATGTCAACCAAGGTGCTTCTAAGAAAAGTATGTTTTCAGATAATTGTCTGGTAATTTCAGCGTGTATTTGTGACCTTTTTTTGCTACTTTCAGCCTAGCACAAACCTTCAAAAGGGTCACAAATATGTAGATGCTAAATAAAGATAAATACGCGAGTTTCTTCTACTCAAGACATTTAGTGCTTCATTAGCAAGCCGATGTTCAGCATATCCTGCCAATCTCCTTGCTTTGCACATCCTCCCACACATCCCACCCATCTTGACAAGTGTAGTTCCCAAAGCCATGTGTTGGAGACATCCATTCCAAGTAATCCTCATTGGGTCAATTGACAGTTCCAACATAAATTGCAATATGCTTTGCTATGTGGCCATATGAAATGTTTGCTTCCAGCTTGCTTATGGCAGTCCTAGAGACCAACATAAATTGCCATATGCTTTGCTGTGTGACCATATGCCATGTTTGTTGTTAGCTTGCATGTGAGCTTTTGTGTGGTACAATACCACATCATTGTTGCTGTTTGTTGCAATCGTACACTTCTAACATGGAACATTGAATTCTTGGTAAATAGCTATACAACATTGGCTATCAATGATTTTAGAATGGTTGAATCATCTTGTCTAGAACCAATACCATCCAAGATCCATTTGCTTTGCATGTGAACGTTCTTGTCTAGAACCAATATCATCCAAGATCCGTTCTGGAACAGGGGAACGCTATTCCAAAGGTTGAGCAACAACTTCCACCCAGACAGGGCATCTGTGTTTGATCAAAGCCTGATAATCTCTGGTAGGCGACTAGGGCAACACGTGAACCATCTACTGCCCATAGAAGAGACGAGAGTGCTCCAATAAAATCTGTCTATGCTCTTCATCTGCCATGATCACTTCAAAAAAGCCTCTTGCTGCATAATGAACTTTTTTGACATAGCAACCACCCAGGGTTCTAGTCAACCAGTACCAACATCTACAGCAGCAGGCATACGTCCTTGAAAAAAGATAATAATGGCATGCTTGGCATATTCCTTAACAGGGTCAAAAATATCATCCACCTCCACCATGATGCCCATGGTGGGAACTGGATCCTTCCAACTATGAGTGTCTTCAAAACCCTCATGCATCACCTCATAGACAAGTTGAGCCATGAAGAGGGTCATCCTAACCCATAACCTGCTTTTGTTTTTTGTGTTGCACTGATCTATCTTTCTGAAAAGCTTTTTCATAAGGACAAACCGCCATTTGAAGGTGAGAGGAAGTTTGAAAATACGGAAAGAGCTTACAGTATGGAAGCTATACAATGCAAAAGGACAAAAACTGTATAGTAACATTCTCATCCTGTACGGATTTTTGCATGCGTGTACAGAGTGCTTGAATGCAAGTATAGAGTCCCTGCCTGTAAGTAAGGAATCCTTGTGTGGACAGCAAAACACAAACAGAATAGAGAGACTATGCAGGGAATGTATGGGAGGGCCCACGTGAAGCAAAGCAAAAGTACGGAAGATCCATACAAACTGTATGGCAAAAAACAACAGGTGATGGAGTTGTACGACTGATGACAGACAACAAAACACAAACAAAACGGAAGGGCTGCACTGAGAATGTACGGAGGGACAACTTGACATAAGCAAACGTATGGATGATCCATACAAACTGTACGGCCAAAAAAAAGTGCAGGAGACTCGTCTGTACGACTGATGAACAAGAGGTTGTACGGCTTGTAGGAGGGAAGTATGGCCTACGTGAAGAACCAAGGAGGCTAGATCACCACACCCTCTCTCTCACAACCACCAACACTCACCACACACACGCCTCACACACACTTTTTTTAGTGAAATCTTTTATTTCTGTGTGGGAAACCCACCAATAATTACAAAGGAAAAATTTACAAGTAAAGCCTCAGAGCATAAGTCATGAGGCAACCAAGTAAAAAGTTATAAGATCAAACTGGAGGAGGATCAAACACAACATCCTCCAGTTTCAGATTGTTGCTTTGTAAAAATTGATGCAATGAAGAAACTGCACCGTCAATAAAAACCACCTATTTTTTGCCCTTGTGATTCTTCTTAATCTAAGCGGGGAGCCTGAATTTTTGAATCACAGGGTCCAAAACCTGTTGCAACATAGGATGAAAAGGCTCCAGAGAAAAAGAAACATCTGCATCCTGAACAGAAAGAGACTCTGGCATAGTCTTCACAGGCATAAGAACTAGATCAATATCTGTACTTTTTGAAGGAGCATTTGACGAAAGAGCTACATCAGATATGTCATGACTCATCATGTCAGCTTCAGTCGGGGTATCAACCAGAGAGAGCATGTGCAACATCCTATAAGATCCCCTCTGCAAGGGGCACATCCATATCCTAAGGAGAAGGAGGCTAATGGTGCTCACGAAGGACGCAATCCTAAGCTTCTTTAGCAAGAGAAAGATTGGCCTGTGATTTATCTACCTTAATCCACTAGTGCTTCAGAGCAGTAGAAGAAGGCTTCTCCAATGAAGCCATAGCAGAACCCGGAGGAAAAGGAATAGTAACCTTGACAGCTGAAGAAGGAGCAGGAGGAGTGGTCCTAGATGCAAAAGGACAATTACATGCAAAATGACCAACCTGGCGGTACTGATAACATGCTGTAGGAAAAGAGGCAGAATGCAACCTGATGCGCATCGGATGAGAAAACCCAAATCAAGATCCAAAGTAGAGGGCACAGGCTGCATCATATCCTATAAAATACAAAGTCGAACATCTCGGGTAGCCTACAAAAACTCCTATCTCGAAACATAAAGAGGCCTCCCTAAAAGCGCTGCAAGAGTAGGAAGATGCTGAAGAAGAGGCACGGGCAACACTTTGAGGGTAATCCAAACCGGACAGTGAGTCAGAAGAGAGGTTGACAGATCAAAAAGCAGATCCCAAGGCATCACATAAGCGAAAAAACCAACCCCATGAATACTAGCACAAGTAACAAGGCTGTCCACCACATCAAACGAAGAGCAGTGGGCATAATAAAAACATTTTCCCAGAAAGACAAAAGAGGAGATGCAATCCTGACCCACTGTAACTTCAACCCAACGACGAAGTTGAGTTGTAGATAAAACCCTACCCATAAAATGGAGACAGAACCCAAACTTCTGAGCCTGTCGAAGACCGAAAACCAGAAGGACAAGATCCAAAGAACAAACCGAAGGGGAAGCCAATGGAGGAATATCTATGCAAGAAGCAGAACACAACTGACGAAGAAGGCCCAGCTGGAGTGAAGGACCATCCGTAACATCGAGCTTCGCAGATTTGACAAAATGTGAGGGAACCAAACTACCGCGCTTCCTCCGAATAAAGACACATGCAAGAGGAGGAGAGGTAGAAGGAGGAACTGATGCAGAGAACACAAAAGATCCATGAAGGACAAATTGATGTAATGGGATCATACCAAGATCTATGGTTGTGAGTGATCATGTGAGTGAGTGTGTGAACACGTGTGTGTGTGTGTAGGTGTGCTTGAGTTAGGTGTGACTGATGATGTGTCAGTCAGTAGGTGTGATTAAGGGAATATAGGAGTGTGGTGTGTGATTGAGAGATTCTAGGAGACATTGGTAGGCTTCCTGATTGAGATGATTGTGGATCTAGATTCCACCTACTCATTGCCAGTTGCCTATATGTACTCCATTCTATGAATGAATCAATTGCTCATTGCCTTCATACTCGGGCCATTGTCTCTACCTCTTGTCTACCTCCATCATGCTTCCATGCTTGCACCAACATGTGGTATCAGAGCCTTTCCACCCTCCTTGAGCCTCCACCCACATCCTAGTGCCACCTCCTCATCATCTTCTTCAACCTTCTTCCATGTCTATCCCATTTTCCTCAATTCTGCCCAAATCTTGCAACATCGATTTCTCCACATCCGACCGTTAACTTTCAAAATCCTTCCGACTCCAGCTTTCACACACTAAGGCACACCTTTCCACTGTTGGGATCAACAAAATTATACTCTGAGCCACCGTGCCGCCCTATTCTTTGATCACTGAAATTCCTCAAATTTTCGCCTCTATAGTCACAATTTCGACCTACCCTATTAGCTGCACTTGGACAACACTTAGGTCTAGCTACTGCCAAAATTTAAGCTCAATGTTACCATAGACGAGGGAGATATCACTATTTCTTTGGCCAACTTTCCTGATGTAATGCCAGATTACTGTGCACACTATTTCACCCATCCTTTGTGTTGCTAGTAGGCCTCAGTAAGGGCTTTCATTTCCACCCAAAAGCCCCTTGGGTGCTGCTCAGGATAGGTCAAATTTGATCCTCCAATCTCTATTTGCTCAATTTGGGGATTTCTCTCAAATCTCCTTCATGGCTGAAGCATTGCAAGTGGTTAGATGCTCAAAAGTTTCAATATTTTAATGGTTTTTCTTGGCATTGATGGGTGTTGGTCATACGAGTAGATGGATGAAGTATTTAATGCTCCAAAGTTGGTCTATCACTATGCAAATCATGTTTTTCAAGACATATGCTTGGATGAAAGGTTATATTGGTCACAAGAATGCATCATTCATGATGTTTCAGACTGGTTCAGTGATGTATGCAACCCCTTTGCTTTTCTATGTGGATGATATGCTCTATGCATACTACAAAAGTTTGACGTTAATTATGTATGGTTTATGTTTCATACACTATGCTATGCAACATTGAAGCATATGATGGATACTCTTCATAAGTTCTCTACCTTGGCTTTGCCTAAAATGCATGTAATGGTGAAAGGTTATATGCTTCACTTGAGTAGTGATTTGATGAGCATAGATCTGAAGATCAAGGAAGACATTATGTGCCTCAATGGTGATATACTAGCTATACTAGCTAGTGATTCTTTTATGAAGAAGAAGGATGCAAGCAAGATCAAAGGGCAAAGGAGTTAACTACAAGAAGGGCTACACCAAGAACCTCTCCAATGACAATGTACCTCACACTATGATAGCTTGGAAGAGAAGGAGGAAAATAACAAGATATGCCATCAAAGGAGAAAATTTCCCGACATCTTCAATTAGAATTTTTTTTTGTGGTCAATAAGGGTTCTCTGCTTTGGGATGTCCCCCTCAAATGATTATTAGTCTTATGTTTTACCTTGTTAGACCTATGGAAACTTCCCATGCATAGTCATTGTCCAATCTTCCAAATTGTAAACCAAGAGACCAAAGTCAGAGTGAGATCATGTTGAGGTGAGAATGCCCAAATGAGTCTACTGCTGATGCAACTAGAGTGAGTACCAGGTTGTGGATCATGTGTGTTGTCACTAAAGGTGGGCAAGCCATGAGGTTTCCCATGGACTACTACAAGGGTTGAGGTCATCAATTTATGGAGGGAATGAAGGACAAATTGATGTAATGGATCATACCAAGGTGTATGGTTGTGAGTAATCATGTCAATGTCAGTACGAGTTGTACAACCCCAGGCTGTACGAACAGGTTAGGAAAAAGCAATTGGATGGTGAAGGTAAGTACAAAAGATACGACTAAAGCAACCTATGTGAACAGAGCAGAAAAGAACAGAGGTACAGACGCGAGGATATCAAGCTGTACGAACAATAGGAAGAAGAGCAAAGGTACAAACGAAAGAGAGAGGGAGCAGCAACAAAAACCTCCATCTCCACTCTCTCACACACATACTTTATTTTTTTGTGAAATCTTTGATCGATTATATTATATGAGTAGCAATCTCAAAATAAGGTGCTACAATTATATCAAATGAAAATTTTAGTATATGCCAAAAAGACCTCATGATCTATGCAATGAGTCTACAAGCAATCAAAGAAAGATTGCTGCAAAGAACACCTGAAAAAGACAAACAGAGAGAGTAAAATCACAAAAGACTTTACAATTCCTATATGTCCATAAAGTCCATAGTGCCCAATAGCAAACCCAAACGAAGAAACGATAAAACTCCGGTTTGGATGGATGAAAGCCAAAAGAACTTCCCAAACGGAACAGATAGGAATCTCGCTCGCAGGCGCTGTCAAAGCAAATCAAAAAACTCATGAGCACGTACAATGTAAAAACAAGTGAGGAACAGTCTCCGAAGAAGTATAACATATGTAACAAAGTACATGAGCAATGTGTTGATGAGCTAATAGCTGTCCAGATGAAAACACTCCCAAAAAAACTCGGCAAAAGAAAACATGTTACTGAAGCGGTACTTATAGGCCCAAAGTTACTATAATCTTTTCCTCCACTACTTGACTGGGCGATGCATTCGCCAAACAAAATCACCGAAACCCAAGGTTGAGGCAAAAGGATTTTATACAATGCAAGTACAATAATTTGAGATAGTCTCAAAGGACGAGAAGAGAACCCTGAAGAAGTCAAAGTCCAATCTTCCAACCAGTCCTAGAGTTCCAAAGGAGGAATCGGAATAAAGGACGAAAGGATAGAAATAATTTATCGCCACAAAGGACGATAATGAGAGCCCAATCCATATGTAGTGGCTACTAGAGAAAAGGGAAGCACAGTACCAACATCATCTATAACATCAACAACCGAGGTGATGCCTTTAACCGAGACAAAGTAGGAACGTCGAGGTTCCTGTAAAGCCAAGGGAGACTGAAAGACTTTCAACCAGTGAATGCTTTCAGCTCTCAAAGAATTCCCAAGTAAAGATTACCATCCATTCCATTCCAGATGAAAAAGAACATGCTTCCAATCAAGAAGCAAGCGAAAGACAAAAGGGCATCTAGGCAAAGTGCCATCAATGCAACCAAATAAGAATTCCCAATGATCAAGTTGCCAATGACCAAACGCAAAAATACTGATATGAGTGACCTCACACACACATAAAAAACCCTACACACCTCACACACACACACACACTCTCTCTCTCTCTCACACTTAACACTTCTTTTTTTTTTGTGAAACCACTGAAATTATAATAAGAAAAACTTTTTACAATGACAATAGCCTAGAAAACAGAGTATTCTGAAAAATCAAAAGCAGTGGGAATCTCTCTCTCTCTCACACACACACACACACACTTTTTCAATGAAAACCATGATTGTTTATATTACAAGAAAAGCCACATCAAAGCGAGGAGCTAAAAATTACATCAGCTGAAATCTCTGTATATGCTAAATATACATCGTGATCGATGTAGCGAGTCTACAAGCAATCAAAAAAAGATTGCTACAGAGAACGCTTGAAGAAAGCAAATAAAGAAAATGCTGGATCACCAAAGACTTTAAGTTTCCTGTTTATTCACAAAGTCCAAAGTGCCCAATAACGAACCCAAACAAAGAAAAGATAAAACTCCTGAGTGCGTGGATGAAAACCAAAGAGCCAAAAGAATTTCCCAAAAGCAAGAGTCGGGAATCTCCCTCTCTCTCACACACACACACACAAGCATGCGCTTCCAGCACGCAAACAGAGGCACATCCACATGCACTGCACGAGCACATAGAGAGAGAGAGAGAGAGAGAGAGAGAGAGAGAGTCTCATTACAATAAAGTGCATACAATTCAAATTCCACTGCATTTAAAACAGCTCATATTCTGATCTGCTCGAAATGTCCTTCAGAATCAGTAAAATGGGCTTTGCTTATTTACAGATGTTTTCCTCTGTGTCTGAATCAAAGTGTTGAGGGGTACTACCATGTTGCTGCAGTGATGCATAAAATCTAGTACTCCCGTGCACAGCCTGTGCAACACAGAGTTGTGTTGCTGACACGAAGAACCAATTCGTAACATAGGGGCTGCTTCGGGCACAATCCAAGTATGACATGCGACATACATGACCAATATTTTCGAATAGAGTAGATTGAAACCCTTTTAACGAACAATGATACTCAAGCATTGGTTAACTGGTACTTCAGATACTGTTCTACACTGTCCAGGCCACAGAGATTCTTCACCTTCTCCATTGTGGCTGGTGTATCTAGCCTCAAGTACCTCCCTGTAGCGTATCTCTCACCAGTAAAAGGATCTTCCCATGTTGCTTCTATTGCACGTTTTATGGCAGAATGGACTGAACCAGCAAGGAGTAGAGGAGGTTCTCCAGAGGCTACAACATGAAGCAGAGTATTAGAACCAGTGTGCCACAACCTTAACAAAGACGACTAAGAACTTCCCAATTTAGTCCAAAAATAAAAGTCCTTGAAAATTTACAAGAGGTATCTTATGATGAGCATGCAAAGCCTGTAAGAGTTATTGCGAGGAACCTGAGAGTGGTGTAGCTAGCAGTTAATAGTTAGTTAATTGTGTTTGTAGTTAATTAGTTAGTCTATACCTCGCCCTGAGCATGCATTGGCCATCTTAGAACGTTGTGAGTATTTTGAGGTTCTCACCGACCTTCATGGAGCTCCTGCACCATAGACCACTTCTCCAGATACCTTGACGGGCATGGTGGTTCTTCAAAGCTTGGAAGAGCTATGGCAGTGGCAGACTATGGTGACTGGTCACCATGCTTTCAACAGTAATGTGTGTTGTATTTTCTTTAAAGACCATGTAGATGAGAGACAATGCTGAAGACCTTTTGTACATGAGCAACAACAGAGTATTAAGCATGAACTCAAATACTCTATATGTCTCATGCTCAACAACTGTTCTTTTGCATTTGCTTTTTATACATCAATGCTGATATCTGAGTGAGTATATCAACATTTGTGTCATGTATTGGTATAATTCTTGAGAAGTTTTGCTCCACAATTGGTATCAGGGTAAATTGGGTTCTACATCTGCTTGCCTTTGATTGTGTATGAGGCACACTATGGAATCTTCAACAGAGATTTTGGTAAAGAAAATTCAATGGCCATGAATACCCAAGATGGGCTTGTAGTACTCTCATGTCACATCACAATAGAAGCCAAGTAAAATTACACACAAAGAAGAGGAAGCATACTTGACGGGTCAGTGCGGGGATCTCAAGAGTTTCTCCACAAGTTAAAGTATAACCTTTAAAGATCGGGAGAAGAAGCATCCTTGCTTCGCATGTGCTCCATTAATCTGAAAGACACCTGACTACCACATTCTTACAAAGACATTAACTTTCAGTCTCTGTAGAACATAGACGCATAGCACTGCCCGCTCCGCTTCCTCCCTTGCTAGGCTGTCCCCCCCTTCCTGCCTCTCTTCCCCTCCCATGCCCCTCTCTTCCCCACTCCTCCCTCTTCCAGCTCACCCCTTTTCTCCTCTGTCCCCCTCCCCTCCCAGGCTGTGTCAGGCAGGATCTCAGCCCGTTTGTGAGCCCACACCAGTTTGTTTTTGGTCTGGTCTTTTTCCTATACTGCCCCCGCCTTCTCACAAGGGACTGGTCTTGTTCTTATACCACCCTCGCCATCTCACAAGGGGCTCTTGCCTTCTGCCCCTTGGTTTCACTTCCTCGAACCCCTCTTAGGGTTTTCTGGCAGCGAGATGGGCATTCAAAGCCTTTTTTAGGGCTGCAGCAGCTCCTATTTTCACCTGTTTTAGGGCCCTCGTCTGAGATTTTGGTCATTCTGCCATCCCACTCAACCACAAACAGCTTTTGCAAGGAAGCAACTTTTCTTCCTTTCCTCTTTCTTTCTCCCCCTTCGTTTTTCCTTTTGCCTCTTCTTTCTCTTGCTAGGAGGTGATGGTTTTGTTAAATAAAGGGGTAAGGATTCAGAAGGTGACCTTTCGAGGGCTCAGATAGCAGCACCTTGAACATTCTCAACCAACCGGATCTCCCTCTCGCTAGGGGACAAACAACATGTACATAAAGTTATTCTCTCCCTTTGTTACGTCAACCATAATTACGGAAGCCCCTTGGCTTGCTTATGGTAAGGTGGGAAACCAGAGGGATCGATAGTGCTTGTAAAGATAGGGCCTTGAGAGCTTGGGTCTAGGGTCACCCTAGGCCTAGGCATTTTCGAAAGAGGTGCAAAGAATTGCTCGAGGGGGCTGAATGGAAGGAGTCCATTAGCAGACACATGGCACCAAGAGGGGAGGACACTTGGCAAGCACTAGGCTAGGGGGAGAGCTCTAGAGAGAATTCTTCAGGGTGCTAGAGAGAGGTAGATATATCTCTATGCAGTCGGGGAGATTCATCATCAGGAACTCGTGACTGGGTGGTAAACAGCCAAGAGATCCCTCTTGTTTAGGAATTTACACATTGGTATCAAAGTGGGTGAAAAGAAGGCTGAGAACTTGTTGATTACGAATGGAAGCTACTGGTGAAAATAGTCGTTACCTTCTACTCCATCGACAATAACAAAGACACGCCCACTGATGAAGCTGTTCAAAGCGTCGTTTCTGTTGGCTGAAAGGATCGTCTAAACTAATAGCGTGTATTAACCCTCTGAAAATCGTTACAATCAACGGCATATCGGATTCTTAAACCGGGCGACGATTGCAAATTTGATGACCTTTGTAACTGGCAAGTGAGCACCCTGTTGACAAGATCGACTTCCACACAACATTTTATGAAGGCTGCGACCTCATCTGCAACTTGACGTACAAAGATAAATCAGTCGCGTCGTGCAACATGATCTTTGTATAGAAGCAGACCTCGCATGGTTTGCAAGGAGACAAACGCTTTCAAAGGAAAGCAAAGAAGAGGCCATTGATGACCACTTTGCAACCGTGCTCATAGCATGCATCAAAGAGGGATTAGGAGCTATAGTCAGCTCTTAAAAAAAAGCAAAGCGATGCTTTGTAGCAACCGCGACTCGACCTGCACAGAAAAAGATGAACTCCGCGTCACGACAACTCACAGACAATAGAAGATAGATTGCCATGTCATTTAAAGGTTTAAAATGTTTCTTGAGTGTTTCCTTCATGCTTTATGTCCTCTCTTTTTTTCCTTCATCAACACATCATCACTCTTGACATAGCCCACTGGATACAAAGGTTGAGGAGACCACGCCCTCCGCCACAACGAGAGACAACTTGACAGACGCAAATCCGAGATGTCTTTGCAGCCCACCGGAGAGCCACCACGGTGTTGGGTTTCGGCTTCTAAGTTTCAATCTTTTTCCAGCTCCAGTTTTGTTTGAGCTCTTAAGCTCTTTAGCCTAGCGTAGCATAGCAGCCAGCAAGCATCCTAGCGTGCCCTTTGCTCCAGCCTATTGAGGCTTGTATCCTTCTCATTGGTGAACTTTGTCCCATAGGCCCGTGAGGACTCCCGCAAACGTTAATACATCTTTCTTTCTTTCTTTCTTTCTCTGTTCAATAAGGCTTCCCCTTAGCCCCCATTTTGTTTCTTTTCGTGGCAAAGATTGGTGAATAATTTTCTTTGGGCAGACTTGGACAGCACACGAAACACTCGGGTTAAGGTAATAGGGAAGACAGTGGATCTTCACCAAGAAGAGGGAGGGTTGGGTATCATCGATCCAGAGATGTAGAGTAGAGCCATATTAGGGAAGCTTATTGTCAAGGGTCTAGCTCCAAGCTCTAACCTTGGAAGCTCTTGCTCTGGCAAGGGCTCATAAGAAACACTCCATACATAGAAGGACAGTGACAACAATCTCACAAATGGATCTTAAAGGCGTCCTCTCTTACAAAGGGTTTCCATTAATGTGGAGCTTCATGAGAATGTGCCAGCATCTCTCAGGTAGCCTCATCCAAGCCACCCCCTAGGGCAAAGATGAGTTCGAGAGACAGCCCCTAATTTGGCACCCAAACTTTCGAGACCAAGAGGCTCATATGCTTGGGCAACGTAGGCACATTAGGTGGGCACAGAGGGACAACCCGGTGGTGCAATCCCTAGGTGCATGGAGTCACCTTTCCAATAAGCCTAAGGAGAGGCTAAGCACACGGCAACTCTAGTGAAGGAAGGAAAGACCCCTGCTGCGCAAGGTATAGTGGGATCCAAGAGAGTGATTCTAGCCATCCAGGATAGGGAACTTGGAGCAAGTGTGGAGGTGATCTTCTTCTCCCACACGACCCACATTGGAAGACAGCTTCAACTGTCTTCAACTGGATGCATCGGCATGTGACATTGGCTAGAGTAATATGTGTGTCATCATGCATGAGGTCCTTGGTTAGTTTTGGACCCACCTTTGACTAGCCTCTACCCGAGGAACATCTATTTCTTCTAGTTGGTAGCTCATGGAGGGCTACTAATGGGACCATGGCTAGAGCAGATGAGAGTAATAGACTTGTCACTACTATGAGGTAGGGGACCTCATCGTTGCATTTGCATTGTTGGTAGTTCATGGAGGTGCTCTTCTTCTCCCACCACCGCCCACATCGGAACACCACATCAGCTAGATGCAACGGCATGGAATCCCTCACGGGAGTGACATTGGCTAGAGTGATAGGTGTGGCATCATGCATGAGGTCCTTACCAAGTTTTGGACCCACCTCTGGAAGGTCTATTTCTTCTAGTTGGTAGCTCATGGAGGGCTACTAATAGAACCATGGCTAGAGTAGATATATCAAGATGAAACCACGAACATTCCCAAACTCATCCTCTAAAATTACCACACATCGTGCAGTTTCAATCTCATGATAGTCACTCATAAGATTGAAAACCATAAACTCCATCATGCATGGAAGTGACTAGCTACTATGACATCCCCACTGACATCATCAGCGCCCAATAGTGGGTGTAAACCATAGTATCAACATATGCTCTCACACACACAAATCCACACACCCACACATACTTGAGCGTCCAAGGTCTTCGTACACAGTTTCTGTTAGCACTCTAGAGTGTTGGGTGTATGTGACCCTCAGAGATCTTTTGTAGAAAGCTGAAATATTCCTTGTGCTTCGATTTGCTCGTAGAGGTAGGTGATGACAGCTCTCCACGCTTACAACAGCTCAATGTGCATATGATTGGGTGGTTTACGTGCTGCATGGTGGTGCTGGGCGGGGACCAATCAAGGTTGCAACATGGGGCAGTGCAAGATTCAGTGGCGGTTCGCGGTTCTTCTACAAAGATCGATGGCGAGGTAGTTTTCCTTCTCTTTGCTGAAACTCTCTCAATGAGAGTTGTTAATATTTGGTATTCATCTATGTATGGAGCAGCTGCTCTTAGGGTCCTTAGAGAGTCTTTTGAGTCATCACGATTGATGTAACTGCCAACAAACTCGGTAGCGTTGAGGCAATCCAGTCTAGTCATGTGTCGTCTTCTTCATACGTTCAATATGACGTCTTTTGTGATATCAACAAAGTTGCAATTCTTTTTTGTGAGTTGATAATTCGAGGGATGGTGTTTTATAGTCGTGCAAAAATTTGGTTTCCCTGCAACTACGTCAATTTATGGATGCATGCACTTGCACTAAAATCCTACAATTGGTATCAAAGCAAACGAGAGGGCTTGTGAGCATATCTGGTTGAGAGGGTCTGAGATGTGCCAAAATTGTTGGTTTCCAAATGGAATCCTGGAAGAAAGACAAAGCATATGCTTCAACTCTCAGATTCGACGGCAAGAACTATGATGCATGGCAGTTGCGGGCACGCGTCTATACCTCATGCAGAAAGGTTTGTGGGGCATCATCTCAGGCACAAACAAGAAACCAAAGGATAGTGAGTCAAACAAGCTCATTCTCTAGAAACAACACAAGGAAAAAGCAATCGGCATCTTAGGTAAGGCACTCGAGCCGGACTATTTTCATCATTTGGATGTCACCAAGAACACCTCTGACAACTCGACCATCTTGGAGAATCTCTTCAGAACAAAAATAAAGCAGGGATTTTCAGTTTTCCAATGCGTGAAAGTAAGAGTATGTTGAATCGTTTGCAATCTATCCTGAAGCAATTGTTTGCTCTGGGATCTAAGGTGGATAATGAGGACGCGAAAACTATACTTGTCTCTGCTATCTCTCAAAGATTTCCTGATCTAGTGCAAATCCTGCGAGTCAGCTCAGACAAAATGGATTTTGTCGACATGGTTGCTCTTTTACTGAGCGAGGAGAGAAGGCTAAGTTTACAATCTCCAATTGGGGAGCCCGCATATATAGCGTCCAGCAACAAAGGACAGAAAAAGAAGGATTATAGGAAAGGGAAAGAGTCTATGGCATGTTCATACTATGGGAAAGGAGGCCATGATGATCGTCACTGCTATAAGAAAGCATATGACCTGAAGTCCAAGAAGAAAAAGGTGTTAGCAGCCGAGGAAACTCCCCCAAGTGAAGATTTTGCAGGACTTACTTATTGCAGCCAACAAGGAACCAGTAGAGGACGGCTGGACCTTCTAGCTTCACCAAAAAGCTTTTATTTATGGGTTGTGCCCTGTGTGGGTAACCTAGTCGATACATTGTGCCCTGTATGGGTGATGTTTCGTCACATTGCCCTGTGTGGGTGGTGACTTTTTTCTTTTTGTGTTCTGGTTCTGAGTTCTCTATGTTACCTCCTCAGCTCACACGGGGGATTGTTGGGTGATGTGGCAGCTCTCCATGCTTATAACAGCTCAATGTGCATATGATTGGGTGCTTTATGTGTTGCATGGCGGTGCTGAGCATGGAACAATCAAGGTCACAGCATGGGGCGGTGCAAGATTCAGTGGCGGTTCACAGTTCTTCTACAAAGATCAATGGCGAGGCAGTTTTCCTTCTCTTTGTCGAAAGTTAATATCTAGTAGTATTCTATGTATGGAGCAGCTTCTCTTAGGGTCCTTAGAGAGTCTTTTGAGTCATCATGATTGATGCAACTGCCAATAAACTCGGTAGAGTTGAGGCTCCAATCTAGGTTTGTGTAGTCTTCTTCATACGTTCAATGTGGAGTCTTTTGTCGTATCAACAATGTTGCAATTCTATTTCTGAGTTGATCATTCAAACATTGAGTTGGAATCCTCAGAAACAGGTAACATAGCAGCCAGCTTCCCCTCTCTCTTGGTCAAACATCCCATGGATTGCTGATCTATGTTGTTTTCTCAATTCTCTAAAATAGAAGACTCTTTTCTTTGGAAAAAACCTTCCCATCTACATATTGGAACTTCAGATTTGGTGTGCTTTTGCTCGTCATGTTTGTCTTCTTCATTATCTATAGGCATGGAGCTTTGGTGTGCTAGGGATTAGTCCCCCTAAATTTATGTCACTTAGTATGACTCTAAATTATGCCTTCATACCTATGCCACAATATGTCCAAGCATGATCATCCAAAGACGTTGGAGACAAAGAGATTCATTAACAATCAGCAATGATTTATCAGGTCCCTTGGCAAAGCGACTCATAGAATTACTAAAACCTGTACACAACTTAGTGTATGCCAAAATGAGCCCAAAAGTAGTAAGGTAGGCAATGTCAATCCTAGTTCATCATAAACTGCAGCCTGAAATCCAGCATGAGTTTTCTCACTTAGACAAAATTACACAAAGAGAATAATGTGCTTGCATGAGTGTGTTCGTTTATGTGTATAATATTGACAAAGACACACCCACCACAAGCACACGCATACACATATACATACATAGATACATATGTATGTATATACACACACATACATATGTATCTATGCATACCATTTTCATATATTACATTTGTGTGCACACGTGGGTGTTGAGTGCATGTGTGTGCATGTGCATGTGCACCCATTGATGCATGTACTTTTGCCTACATGCGTGGTTTTTTTAAAGAGAGGGGGACACACACTCACACACCTTTGGATGAAAGTATACGATTCTGATGAGCAACTCCATTCAAGATCTCCACTGAGAAATGTTGTGGTATATTATCTATTGCTGGAGGCTTGTATGTCCAAGTGCCATTCGTGATAACTTTTCCATCGCTATCCACTTCATGTTCCTCAGTCATGAAAAATCCAATTCCTTGCACAAAGGATCCTTCAATCTACACATAAATTTGTCATTAGTTAATCTACAAGTCTAGCAAACTTGGATGCCACATAAACCTTAAAAAATCCATGACTTGACTAGGAGAAGTGCTTTGTTGCAAACATAAGCCAATTAACGAGCCAAAATACCATTGCATAATTATCCCAAGGAAAGTGATTTTCAATGGAAAAAGAGGAATTTTATGATTTTTTTGGCTAGCCCCCTTCCTCATATACTATCTACTTAGTATATTGTCTATGTTGGTATATTGTGTAAATGCTCTACTTTAAGCAAACAAACTTTTTTTATTGCCCTTATTTAAGAACATGTTATCCATGCTTTTATTTGCTTAATTGTGATTGAGCATATTTACCTATCTCAATTTTCTAGACACTTTATACTATCGTAGATTGTAGATTGAAGGGATGCCATATTCCAATCGGGAATGAAGCTGCTTTATATTTATCAAGAGAAGTGGTGGCATTGGCTACAATCATGACAAGTTAGAAGTTACTTTTTTCAAGGTGCTCACTCCACAACTATTTTTAATCCGCAAAATTGAAGCTTGCAATCTACACTTGTAAATAACATTGATTTCATGAGTTGTTGCCGTTAACAATGCTACTGGAATATGTGATGTGCATTATTGTTCTACTATTGAGTCATGGCCGTGGCTCTCTGTAGAAAACGGAGAGGGCAAATTTAGAGAAGGGGGACAGAATAGTAGCAGATAGGAGTCAGAAGAAGGGGAAAAGGGGGGGGGGGGGGGAGAGAGAGAGAGAGAGAGAGAGAGAGAGAGAGAGATTGCATCATCGTCATGTGTCAAAGACGAAGAAGTCTATCATGTTGTTAAAATTGTCCCTTTTAGCAAACTTGCTAACCCATAGAGAGCGTTTCTTGTTGTATATCTAGATGAGCATACCCAAAGTCATCCAAACAACACATAGTGATATGATGTATATAATTAATTACATAAAATATACTATATATAAATATATACGTAGCTAAGCATGTAGATATACATATTAACTATATGCACATAAATTAGCATTGTATTGGCAGTACGCACAAGGAAGGTGTGGTCTTGGTAGAAGAGGAGGGAGAGGAATACGAAGAATAGGCCAAGTAAAAGAAGGAGAAGGTGGTCATGGTTAGGTGGGAGCGGCGGCGGTGAAAATGGGGAAAGTGGAGAAGATAGCGGTGATGGTGGAGAAGACAGAGGTGGAGATGGTAATGGTGGTGGTGGTGGTCATGTTGGTGAGAGTGAGAAGGTGGGGTAGTGATGACAAAGAAGGTGGCGATGATGGTGGTAGTGGTGATGGCCTAGAATTGGAAGTGGAGGTGAGGTGGAGAAGGTGATGAGGTGAATCTGGAAGCAAAAGTGGACAAGGAGGAGGACGATGAAGACGACAACAACTAGAAGATAAACACATGATGTATGATATGGCATAGTATATGTCAATAAATGAAGTTGGTGTATTGATATAGACATTGAAACATGAGCACAAGGTCTTGGATTCAAGTCCTCAAAGTGCAATAGACAAGGTGTGCAACTTTGCAAAAAAAGCATGGCTACTTGTAGCTGCCCTTTCCCTCCTACTCAGAATAGGCAGCCTAGAAATGCTCGCATTTTATCGGGAAAGGATAACACTAAACAGTTACCCCATAAAGCAAAGCCGTCTCTAAAGGGCAGCTAGCTAGGCCACCCTACATATCGTCTTAAGGGATGGGTATAATACCATGATTCTTGTAGTAAAACCTACATCAGTCGAGGGCCATCCCGATTCCTCTTGCATGTGGTAGATGTATTTAAAGTATCTAGGTTTCTGAATAAAGCATCCCTCTCATCTGGAAAAATTGGCAGCGCATAGGTGTAATGATAGATAGGGCATCTGCTCAATGGAGCATCTTAATTTGGTAAAATATCTAGAAACTTCTGAAAGACTTTCCATATGTTTATTGCAAGCAATGTTGTAAGGCATATTATGAAATGCATTCCGAAATTCGGGTCATTAAACATCTATTCCTGCTGCAGAAGAACATTTGCACGGAGCCCGAATATAAAACACTGATTCAATGGATGATAAAGAAAAATAAGACAACCTGTCCAATGTCAACTGCAGGATTTAAGCTTTTTCCACAGTCATAAATAAGATCGGTTTGGATTAGCCTTGTTTCTCCTGTAAGAACATTGATTTCAACCTGCAGCAGAAATTCCACATTTATAAACTAATGCAGCATCTTGAATACCATTTTGATAATATCCGACCTTATACCTCACTTGCTGCTGCACCATAGTTAAGATATCTTTTCGTGCTTTCATCTGGAAACCAGTGAATCTGTGCTGACAAATCAATTTGATCGAACTTTGCCTGCAAAATCAAGAAATATAACATCAACAATTTCTTAGGTTCTGTATCAATGAGCTATAAATACAAATAAAAAACAGTGCAGTTTGAATCTGATGATAGTCACTCACAAAGTTGAAAAGAATTAAACTCTTTCACACATAGCAGGGACTAGCAAAACGACAAGATTCCCATCAGCATCATTAGTACCAATGATGTTTCACTTATAGCATTTCAGGAAGGGAAGATAATCCTATCTCGTTAACACATTCAATATCACAAGCCTTTGGCTAAGTGTTTGTGCTCTAAGCCTTTGATTAATCTGTTTCAAATTCTGACCATTTTTAGAAAAGCAATTGAGGATGAACCACTCAGGGAAGAGATATGAGAGACAGGTCAACAATCAATCATGGACATTGTCATTGGTCTGCAATTCGTCTTAGAAAAAACAAAGATATTGTTATGCTCTAGCCGAGATAGCATGACCTCGGATAGATTGGTGGGCATTTTCTCTAAGATGACCAACTTTTGTAATAATTAATGCGCATAATTAAATGGTCAAGAGAAGTAACTGCCAAGGTCCTAGGTGAGGGCGTAATGGCATTGACTAGATAGTTCTAATAGGGCTAGGGCCTAGGTGCATCTAAATGTGCAAATTGCCAAGGGGCAATTGTTTTAAAAGGGAACCCCAAGAGAGGGGTGAAAAAGGATGCATCTAAGTAAGGGCCTAGAATGTGAACATGTGGCCAGGAACTATCTAGGGAGATGTGGGTCTCAAGGATAAGGATGAGGAAAAATAACGAAAATAAAATCGACGTAATGAGACGAATCCTATCCTGAGAGTATGGCTGGGTGGATTAAAGAGTTGCCATCGCCCGTGACTGCACTTGTGTAGAGGAATTAACTAAGAAAGGGGTTTAACATTTGGTATCAGAGCGCAAGGAACAGGAAGAGGTTCGTGAGCTTTGACGGAAGCTACGGACGAACAGCAGAATTCTGGATGGAGGTTATCGACGAGAAGGGAGGCAGCGCACGAATTGGAGTCCTTGACGAGCAGCGATCGACAGACACAGACTAGTGGGAAGGCACGTCGTCGATCATAGCAGGTGACGATTGATATCGAGAAGTCTGAGCGTAGTGGAGCGCAGGAACGTAGGGGGTCTACGAATTGGCGATCTCGCAGCGGCCGTGAGCAGGGACGGGTTGATAGCGTGGTGGTTCGCCGGTCAGACGGGACTTCTGAAATTGTGGCTGGAATTTTCGAAGGGGCACCTTATCGCAGGGCTGCTGACAAGGTCTGCGTATCGTCATCTGTGTGGGAAAACGACGACAAGCAGACAGACAATCACGAGTTGGAGGCGTTTTCTTTAGTCGCGTGATGGCTGATTTGGATCCAGGGAGTGTTTGTGTCTTTCGAAGAAATTTCTAAGTACCTGTTAGTTCGTTTTTTTTTCTAGCAGGGACTGTCGTTTATTTTTCTGTGTATAAGAGAAGGGGGGGGAAAAAAAAAAAAAAAAAAAAACCCTCTTCCATTGTGAACTTATGGAAGCAGAAGGACAGACTTCAAGAATAAATCCTAGCGAGTCTAGAGTACAGTCAACACAACCAATGTCACATCAAGCAGCACCTACATTGATTGGTAGGATTTCAATACTAGAGGATGCTTTACAGCAGATTATGAACCAGCAGCTTCAGGTGAATGCTGGTCAAAATGAGATTAGGGAGATGGTGCAAGCCTTGTCGGCTAGACCGTCTAGGATTGATAAGGGCAAAGCTCTAGCTGAGCCAGAGCCCAGTGTACATTCCTTAGAGCGCGCAAGGGTCAAAGTACCTAATATCGCTAATTATAGACCGGAGAAGTACGCTGGTCGGATGACCGAGCGCAGCTCTGATGTGATCGAGGTTTGGTTGCACAAGTGGGAAGAAGCCTTCGCCATTTGTGAAATTAAATCCGATCTAAAGAAAATCCGCGAGGCCACACACCTGTTTATTGAGGCAGCGGATAGATGGTGGATAAAGCAACAGAAGGATCAAGTTGCTCCAACCACCTGGGAAGGGTTCAAAGCTGAATTCAAGAAACACTTTCTCCCACCTGATGAAGAATCCCGAGCTTGGGATGCTTATAGAAATCTTCGTCAGAGGAGCTTGTCAATGGCAGAGTACACTGACAAATTCAGGGAATGTGTTATGAAAATAACAGACCCTCTCCCTAGGTCGGTTCAGTTAAAAGACTATATCTATGGACTGAACGACAAGATAAAAATGGAAGTTCGGGCTAAATATGTGACCACACTAGATGAATCTATAGCAGTAGCCCTGAACTATGAGGATGCCAGAGGTAGGTCTGGTGGATTTGTGCAGGCAGGGACTCAGTATGAGCACCCGAGGAAAGGGGGATTCCAGAGGAAATGGGTTTCAAAACCAAGTGTCTCGCAGCCAAGTGGCCAAACCAAGCAGGTGAAGCCGGTTGAGGGACCAGTAAAGACAAGTACCACCGTTGGGGTAAAAAGGAAAATAACTCCAATGGCAGCCCGAGCTTGGTCAAAGTCCTCGTTGACCCCTGAACAAAAAGAGAAAGCTAGAAAAGAAGGATTGTGCTTCGGCTGCCTTCAGCGACATCAGTGGAAGGATTGTCCACTGAACAAAGATCGTCGCACGGCTAGTATGATAATATCTGAATGCGACGTGGAAATGCAGGAGAGTCCCAGTGCGGAACATATGCAGATGCAACTGGCGGGACCTTCTCAGAGGTTAGTACCTTGTTTGTTATGTGTATCTGTTGCTAAGTTAGTGACGAGTGCACCTGATAACATCCTATCTAAGCCCGCAGCAACGGGGTATACAGCCTTCAATGATACGGAGTTAATCAAAATGAAAGGGCAAGTGGCCAGTCATGATGTCATTGTGTTGTTTGACTCGGCGTCAACTCACAATGTGATTAACTCCAAGCTCGTGAAGAGGCTGAAACTAAAGACAAGTCCATCTGACTATGCGTATACAGTCAGGATGGCAGATGGAAGTTCAACTGAAGTATGGGACCAAAGGGTTACCCAGTTGGAGCTTCGAATTCAGGACTATGCTGAGAAGCTTGATTTTGAAATGACCAAGCTTGCTCATGCGGATATAGCCCTGGGAATGGCGTGGCATTCTAGTAAGAATCCAGCCATTGATTGGAAAAAGCACGTATATCAATTCAAGATGAATGATGTGCTTTATGTCTTGCGAGGTGAAAAAGATATACCTCAGGGACCGTTGGTTTCCGTGATGGAAATCAAAAAGGCTCAAGTAGAGTTTTTGTACCTTTGCACCGCATCGGTAGAGTCGGTGAATGATTCTTCGACTAGCACTGATGTTACGCAAAGTGGTGAGATGGCCAAGCTGGCTAATCTTATAACAGAGGAGTTCTCTGAATGTTTTAGGGATGAACTACCTTATGGGTTACCTCCAGAGCGGAAAGTTCAGCATAAGATTGAACTGATCCCGGGGGCAGAACCTGTAAACAGACCTCCCTATAGAATGAGTTTTACTGAAGAAGCGGAGGTGCATAGGCAACTGGAAGAATACCTCAAGTTGGGGCAGATTCAACCAAGTTTCTCACCTTTTGCTTCACCAGTGATATTGAAGAGAAAAAAGGATGATACGTTTCGCCTCTGTATAGATTACAGAGCATTAAATAATATCACTGTTAAGCACAGGTATCCGATGGCTCGGATTGATGATTTGCTAAATGCATTACATGGAGCCGTGATTTTCAGCAAGATAGATCTTAAGTGCGGCTATCATCAGATCCGGATTAGAGCCGAGGATGTGCATAAAACCGCTTTCAGGAGCAGGTTTGGTCATTATGAGTTTTTGGTAATGCCCTTCGGACTTACCAATGCTCCAGCGACCTTCGTCATGCTTATGAACGATTTACTACGTCCGTATATCGGAAAGTTCGTAGTACATTTTATTGACGATATCCTGATATTCAGTAAAAGTGTTACTGAGCATCGTGAACACTTAAGGATAGTGTTCAGTACTTTGAGGAAAGCCAGTCTTTATGTGAATAAAAAGAAAACTATACTGTGTATGGTTAGGCTTGAGTATCTACTCCACAGGGGGTAGAAATGGATCCGAAGAAAGTGGCTGCGATACTAACTTGGCCAATCCCTCAGAGTCTGACTGCGTTGCGATCATTCTTGGGGTTTGTCCAGTTTTATAGAAGGCATATCAAAGGATATTCCGAAATAGTATCGCCATTGACTGATCTGACCTCAGATAAAGTACCTTTTATTTGGGGACAGAATCAACAAGAAAGTTTTAACACCATAAAACAAGCTGTGGTCAGAGGACCGGTGTTAAAAATAGTTGATCCCCAGAAACCGTTGTTCCTAGAAACCGATGCAAGTGGCATTGCGGTAGGAGCAGTCCTCCTTCAAGAGGGAAGGCCAGTAGCCTTTGAAAGCAAGAAGCTTTCTCCCTCTCAAAGGAATTGGCCAACTCATGAATTGGAGTTGTATGCTGTTATCCATGCTTTGAAAACATGGAGGCATTATCTGTATGGTTCAGAGTTTTATGTGGATGTGGATCATGATACTCTGAAACATTTCTGTAAACAGCCTGACTTGAGGGGCCGCCAAGCTAGGTGGGCAGAGCTCATGCAGGAGTTTAATTTAACGATTCGGTACCGAAGAGGAAAAGACAATAAGGTAGCTGATGCGTTGTCTCGCATTATGCACAACCTGAGTTTCACGGTATTAGAGAGTGCTCTAATGACCGAGATCAGAGAAACTCAAAAGGTGGACGAGTTTGTCCAGAGCTTATGGCCTAAGGCTCATGTGTTAAAACCCGGGGAAAATGAAATGGATGACCTGGCATCCAGAAAAGGCCAAACTTATGCAAGATATGCCATAAGGGATGGTATGCTAGTTAGAAATGGCAAGGTTGTAGTACCTAGTCAGAATGATCTCAGGCAGAGAGTCATTCGACAATGCCATGATAGCCCGTGTGCGGGACATCCAGGAGTCGAGAAGACATATGATCTCGTGAAGCGAGATTTCTTTTGGCCAAAGATGAAGAAGCATATTCATGAATATGTGACACGATGTTTCTCGTGTCAGGTAAGTAAGGCCGAGCGGGTGAAGCCACCCGGACTTTTACAACCCTTGGAAGTACCACTAAGTAAGTGGGAGAGCATTTCCATGGATTTTATTGTAGGACTACCTGCAACACAAGGAGGGTATAATTCTATCCTTGTGGTGGTTGATCGTCTAACCAAGATGGCTCACTTCATTCCGACTAGAGAGTCTGTTAGTGCCCCACAAGTAGCGGATTTGTTCATTAGACATATATTTCGTCTGCATGGATTGCCTAGATCCATAGTGTCAGACAGAGATGTCAGATTTACCGGTCACTTTTGGACAGCGGTATTTGAGACACTAAGGACTGAGTTGGGAATGAGTAGTGGGGATCATCCTGAGACGGATGGTCAGACGGAGAGAGTCAACCAGACTTTAGAGGATATGCTGAGGGCATATGTGTCATTGAGGCAGCATACATGGGACAAGTGGTTGCCATTGTTGGAGTTTGCCTACAATGATAGGAAGCATTCATCTACTGGGTTCAGTCCGTTTGAGCTGAACTATGGTTATAGACCAGCCAATCCGACTATAGTTGGAGTACCTCAGAAAGTACCTAGTGCCGCGAACTTTGTAGTTCAGATGCGGGAGATGCTAGCACTTGCGAGAGCTAATATCCGCCAGGCTATGGATAGAGCCAAGGTGTATGCGGATGATAATCGGTCTATAAGAGTATTTGAAGAAGGAGAAAAAGTTTTTCTCAGAATTCCTTCGCACTCGAAGTCGTTGACTTCAGGAGAGTGTGCTAAGTTATCACCTCGATACTGTGGGCCGTGGTTAATTCTGAAAAGAATAGGCAGTGTAGCCTATAAATTAGAATTGCCACAGGGGTGTAAGGTGCACCCGGTTTTTCATGTTTCGCGCTTAAAGAAATTTTTGCATACAGGTGACTCACTAATCGAAGGTGTGGTTTTGTTTCAGGAGATAGAGGATATTGCAAGGCGCAAACCAACAAGAATCCTGGACCGAGGAACAATGCAAATACGAAATCGGAAGATACCCACGGTGTTGGTTGCATGGCATGGTCAGCCTCTATCGGAAGCTACCTGGGAATCCGTGTACCAGTTGCGGAGAGCATTCCCAGATTTCATCATCGAGGACGCTGATGCTTGAAGAGGGAAGGAATGTTATGCTCTAGCCGAGATAGCATGACCTCAGATAGATCGGTGGGCATTTTCTCTAAGATGACCAACTTTTGTAATAATTAATGCGCATAATTAAATGGTCAAGAGAAGTAACTGCCAAGGTCCTAGGTGAGGGCGTAATGGCATTGACTAGATAGTTCTAATAGGGCTAGGGCCTAGGTGCATCTAAATGTGCAAATTGCCAAGGGGCAATTGTTTTAAAAGGGAACCCCAAGAGAGGGGTGAAAAAGGATGCATCTAAGTAAGGGCCTAGAATGTGAACATGTGGCCAGGAACTATCTAGGGAGATGTGGGTCTCAAGGATAAGGATGAGGAAAAATAACGAAAATAAAATGGACGTAATGAGACGAATCCTATCCTGAGAGTATGGCTGGGTGGATTAAAGAGTTGCCATCGCCCGTGACTGCACTTGTGTAGAGGAATTAACTAAGAAAGGGGTTTAACAGATATCCCATAGGATAAAGATGGACATACCTCACAAGTTTGGTCTTTCAAACTCCATATTATTTTCCTCGCCTAAACGCCAGACATTCATCTCGTTTTTATCAAAGCAAAGAACATGGAATATGGTTGCCATTGCTAGTTTTCTTATAGTGATACAAATTCATCCTAAAAGTTGCTCCTGTTTGATTTGAATTATAATTATACACCAACGAATGTGGGCAATAAGCAGGGGGATTGGGAGTGGCATCAAGACACCAGGATGTCCTATATATATAAGCTGACAGAGATTGGAGGGTGCAGCCAGAAGGTAGATGACAGTTTTGAGTGGTCAGGGGTCCACATCTAGGCAGAACCCTATCTGGTAGATGGTGGCACACTAAACGCATTCGTTTGTGTCAGGTTTTGTCTATTTGTTTGAAACATTCTATAATACATGATCTACTATTCAACTCTGTTGTTGTACTGTTCAAAGATGTAAGTCTGCATCTCTCTCTGTCCAATTGTGCACATTAAGGAAAGATTTGAAATAGCTTAGTGTGATTTGTGGGCATACTTTTTCATAATATTCCACTGCTTGATTGTTTGCTGTAGTAGCAAGCAACCTCCACCTCTGTTTTTTTAACAAGTACTTGTTGGATTCAGAATTCACAAATGACAGGGCCCTGTTTTTGGAGGTTCATCCAAGAATCTAGAAAGGATTCGGCTCTCACGAGAGTGCCAAAATCACCTGGAACAAATCAGTGGGCTTTCCCACAAGGACTAAGATGATCCAAGATTGGAGGACAGACCTAGATTTCCATTGGATCCCCCAGGGACAAACCACGTCATACTGTTGTCAAGGTGGGTCTAGACATTTTAGTAGAGCAGCAGATTTCCCTAGTTGTCATGTGCACGGATTGGTCTCTGACGTGTACTGGGTACACAAGACTAGCTCAGGTAGCCTGGGGAGGCTTAGAGCTAGGCAGGCTTGATTCTCGGGTTGAGTGGCAAGGGTACGAACCAGTTAGAGGTCTTCGCTATTTTTGGCGCTTGGGGCTCGAGTCTATAAAAGGGGCCCCGGGGTTCAGTTCTCAGGGAGCCGATGGGAGCAAAGTTTGTTCCCAGGCGCTAGGATTTGGTCTTCACTATTTTTGGCGCTTGGGGCCCGAGTCTATAAAAGGGGCCCAAGGGTTCAATTCTCAGTGGAGCCGATGGGAGCAAGTTTCGTTCCCAGGTGCTAGGTCTGATCCTCGATTGAGTCACGAACGCGCACCTGCATCTTAGCGTAGCCCAAGGCCCAGTAGAAAATCCCAAGCTACACAGCGCCACCTGGTGGTATGGGACACCAGGCTGGTTTGGATCTGGTTGGGAGTTCGTGCCAATAGCTCAGCTTGTGGCTCGGAGGGGACATCTCCTGATTCGGGATCACATCCCATAGATGTCATGGTTGGGTGGTGAGCAGCCTGCTCAGTTTTCTCACGTTGAGTGTGTTCTTGTGTTTGCTTACAGATCAGAGGTTTCAGGAGTGCTGGGACGTGTCAGTTGGTATCAGAGCTACAAAGATGGATCCAGTGACCTTGTTAGGTTTCTTTGTGGATGGTTTGCCTGACTCGTACAAGTTGCAGTTAAGAACAACAAGTGTACCACGTTGCAAGAGGCCATGAATTACGCGCGTATTTATGATGATACCATGGCTAGTGCAAAGGGAACCACAGTTTCTGACACGAGTGGGAAGAACAAACGAAAGTTCTTCCAGTCTACCACTGGTACCGGGGAGACGAAGTCTATAGACAACGCCTCCAAGAAACACTTGACTCATGCGAAGAATGGTCGTGCCCATTTCCTTCGTACCTTGAAGCTAAAGAAGGAAGGACGTTGCTTCTTCTGCGAGGAGCGAGGCCACACTAAGAATGATTGTCCTAAGCGCAAGAACCAAAAGCAAGCGCTGGGACCGAAGCTCCAAGCGGGTCCGGGTACCAAAGCCAAGGGAGCTAATCAAGCCGCGATGACAGGTATTTCTGTAAATGTCATTACCTGCCCACTTTCTTGTAATTGCACTTTTAATACTTCGTTATTTGGTTCCCATGATCTTTTCCGAGTTTATGGAGAAGTTAGGGACCAAAGAGTTCACATTCTCTTTGACCCGGGCAGCTCTCACAACTTTGTTCATTACAAACTTGTGCAGAAGATGGGGCTGTCCATGATACCTAGCGATCACACCTATGAGGTGCAGCTTCCAGCTGGGAAGCAGTTTTGGGATCGCAAGATTGAAGCGCTTTCTATCCGGATTCAAGAATACACAGCGGCTCTTACGCGCTATGTTATGCACTTGGAGCATGTGGACTTGTTAATCGGAATAGAGTGGTTTAAAACCCATGATATTCAGATTGGATGAAAGGACCATACTCTTTCTTTTTTAGATAAGGACATCCAATTTTGTATTCAGTGTGATAATATTCCCTCTTCTCAGGGACCTATTGTATCTGCGATGCAGCTTCGGAATATATTAAACACTTCTCATTATGATGTCTATCAGTGTGTTTTGATTCCGCTTTCTTCATTTATTGTCTCTGTTAATAACAAGAATGATTTAAGTGTGTTTGAACACCGTGAATTGAGAACGTTGTTAGATGATTTCAAGGATGTATTTCCTGCTCAACTGCCGGAAGATTTACCTCCAGAACGGGCAGTAGATCATCGCATAGACTTAGTACTTGGGGCTCAACCTATTAGTGTTCCACCTTATAGGATGAGCCAGCTTGAGGAG
This sequence comes from Dipteris shenzhenensis, assembly GCF_047967505.1. NCBI lineage: Eukaryota > Viridiplantae > Streptophyta > Polypodiopsida > Gleicheniales > Dipteridaceae > Dipteris > Dipteris shenzhenensis. Next base: position 27,381,376 of record NC_141616.1, read on the forward strand.
GATGAGTTAGCTTCACAGCTACAAGATTATTTGAATATGGGCTATATTCGCCCAAGTAAATCACCTTGGGGAGCACCTGTCCCCTTAAGGAAGAAGAAAGATTCTACATGGAGAATGTGTGTAGATTATAAATGATTGAATAAAGTGACAATTAAGAATCGATACCCTCTACCTCGTTCCGATGATCTGATAAACCGTTTGGCCGGAGCGAAGTATTTCACTAAGATTGATTTGCGTACGGGTTATCACCATATCCGTATCTATGCTAAACACATAGATAGAACCGCATTCCGAACTAGGTATGGCCACTACGAGTTTCTTATATTACCTTTTGATTTGACCAATGCTCCTGCCACCTTCCAGCAAATGATGAACGATTTGTTCCGAGATTTTCTGGGCAAATTCGTTGTAGTGTTTTTAGATGACATCTTGGTATATAGCCGAACGCTTGAGGATCACATAGGACACCTCCGGATTGTCTTAGTTATTCTAAGACAACATAAGCTCTATGCCAAGATGAGTAAATGTGACTTCTTTATGAAGGAGATCATTTACTTAGGACACAAGATTTCTTCTGAAGGTATTAGCATTGATCTGGATCGTATCCAGAAGGTTTTAGAATGGCCTATCCCTCAGACTGTGAAACAACTTCGTTCTTTCCTAGGATTTACGGTATTTCTACGGAAGTCTGTGCGTGATTATTCACATATCACAGCACCCCTGACAAACATATTGAAAGGTCGTGGACGCAGGTCTACCCAGCCGATCTCTTGGAATGATGCATTGAATAAGGCTTTTGAAACCTTGAAGTTTTCTATCAAGGAAGCACCCGTTCTTGCATTACCCGATCCTACCCGGCCTTATGTTTTAGAAGCCGATGCGAGTGATTTTGCGATTGGGACAGCTCTATTCCAAGAGGGCAGACCTGTAGCTTTCGAGAGTAAGAAGCTAGATGACACCCAATATCGTTGGCCCACCCTAGAAAAGGAACTCTATGCTGTAGTGTATGCCCTTAAGGTTTGGAGACACTACTTGTATGGTTTGAAGTTTCTCGTATTGACTGATCATCAGTCAATTAAGTATGTGTGTGATGGGTCTGAATTGAGGGGACAGAAAGCTAGATGGGTAGAATTAATGCAAGATTTTGATTTTAAAATACGTTATCGAAAGGGTTCGTTGAATAGTGTGGCGAATGCCTTAAGTCGAGTCAAGTTTGTAAATGCTATGTCATTTACGGAAATATCCTCAGACCTATTTCAATCCTTGAGAGGGCTTTACGCAACTGATAGTCATTTCAGTTCTTATTGGAAGAGAGTCCAGGATGGGAGCTCCATGGTTGACTAGGACTCAGGGGTTGTGCCACCTACGGTACAGGCGACGGGAGGTCGGTGGATGATTAGGAACGGCTTGCTGTTCCAGAATGGAAAGATTTGTGTGCCAGATGTTCTGGAACTTAGATCCAAGATTCCCTGGGAGTGTCATGATGCTCCTAGTGCTGGACATCCGGGTATACATCGGACGTTGTCTCTTGTAAAGCATACCTTTTATTGGCCTAAGATGCGTGCATTTATTGAAAACTATGTAGTAGGTTGCCGGGTTTGTCAGGTTACTAAGGCAGAACGCCTTCGAAGCGCGGGTTTATTACAGCCACTGCAGATTCCAAGTAATAAATGGGAAAGTATTTCCATGGATTTTATTACTGGTTTGCCTCGAACGCGCAAGGGTCATGACTCCATTTGGGTCATAGTCGACCGTTTGACAAAAATGGCTAGGTTCTTACCTACTAGAACAACTATTTCAGCTGTTCAGTTGGCTCACGAGTTTGTGGACCACTTGTTTAAGCTGTATGTTTTGCCCTCTGACATAGTCAGTGACGGGGACTCGAAGTTTACAAGTAACTTTTGGACACTTGTTTTTGAGAAGTTAGAAACTACTCTAAGTATGAGTTCCTCAGATCATGCACAATCCGATGGCAGTATAGAGAAGGTCAACCAATTGGTTGAAGATATGCTTCGGGCATATGTTTCTAAGAGACAATCTTCATGGAAAGATTATCTATCTATGATAGAATTTTCTTATAACAGTGCAAAGCATTCGAGTACTGGTTACAATCCTTTTATGCTTATGTACGGGTTTCAACCTAAGTCACCAGTTATGGTTGGGTTAAAGGGAATCCAAAATGATGCTGCAAAGACCTTCTTGCAAGACATGCAGGAAATGTTGCATTTTGCTTAGGAGTCTATTAGAAGTGCCCAAGATCGGGACAGATTTTATGCTAATAGACATCGTTCACCTAGAGAGTTCTCTGAAGGAACGCAGCAAGAGCTATCTGATATATTTGGACTGACTCATCACTATGCCCCCCTCAACATTAGCAAACTGGATGCCCAAATGGTAGTGCAACCTGCCCACATCTGACATTGCAAATGATTTCTGCAAATCTGCCTTGAAATCTGAAATTTTCTGCGTGTCTCTTCCGGACATAAAGAGTGGCCCTTAAAGACTGTTTTGGAACCCAAGAAATATACAAAAAAGTATGCATCTTGGCATACAATGCCTACAGTGCCTGCTGCAAACCATAAAGGGCCTTTTTCAGCCCGCATACCTTAATTTCAGAACCTGCAATTTCAAATCCTGAAGGCTGAGTGACTTACACCTCTTCCAGTAATCCACATGAAGGAAAGCAGTCTTATTATCCAGCTAGTATACCTCCCAATGCCTATGCATGCAAGAGCAATGACACACCGAATGGTCATAATATGTGACATGGGAGTATATGTCTCCTCACAGTCAATGCCATGTTGTTGAGCATAGCCTTTCGCAACAAGGTGGGCTTTGTAGCAGTCAACAATGCCATCAGCATTACGATTCAATTTGTACACCCACTTAGTGCCTATGGCATGCTTGCCTACTAGCAAGTCACACAACTCCCATGTGTCCTTTGTATGAATGGAATCAAGTTCAGCTTTGATGTCATCCATCCATTCTCTGCTATCAAATGCATCCTTATGACAAAGAGGTTCCTCGTTACAAGCAATAGCAATCAAAGCAACATGAAGAAAATTGCCCTGCATTTGTTTTTGTGCACCTCTGTTGCGGGCAGCCAAGGGCTATCCCATTGAGTATCCAAGATCCACCTTGGAACTCTTTTCTGTTGTCTAATGACAGGTTGCTCCTCATCAACTGCCTAATCAATGCCATGATTATCAATTGGCTGCAAAGGAGGCTGTGAGCTGCTAGAAGCATTTGGAGCATCGGCACTTCTGTAGCCATGATGGTAGTCATAAGAGCATAGTTAGTAGTTTCAACCTGAATTGCTTTGCCTTTCTGAGCATATGTCAATCTGGCTGGTGGTCTGCTTTCCCTAGTAGACCGTCTAAGTTGTTGTGGTTCTGCTTGGGGTGCTTTAGGCAATTCTTTCTCTTTTTAATCAACCTTTTCTGTAGATGACTGAGTAATCGGTGCGTCTATCTCCTATGTGTTTGAGGTTTTCCATTTATCCATTGGAAGCACCACTTCAGCAGCAGATTGAGCAGCATACAAACCTTCATCCATGATACTTGGAGGAGCATAGAAGGAGGCTGATTGTTGCAGACAAAGACCTTAGAAGAAGTCTTCATCCTGGGCTAGCATTTAGGGCAACAAGGACGGATCAAAGGGGGAGCTTGGCCGTTACCATTGGGGTGTGGTTCAAAGAAGCAAGGAGGACAAGCAACCAATGTCAAGCACATGCCTTACCAATCCTTGTCCCTCATCTAACCACACCTCAATGTCAGACATCCTGATTGTGACATTGGGGTCTACATACCTTACCTCAGCAACATCTAGAGACGTCACCACGAAAAACTCTCCATTGATTACGACATTAGCCATATCCTCTGAATGTGAGTTGGACCCCTTCTTGTTCTTCTGATCAGCCTTCTTCTTTCTGCAATCCTTCGCAAAATGTCCCGGCGTATCACATTTGAAACAATTCTTCTTCTTTTTTCTTTTTTTCTTGTTTTCCTCATCTGAAGAGTCCCCTCCATCATTGGTCCTTCTTGGGCTTGCAACTGCTAGCCTTACCCTTTCCCTTGTCTTTGCTCCTGTCCTGAGTTGTAAGGGCACCTTCATACTGTTAGGAAATGGAGTCAAGATGAGTGAGTTTGGTGTGTTCTAGGATGAATTCTAGTCTAGTGTGTCCTATGGATGCCAAGTGTCACATTGGGAGTTATCCCATATGCATTGGTGTTCATATGTGTGTGTGTTCTATATAAGAGCTATACTTGTCTAGTGTCAAATCAAGTGAGTATCAAGCCTACAACCTCTCTGGTCTACATGTGAGTACTTTCATTTTGTTCATTGCAAGTCTAGTGTGTCCTATGATGCCACGTGTCACATTGGGAGTTATCCCATATACATTGGTGTTCGTATGTGTGTGTGTGTTCTATATAAGAGCTGTACTTGTCTAGTGTCAAATCAATCAAGTTTCAAGTCTACAACCTCTCTTTATTTTATTTCCATTGAATTATGTCTCTCTTTGAGTATTATTCTCTCTCTCCCTAGCCCACCCTCTCTCTCTCCCTCTCCACCATGCACCTTCATGTGGTATCAGAGCCTCCTTTCCTACCTTCCCTTATCCATGCTCAATATAGAGAATGAGGGAAGCCCACAAATGGAAGCCATCCTCTCCTCCATGATTGAGCTACCTATGTGAAAAGGAGCAACTCGGTCACCATTCTTGTGGGTATTTCTGGGCGTCTTCGTAGAAGAAAAAGACAACCTGTTTTTCTCTCAAAACCACTCGTTTTTGCCATTTTGGGGGCATTTTTGTAAAGGAAATAGTTACTTACTGTTGTGGAGATGTTTAAACTACTGCTCACCCTAAAAATGATCTCATTTGGAACCCATTTTTGAAGAAACTACCTACTTGAAGAAAGCTATTGCTACATCGACCATTGGCGTCATTATGCGTGCCATTGCTGCTCATTGCCTCTTCTCCTTCACATGAACTGAGCTATTCTCATTTTGCCCACAAATTCCTGCTCCATCTCTCGCATGATGACATCTCTATCCTCCGCCTCTTCTGCTTTCAGTTCCAGCTCTCAGTTTCGTCTCTTTTCCCGCTCCTAAAGTGCTGAAGAATAAAGTTGCCATTTTTCGAGGTACACAATGCGTTCTCTCTCTTCAAACTCATTGCTCTTGGAGAAGTTCAAGGAGGAAGGATTCTCTACTTGGCAAACTAAGGTTCAATTGCTCCTCATGAAAGAAAATGTATGGAATGCTATTGAGGATGACGCTCCCACAACGGATTCTACACAACTCAAGACATGGAAGCAACACAACACAAAAGCTATTGCTATCGTCAGACTTTGCCTCGATGATACATTGATTCATTACATCGACTTGAAATCAACGGCAAAGGCGATATGGGCGCATCTCGAGAATCTTTTTGGTAACAAAATCACAAACTCCAAGGTTTTCTTGAAGTTTCAATTTTATAATTCGAAAATGAAGGATAGTGATACCTTGAGTGCACATTTAGAAAAAATTAAATCTCTTGTGCAACAACTTTCCAATCTAAAGTATCCCCTAGACGACGAGGACAAAATGGTTGTCCTCATGAAGAGTACAGAAGGAGTCGCTCACTTTGAGCATACTCTTGAAATACTTAGGCTTGCCACGACTACCTTTGATGATATGGTGGCTCTTCTACTCGAATAAGATCGTCGAATAAAGATTCTCCGATCTCTTCTTCAAATACTACAAAGGCTCTTGCCTCCACTATCAGATGGAAAACCAGGCCTACACCAGCACATGGAAAGTCAAAGCCATTCAAGCCTCTCAAGTGCACCTTTTGTAACAAGCTTGGTCATACAAAAGACAGATGCTACCAGAAGCTTGCCAAACAGCAATCTAAGGACCATGCCAGTTGGGTTGCAACTGCCACAAGTGACGATGAAGATGACGAGCCTCCAATACAAGGTCATGCTCTTACTGCTGAAAACCCACATCTCTCTTTCCCTCTAGAGGAGAACGATGGAGATGATGATCCATATATTTTCTAAGCATGGTCTATTTTGGGTACTCTGCCTTGGGTTGTTTCAAAAAATGAATGGAATAAATGATGTGTGTTGAGTCAATAAGGTGTTTGGCACCATGTCCCGAATTAGTCCCTAGAGTCAAGACGGGGATGTATTATGGGAGCCAGGTATTGGCTTTGATAGGTCTATTTATCAAGCCCGGCATGTAAGTTCCAAGAAGTTGGAGCATTAGTCTCCTAGACCTCCAAGTTAGCCATGCATCCATGCATGATGAACGTCTGAGCCATGTTAGTTAAGCCTCTGAGTCTATACCATGCTCACTAGCCTCTGAGCCATGCTCACTTGCCTCTGAGCTAGCATGGGATCCATGTCCAGTTCTAGACCGTCATTGCACAGTTTGATGACCGTCATTGCCATGCTCTGTTCTTGGTTCCATTCCAATAGTCATTCACCTTTCCTCCATTGGGAGGTGTTATGAAATGGAGTCAAGATGAGTCAGTTTGGTGTATTCTAGTGTGAGTTCTAGTCTAAGGTGTCCTATGGTTGCCACATGTCACATTGGGAGTTAACCCATATGCATTGGTGTTCATATGTGTGGCTGCGCTCTATATAACAGCAGTACTTGTTTAGTGTCAAATCAATCAAGTATCAAGGCTACAAGCCCTTTGGTCTACAAGTGAGTACTTTCATTTTGTTCATTGCTCTTGCTATTTCATTTCCATTTCATTATGTCTCTCTTTGAGTATTATTCTCTCTCCCTCGCCTACCCTCTCTCTCTCTCCCTCTCCACCATGCACCTTCATGTGGTATCAGAGCCTCCTTTCCTACCTTTCCCTTCTCCATGCTCAATCTAGAAAATGAGGAAAGCCCACAAATGGAAGCCATCGTATCCTCCATGATTGAGCTCCCTTCCACTCCTTTCTCCCCATCTTGTTCTGTTGTCCTACCTTGGCCTCATCTTCGGAAGCTATGGAGCCTGGTTTGTTGCCCACATGAAAAGGAGCGACTCGATCACCCTTGTGGGCATTTGTGGGCGTCTTCATAGAGGAAAAAGACAATCCATTTTTTGCTAAAAACGCTCGTTTTTGCCGTTTTGGGGGCATTTTTGTGAAGGAAATAGTTGCGTACTATTGTGGAGATGTTTCTACTACTGGTCGCCCTAAAAACGACCTCATTTGGAATCCGTTTTTGAAGAAACGACCTACTTGAAGAGAGTTGTTGCTACATCGACCATTCGCGTCACTATGCGTGCCATTGCTGCTCATTGCCTCTTCTCCTTCACATGATTTGAGCTATTCTCATTTTGCCCACAAATTGTTGCTCCATCTCCCACATGATGAAATCTCTATCCTCAGTTCTAGTCCTCAATTTCATCTTTTTCCCGCTCCTAAAGTGCTGAACACTGAAGTTGCATTTTGCCAAGGTAAACAATGAGATCTCTCTCTTCAAACTCATTGCTCGTGGAGAAGTTCAAGGGGGAAGGATTCCCTACTTGGCAAACTAAGGTTCGGTTGCTCCTCATGAAAGAAAATGTATGGAATGCTATTGAGCATGACGCTCCCACAAGAGATCCTCAACAACTCAAGACATGGAAGCAACAACACTCAAACATTATTGCTATCATCAGAGTTTGCCTCGATGATACTTTGATTCATCACATCGACTTGAAATCAACAGCCAAGGCGATATGGGCGCATCTCGAGAATCTTTTTGGTAACAAAATCACAAACTCCAAGGTTTTCTTAAAGTTCCAATTTTATAATTTGAAAACAGACAATAGTCATACCTTGAGTGCACATTTAGCAAAAATGCAATCTCTTGTGCAACAACTTTCCTGCCTGAAGTGTCCCCCAGACGACGAGGACAAAATGGTTGTCCTCATGAAGAGTATAGAAGGAGTCACTCGCCTTGAGCATACTCTTGAAATACTTAGAATTGCCACAACTACGTTTGATGATATGGTGACTCCTCTTCTTGAAAAAGATTGTTGGAACAAAGATTCTCCGATCTCTTCTTTAGATAATACAGAGGCTCTTGCCTCCACTAGCAGATGGAAACCCAAGCCTGCACCAGCACATGGAAAGTCATAGCCATTCAAGCCTCTCAAGTGCACCTTTTGTAACACGCTTGGTCATACGAAGGATAGATGCTACTAGAAGCTTGCCAAACAGCAAACTAAGGACCATGCCAGTTGGGTTGCAGCCGCCACAAAGTGACAATGAAGATGATGACCCTCCAACACAAGTTCATGCTCTTACTGCTGAAATCCAACATCTCTCTTTCCCTCCAGAGGAGGACGATGGAGATGATGATCCATATATTTTCTTAGCATGTTCTATTTTGGGTACTCTGCCCTGGGTTGTTTCCAAAAATGAATGGAATAAATTACGTGTGTTGAGTCAATAAGGTTCTCTGCCTTGGATAGTCATCCTAAAATTATATATTGCTTTTATATTTATAGAGTTGGCTCCATGTCCCTAATTAGTCCCTCGAGCCAAGAGGGGGATGTATTGTGGGAGCTAGGCATTGACTTTGATAGGTCTATTTATTAGGCCCGGCATGTGAGTTCCAAGATGTTGCAACGTACATTAGTCTCCTAGACCTCTAAGTTGGCCATGCATCCCTGCATGATGAACCTCTAAGCCATGTTAGCTAAGCCTCTAAATCTATGCCATGCTCACTTGCCTCTGAGTTAGCATGGTATCCATGTCTAGTTCTACACCGTCATTGCACAGTTTGATGACCGTCATTGCCATGTTTTGTTCTTGGTTCCATTCCAGTAGTCACTCACCTTTCCTCCATGAGGGGGTGTTAGGGAATGGAGTCAAGATGAGTCAGTTCGGTGTGTTCTAGTGTGAGTTCTAGTCTAGTGTGTCTTATGGATGCCACGTGTCACATTGGGAGTTATCCCATATGCATTGGTGTTTAAATGTCTGTGTGTGCTCTATATAAGAGCTGTACTTGTCTAATCAAGTATCAAGCCTACAAGGCTTTTTTTTCTTTCTTTCTTTTTTTTGGCAAAGAAAGGAACCTTCTATTAACGCTTGAAAGACTTCATACAAAACAGCAGCCCCAAAGGTGCTGAGCATGGAAAAAACGATAAAAGGCTTAAACAAAGACCGGCCTATTCCAGAGAAACCCAGCTCACTGCCTAGGGGATCTCTAGTATTAGGGCTAATAGCCAGGTAGCGAGAATATACAACTAGCGAATCCCTCGCGGAGTGTCATCAAATCTTGAGCTACAGTCTCCTGCACAGTGTCGTGACCTGCCTGCGGATGGTCCTCCATCTCCCCTTTCCGGGATCTCCTACACAAGTGTCTCAACTCCCTGGGCTACCGTCTCCTACACAGTGTCATGACCTGCCTGCATATGGTCCTCTACATCTCCCCTTTCCAGGGTCTCCTGCACATGTGTCTCAACTCTCTGCCATCTCTGAGCTCGTACCTAGGGCTGCTCGTGCTGCTAGCTCTCCCTCTGTCTCCGTCTCCTCCGAGCTCTCCGTGAAAGCTGTACCACTTGGGGCACCTCCAAGTCCTCTGAGTCCACTGGAGACTCTCCCAGAGGAGTCTCTTCTCGCTCTGCAGAATGAGTCGAAGCAGGCTCAGGGACCCCTAAAGGCTGAACTGTAGGCTCTGGGTCACCCGTAGGATGAGATGGATCCGGAGTCCCTGAACGAGGCCGACGACTAGGGCAATCCATAATAAAGTGACCTCTCTTCTGACTGAAAAGACACTGATCAGGAAGACCCTCGTACAAAACCCTCTGCTGAATCTGGATCCCATCTCCCGTGGAGTACGAAATCAAAGTAGGCAAAGGTCGAGGAGGGGGGAACTCTGAAGTGAGTCTGACTCTCGTAACACCTGTACCAGCAAGTGACTGAGCATAGGAAAGTCTAGCACCTAATGGGATGATTGTACCTGCCACACTAGCCATATGCTCCACAACTCTGCGACAAGAGCTGACCTCATCAGGAAGTCCAGGGAAAAGCATCCAAAAAGAGACCTGTCGCGGTCTCGAGGAAGTAGTACTGAAGTGCTTCCGCCAAGGCCACAAATGGATGACTCTGCTCTGAAACTGAATCGGAGAGCTCATAAGTACTCTTTGGGCCTGCTCTGCAAACTGAAGGCCAAAAGAAAAGTACCCTCTGCCAAGCAATCGGAAAACCGTAACTGAGACACCCAATGAGGCCATGTTGGTGTACACCCAATCACGTAACTATTGGCCTCTACCGGGTAGAAAGCCAATGATATGCGTCCAACGAAAACCCTCCTCTTCTGCCTCAATCATCTGCACATGTCGGGAGGAAAAGAAACTGTGACTTCGATCTCCTCAGGTTCGGCGACGGGAGTGGCATTAGTGCCCTCCATTGTCTCAGCTTGCGCTGTCCTGAGGGGAGGAGCTACCTCTGCAGAAAATACCCACCAAGAACTCGCAACCAACCACTAGTCAAACCCCAAGAACTTGGTTGAATGCCCCAAACTTCAGCCTGCGTGGGATAGCAAAATGAGGATCAAACCCAAGCCTGAAAACAGTCCGTTCAATGCTGAAGCAGAAACTCCGCCAATGCCCTGGAACCACGAGCAGCAACAGCCCCGGAGAGGGCCCTGATGCAGCCCAGCCTGAAGCGCAAAAGGAAAGGGGGCGGACAGCAGCAACAGCCTGAATGGCGGCGACGGGCTGGCGGCCTGGCTGGCGACCTGAAGGCAGCCTGGATGGCGGCATGAAGAGGGGCGACCTGAAGGGCAAGGGGCGACCTGAAGGGCCGGGGGGGCACGGCCAGACGGGCTGGCTGATTGCAACGGGGTGGTGGCGGGCAGCTGCAGACGGGAACTCTCACATTCTATCGGTAGGGAGATGTTGGTACATTAGTCTCCTAGACGTCTGAGTTGGCCATGCATCCATGCATGATGAACATCTAAGCCATGTTAGTTAAGCCTCTGAGTCTATACCATGCTCACTAGCCTCTAAGCCATGCTCACTTGCATCTGAGTTAGCATGGGATCCATGTCTAGTTCTACACCGTACCTCCATGGGGGGGTGTTAGGAAATGGAGTCAAGATGAGTCAGTTTGGTGTGTTCTAGTGTGAGTTCTAGTCTAGTGTGTCCTATGGATGCCACGTGTCACATTGGGAGTTATCCCATATGCATTGGTGTTCATACGTGTGTGTGTGCTCTATATAAGAGCTATACTTGTCTAGTGTCAAATCAATCAAGTATCAAGCCTACAAGCTCTTTGGTCTACCTATGAGTACTCTCATTTTGTTCATTGCTCTTGCTATTTCATTTTCATTTCATTATGTCTCTCTTTGAGTATTATTATCTCTCTCCGTAGCCTACTCTCTCTCTCTCCCTCTCCACCATGCACCTTCACATACTTCTTCTCTTGAGCCTCCTGCTGCTGCAGAAGCAATGAAACTAGCTCCTCAAAACGTTATTGGTGCCATCCTCTGGCCTGCAGTTATTGTGGTAACGAGACTATTATAGCTCTTTGGAAGCATGCCAAGAAATAGGCTAGCCATCCTGGTTGAATCCATCCTTTGACCAACTGCTGCCAACTGATCCCTCACCACCTTCATCTTGGTGATGTGGTTTCGTACTAAACCTGCCTCATCCATGCTCACACCATAGAGCTCTATCTTTGAGGTTAAGAATCCTTGCATTTTTGTTTAGCTCTTACATGTCCTCAGTGTGGTCCACGCGGCAAAGAAAGTGTCCGATGTATGAATGTAAGAAGTACCACATCCATCGTGATGCCAATTATAATTGCCAAGGCCTCCGCATCACGTACATGTCATGCTCTCGCAAAGGGGGATTCTTCAACAGGACCTAAAGACTCAAACTCAGATGGTGACTGTGACTTAAAGGGGGACAACACAAAAAACCACAGTTGGAGCTTGACGGTCCAGGTAATTGGATTTGTGCCTGGGATATGATGTTTCGGGTATGGTGTTTGGTTGCAGACCTAGCCAGATGGAGGACGGGTTGAAACAGACCCTGAGAGCTTGGTGTCTGGAGGACTTCACGCTGTTCACACATCATGAGGGGGACAAGTGGAGGAGGTTGGCACCTGCAGAGTTCAAGTTCAAAGGCGGGTTCCTGATTGAAGGTGGTGGTGCCATCAGGTGCTGCCAAAGACGGAACTGTGTGCCAAACAGGTGTGCGAAAGCAAAATGGGACCTGGTGGAGCAAGAGCCACTGGTTGAAAAGCCAGAGAAGGACTATTTTAACATTGGACTTTTCCCGAGGGCTACGACACGGGAGCTACTGGAGTATCATCATGGATGTGTTGGTGTTGGGCCAAGATGGATCGGTGAGAGGGGTGTTGGAAATGGATAGGTCACCTCCCCGTTTGTAAGCTCTCAAATGAGGAGAACATTGGGGGGGGTGAACCTAGGGTCTAAGTGATGGCCACATGGGCAGCATCATGGCTGCCATGGGGGCAGGGATCAGATAAAGAAAATGGTAAGCAAGGGGCTGCCACATGGACAGCAGCAAGGCTGTCATGTGGGGAGCACAAGAGAGGTATACCTGGCACCAAGGCTGATGCAGATTGCGCTAACATCAAGAGATGTATGGACTGGGTACAGGTGCTTGGAGCATTCTATACGGAGTTCCACATGGCCTGACAAGAAGCGCATCAAGAGCTGGTAGATGGAGCAGATATGCTGCGGGTACGAAGGTGCCTAGGGGATGCATTGTGCACGAGATAGGCCTGCAATAGGGCATGAAAGAGGGCTGAAACTGGCCATTGGCGCAATTCCATGTGGCAGGTCAGCCCAGCAAATGGCCCTGGGGGGCCTGGTTTTGTGTGCCCCTTTGGGACGGTTTTGTGGCAGACCAAGTCCACCAGCAAGGGGGTCAGTTCAGCCCCCTGCTGGGTCCGTTATTTCTGGACAGGCCTTGGGGCCTATTTAGGTGGCCCTTGTGGCCTCATTTGACATCATCTGGAGCAGCCCTCTGAGAGCAGACAGGAGCTGCAAGAAGGCGAGCTTTGGGCCTATCCACAGGAGGTGAAGGTGACCCCGAAGGAGCTGCAGAGTGAGTTTGAGTGGCAACCCACCTGGGCTGAGCTTCCAGACAGCAAGGTGGAGAGATCCTTTGGACAGAGAGTCTACATACACTCAGTGGAGCACACGGGCTCAGAGATCTAGAGGTGCTAGGCATTTATTAGAAGAACCTTTTGGTATTGTATCTTGTCCAGTTTGTGGACGGACAGAAATCTAAAGTGTTGCTTCTATATTGTCTATGAGCACAGCCTATTTGCTAGTCTGCACATACACATGAATGTTGTGAAGTAGACACACTTGATGAAGCATTGATTCCATAGTGAACACTTCCACGTGTAATTCCTGGGCTAACTATCAGTCTTCCGCTGCGGGATACCCTCTGTGAGAAAGGTCATTTCTCTAGCAGACCGGTCAAAGGCTGACTGATCAACAAAAGCTGACCGGTCAAAGGCTGATTGATCAAAAGCTAAATAATCAAAGGCTGACTGGTCGAACCGACCAGATCAGGTCGGTTGGCTAGCTGTTCAACCGACTAACGAGCCTGACCCAACCCTACATAAAGGGCTCCTTGGGCACTTTGTAGGCATTTAGTCCTGCACCTACTCAGCCCTGCTCCTGCCCTCTGTGCGTGCCAAATCGCTCCAAGGACAACCATACACGCAGTGTATTTCAGTTTCAGTTCAGCACATTCTCTCCCACACTGCTCTTAGCTCTCTCAGTCACTTTCATCTCAGTTCATCTGTCTCACTCACGCAGTAACTCTGCATGCACGTGGACAGCACTAGCCTCGCAGACGTGTCCATCATCAGTGGGAGCAGCATTGAGGTCTTGCTATTGATTGGAGCTACCTCTCAGGTCTTTTCATGTTCACAGCGTTCTCTTCAGAGTTGCATTCCGTGCGCTCTAGAAGAGTGTCTTTTGTATTTCCAGTTTTCCAAGTTAAAAGCCAATTCTCCCTTACATTGGGAGGGGGCCCTGAGTGGGTGAGGGGCTCAATCAATTGTCAGCTCTCTTTCGCTTACCCTTATCTCCTACTCTCCCTCTCTCTTTCTCTGTGGTGCATAAGTGAAAGACACCTCACTAAAGGTTTAAAGAAGGTCTTGCTGCAATTACACGATCATTAACCATAGCATGTTATAGTTCTTGATTTCCCCGAGTCTCCACTTTTTTCAATAGTGATTTACGAGAGGCCTCTTACAACAAGATGACTTTGGACCTTCATTTTCTATAGTTGATAGTTGGATTTGTTCAGCTTGTCGGTCTCCTCAAGATCTAGCCACCTTGAGGTAAACCTTTAGTGAGTTGACGAGCTTTGTGACTTAACTCAACATCAAACTTCCTCAACTCGAGATGAACTCCTTCATTTAGTGTTGATGTAGACTTAGAAGATTTCAGCAACATGTCTATGAGACCATGTTTGCAACTAGGCTATGATATCATGCCAGAAACCATGATATATTCTGATACCATGGAGATACCATGTCAAAAATCTGGACTTGGCTTGTTGTCCTCGAACAGACATAGCGAAAACTCGTTATCACTTGAGGGACAACTGACAAGGCAAAAGCTTCTCGAATCATAGCCCTTTTTCGACCAGTCTGGAAGAGGAGGTCTATATGGATAAGCCACATTGCTTTGAGGTTAAAGATAAGGAGAAGGATGTTGGCAAATTACAAAATCTTTTATGGATTGAGATAAGGACCTCCTCCTTCGTACTGTAGATGAACATTTTCAAGAAAAGGGATTCAATAATATTCTTTTTATTATAATCTCTACACATAGGCTGATGGCAAAGGCAATATAATCCTTGCGGTGTTATACATGTCATCTCTTTTATGGATTGAGATAAGCACCTCCTCCTTCGTACTGTAAATGAACATTTTCAAGAAAAGGGATTCAATAAAATTCTTTTATTATAATCTCTACACAAAGGCTGATGGCAAAGGCAATATAATCCTTGTGGTGTTATACATTGATGACATAGTCATCAATACCAATAACAAGCACCTGATGAAACTTACCAAAGAGGACCTGAATAAAGCTTTTGAACATGAAACACCTTAGCTATATGCATTATTTTTTGGAATAGAAGTCTCAAGAGTCAAGGATAAAACATTCATATCCGAAACAAAGTATGCAAATGAAATCCTCAAAAGATTCAGCATGGAGGCTTACAAGCCAATACATACACTGATGAATCTTGGTGAGAAGTTATCGAAGAATCAGATAGTCCTAGAGTGGATAGAACTTTATATAGGAAACTCCTAGGTAGCCTAATATATTCGACCACCAACATACTGGACATAGCTTTTTTAGCTATTGCAGTGTCCCAATATACAGCTGATCCAAAGAAATGCCATTGGAAGGCAGCCAAGATTCTTCGGTATGTCAAGGGAAGACCGACTTTTCTAATAGAACATAAAAGAAGCAATGATTTAAAACTATCATGATTAACTCATATTGATAGGGCAGGATGTCCAAATGACCAAAGGACATGACCGGTGTAAAACCGAATCCATTGTTCATCAAGGGAGAGTATTGGAAAACCTTGTGACAGACTTGGATATAATTCATTAAATCACTACTGGGCTGGTTTTGGGTTAGGATTATTTAAAGGTCAAAAGACTGCTCATTAGACCTTGTGACCCATATTATGTCATTGACTGGTGGTTAGAGATGTCATCGACTGGTGGTTAGAGTTTTAAGGGGCCACATGATATGGTGTACCCGCAACATGGAGGGGATGGGTGCCACATGGTACTAAATCAATGATCTAGCTCATTGCTTTGCAAAGTGTCACACAGCATCTATGCATGCCTGTTAGTGCATTCTGAATGAAAAAACTCACATATGAGGGGGCTGAAGCCCTAGCCTCGGGGAGAAGTGGCTGAGGCCCTAGCCTCGGGGAGAAGCCTCCGGGTGGCTTCACCCTCACACATCCTCACTTCCTCAATAGGGTTTGCTATGTATTGGGTTCATTGTTTCATTTTGCAGTTAGTTGCTGCGTTTCAGTTTTGGTACTTTCATTGTAGGCAGCGTTGGCATTTTTCATCTCAGTAATTCAGATTGGTATGTGCGTGGAGGGCATCACAATCTGGGCCACCACTCTGTTTTCTTTCAAGAACATGTATTGCGGAAATATGACACAAGATGGTTGATAGTGTAGAAGTTTACTAGGTTTATCAAGAGCTTTCAAACATACCGCCTTTATCAGCGCGTTCCAAGCAATCCCACCCAAGGACTCCTGTTCTTTCTTTGACTTCAGTGGCATAAGCCTGCTGACAAGTATTTGACATGCGCGACTCACAGCTTCGCAACTTCCTTCAGAGGCAGTGCTGCCTCCTGTTATTCCACCATGCGGCAGGCTAATGCTATCTGCCTGCACAATGCGTACCTTCAAAGATTCTGAGAATGCTCTATCTGCTGGAAACAGCTGACAAAGTCCATATATAGCAGCCTGCTTCACTTTGGTCCATAAGCCTTGCCCTATCTCGATTCCTCCAACCTCAACCACCACAGAACCATCCGCAAAGATACTAACTCTTGCAGGTCTGGACATTTGCTCTACATTGTATATACATGGTATCATTGATAATCCCCTTTTTAACCACTTATTGGTTAGATTGAAATTACGAACAGCTTTTTCTGTTGCCTCCATACGCTTTGACAGTGTACTCCAAATTGAAGGTAGAGTGTATCCTTCAGAACTATCAATATTAGAATCACTGTGGAAAACTTTGAGACTGTCAAGCGTGTGCATGTTCCTTTCAATCACTGTGTGCACATCTAAACCCAAGGCGGCCGCAATGTGCTCAAGCACAGTATCAGCAATGAATGATCCCTGAACATGACCTGGTGCTCGCATGGATGATTTACTAGATAGATTTGTTTTGCATACTTTGTACTCAACATTCAGGGATCCCCAGTTGTATTTTTTTAGCCCCCCATGAACCAAAAAGGGAATAAGTGGACTGAAGTCTTCTGACCAGCCGGCATCAATAAAAACCTTTGCTTGAAGACCAGTCACCTTGCCACTAGATGTGAAGCCAACCGAATAAATTGTCTTAGTTGGATGTCGTCCACCCATCATGCTCATG
This sequence comes from Dipteris shenzhenensis, assembly GCF_047967505.1. Taxonomy (NCBI): domain Eukaryota; kingdom Viridiplantae; phylum Streptophyta; class Polypodiopsida; order Gleicheniales; family Dipteridaceae; genus Dipteris; species Dipteris shenzhenensis. The sequence goes on from NC_141616.1 coordinate 27,398,504, forward strand.
TCAGCGTTACGGTCCATATACATTCGCACAGGACATCTGAGCTTATATGCTGCGACCGCGCATGCTGCTGCCACCTGAGACTCCAAAAGTCAAATAAGAGGGAAGACTGTTGGAGTGTGTCTTGAAAATTAATACTAAGATTGAATGGCTTATTTAACAAAGATGAAAATACATCATTACCGTAATGTTCCTGAATCCTTTCCCTCCAAAACCACCCCCTACTCTTCTTGTTATTACCCTGATGTTATGAGCTGGAAGACCAAGACAAGCAGAGATACATCCTTGTAAAAAATCAGGGCTTTGACAAGAGCTATAGAGCTGCATGCAGTCATCTTCATCTGGAATGGCTAGAGCTGTTTGGGTTTCCATGTAGAAAAAATATTGTGACCCTGTCCTCACCTATAAAAATCAAGTGTTAGTTGCATGTGCCCCAACCAATGAACGCTTTCCTCCTGAGCGGTGAGCATTTCCAAAAGAGATCAATGTGGACACTTTCTTCTGAGGAAATGCAAATTCATAATGTTACTTATTACAAAACAATTACCTCAGCCTCTTCGATTCTGTGGTCTGCTTCAGAAAATCCCTTATCAATGTCTCCTACTTGTTTTGGGTCAAAGTAAGGTGGAGCTGGAAAGAATGCATTATTTTCCACTGCATCTTCAATAGACAGCACAGGTGATCCCAAGCTATCCAAATCATACTCCACTTTCACTCTTTCTGCAGCATCTTTTGCATGTTGTGGAGAATCTGCAATCTGGATAACCAAATGCACAGAAATTCTATACTTTGGATATAGAGAACTTAGGTCGAACAAGATTGTTCTTTCTTCTTAAAATTCACAGCACAGAAAATGTTTTCCTCCGACTTTGTATTTTTGCCTGTGCTTTCAACTCCTTTCAGAATTTGTTTTCGTTCTAGTTTTATACAGGGCAGAGAAGCTCAAAATGCATATTCATACTTCCATTAGACGCTGTGAAATTCTACCATACGTATTGAAAACCCAGAAGATGGATTGAATGTATACCACAACACCTAGGGGATGGCCGACGTACTCTGCCAGATCTGTTGCGAAAAGGTTTTCTGGCGCACCAAAACGTGTAGCTCCAACGTTTGCCCCAGATTTGGGAATGTCATCAGCAGATATATATGCTACTACACCAGGAGATGCAAGTGCGAGTTTTGGATCAACAATTTTGATCTTGGCATAAGCTTTTTCACTTGAAACAAATGCTGCAAAGAGACAATGATCTGGAGAAGGGATGTCATCCACGTAGACTGCCTCTCCTGTAACCACAAGAACCGTCAATCCCACGACCTATCGTTGAACAAATGCGCAAACAAATTATAGTGTCCGGATAATCTGCTTCACAAGTCCCGCGTCAAAGATGCTGATAAGCGATCCAAATACCAGGGTGGCTACGTTGGAGTAAAAGGAATCGAATCGCTTATTTGTTTGAAGGAACAGACAAGCCATCAAAGCCCGAGGAGAGTCTAGAATAAAGAAAACATAGGGCGCTATCTACCTGCTGCTTGAATTTTAGCTTCGAACTTTTGTATCGGTTTGCCAACTGAATAGTTCTCCTCACAAGGTGGTACAGTTTGTTTCCCAGATATGTGAATCCCATCAGTGCATGTTTTTGAATGGTTGGACTCTATGGAGGCGTTCTGCTTTCCGTTGGAAAGCCTTACTTCATCTCCGTTGGAAACATTGAGTGAACCATTGGCCAAAGGGTGCCTCAGCTTTTCCGGCAACATTGGTCGGAAAAAATCAAATAAGAAGCCAACGGCGATACTAGACCTGAAACTGGCTTTCCTTGTTCCTTTCAAAGGAGCTGCTATCTCAGTCTTTAACATCTCGATGGCTTCAAGGAGAACCTCCGAACTCATCGTTTTGCCGATAAGGAAACTTTCTACTGTAAGTGCTCGAATCGCGTGCTTCTGTCCAAATGCACCAAACGCCAGTTTTACGTCGATGATCGTATGCTTTTCACCGGATGGATTTGTTTCGGATGAGGCCGAGACGTCTGCAAGGAAAGCAGCGTTGAGAAGTGCCAAAGAATTTCCCAGATGACGTGGGGCGGCCCTGTAGCTCTTGAAACAGCGCGTCGTGCAGGAATTATCGTGAGGATTTCTGTCACCAAGAACTTCTGCCAATTCTTCACGTTCATCACGCGATAAAGGTATAGAAATCGACTCCAATATTACACCAGGCTCTAGCGAACCCTTCTGTAAGAAGTCATCCATGCGCAAAACGGAGACCTTTCCATTGGCACTTCTCAGCTTGAGAGTCACACCTATAGCTAAGAACAGAGTCGCCAGATCCGAGTCGAACGACAACTGTTGAGCCATGATCAAGTTACCGCCGATGCTGGCGCGATTGCGCACATGAGGATTGGCCACTCTTTCCAGGTGGGAAGCGATCCCTCGAAACACCGAAGCATTGGCAGATTGTGCAGTCCGCGACTTGTCCTCCAGTGCATCGATCAGCTTCGTGATACTCACAGCAGATCCAACCTCTATCGAATCGCTCGTCTCTGCAAGTGTTAGCAACTCGGGAACATGGCTAATGTCGATGTACACCTTCGGCTTCTGATCCTTGTAGTAGCCGGAGCTCGTGTTTCCCACGACCAGTTTCACTCCAGTTCTGCCCTGATCGAGCCCCTGATGCAGTCGCAAAGCTTCGAAAACGGCTTCTAAAGTAGGAGTCTCAATCCAGAGCCTCTCTTCGCCGCCGTTTGGAGCTGCGTCTAGATACTTGATATTCAGAGCAGCCAGTCCACGGTCGCAGGAAGCCGATTGTGCTCTCGAATTCAGCTCGTCGATCAGAAATTGCGGGAAGACAGGATCTCTCCCCGGAGAGTACGCAGGCAGAAGATTAACATCGGCCTCTTTAGCAGATGTCCAGAACGTGTTTATGCCCAGGTCTTCTACGTCGACGTCTGCAGCGAAGCTCTTACAAGCGTCGAGTATAGGTCTGTAGCCCGTGCATCTGCACAAGTTTCCAACAATTGCCTTCTGTGCGTCTGCCACGGAAAGGTTCGGCAGCGTGCGCAGGTCCTTGTGAGGTTGGCCATCGGATTTCTTCGATTGAGCACGGCGCAAGCAGCCGTACATGGACATGCACATTCCAGGAGTGCAGAAACCGCACTGAGAGCCATGGAAGCCGGCGATTCTCTCCTGCACTGCATGGAATCCCTTCTGCGTGCTGCCGAGCCCTTCGATGGTGGTGACGGCGCAGCCATCGAGGGAGCAAAGCAAGGTGAGGCAAGAATTGACGGTGAACTCTTCAACCCGGCGAGAGGAAACGTCGTAGGTGGAGAGGAGGACGAGGCAAGCGGCGCAGCCACCTGTGAGGGGTAAAGGAAAGAGGAATGTCTCAAAAGAAAGATTTGGAGCTGGATGGAAAGGAGAGGGAGGGGGGAATTACCTTCAGAGCAGGAGAGTTTGGTGCCGGAGAAGCGAGTGTGGAGGCGGAGGAAAGAGAGCAAGGTGAGGGAGGGATCGGGGGAGGGGAGGAGGAAGGGGGAGCCATTGACGGAGAAGAGGAGGGGGCGGGATGACGAAGAAGAAGGAGGAGGTTGGAGCGCCATAGCCAGAGCTTGAGGTTGGCTATGGCGATTGCTGCTCGTGGTTGACTAAGATTGAGCACAGGCCAGCCCAGCCCAGTAGTGGAGCCTGGAAGAGAGAACCTTTATACAAAACTTGGCCCAACATGGACGCTTCCATTCATTTAATGCATGCTCTTTAAGAGGATAGGGGATACTCATGTAATGTTGGCCATGGTGATTGTTGCTAAGCTCGGCTATTTTTTTCCTTATGGCTATGGCTATGGAGATGCTTACACAGAAAGTAGGAGCATGAGGCAATGAAAGTGAAACCTCCCATTGAAAATGCATACGTGATAACACAATTTAATAAAATTATTGATCACATGCATCACAATTTAAGGCAAAACATATTAGATCTTGAACCATCCTAATTTAAGAAGGAAGGTCCCTCTTTTTTTCTCATAGTCTATGCTATTTTAGGAGACTAGTACATACCTTTAATGCATTCCAAGATCATATGAAAATTTGAGAGAGGAGGGGGGGCGGGGGAGATATTTAAAAAATCAAAGATCTTTAATCAAAAGTATCTATTGGATTTCCTACGAGGCATGCTCCAACTAATGACTTGAGTTTTATGTTTGTAAAGTTTGGAGTGCCCATTCAAAGTTCACTTTTTTAAATGTATTTATATATATTTTTTTATTTATTTATTTTATTTTTTTCCGAAATTGGGCCTTACATTGACTTATGGCTCCTACATTTTGGGCATTGGGCCTTACATTGGCCAATGGATGCAACAAGGAAAGGTTTAAGTGGAACTCTTTTATTGACTTATGTGCTACTACAACGAAAAGCTTAACTGCAAATCTTTACATATTGATCTTAACCTACCTACCTCCCTCTCTCTCTCTCTCTCTCTCTCTCTCTCTCTCAAATCCATTTCCAATCTCTCTCATCCGTGTCCCTTGATGGTGAAGCGAGTGTGGAGGCGGAGGTAAGAGGGATAGTGATTACTACCACTAGGAAGTAGCTCTTACTAAGATAGCTGTATAGCAGGCAGGCACATTCTGCAGATATACTAGATAACATAATTTAATAAAATTATTGATCACCTGCAACCAAAAGAAGAAGTCAAAAGTTGGGGCCAAAAATGATAAATTGCAATTTATCATGCAAGGTCCTTCTTTTCTACTCATAGTCTAGGCTATTTTGAAAAATGACATATTTTCAATGCATTGCAACTATGCATCATTTTAAAAGTTTTTTAAAATCTACAAGACAAGCCTTCTTCCCCTTCTCTATCAAATCCCTATGAGGCATGCTCCAATTAATTATTTGAATTTTAATTTTACAAAGTTTGGCATACCTATTCAAACTCTTTTTTAATACATTTATGTATAAATTTGTTATTTTATTTTTTTGAAATGGTCTTACAAAAAAATTAAGTGGGACTCTTCTCTCTCTCTCTCTCTCTCTCTCTCTCTTAAATCAGAGTACGTCTTTTCTCTGCGCGTCTTGGTCTAAGCACATTTTTCTGAGCATGGCCTATATTGTGATTTCGTAGACAATTTTATCATAACATCACACACCATTTATCATAAAACTACCCCAAGAAGATACTATATACATTTCTACCCCACAAAGATGCCGCTAACATCACACACCCTTTAGTCATAAAACTACTCCACAAAGATGCTATATACATTTAATTACATTTCTTTCCAATAGTATGGGCTTATAAGATCCCTTTATTCACAAAACTACTTTTCATGTCTACTTCATTTCAACACCCTCCACCTACATCATCCATCATTCATACTATCATGATAGTGATTTTTCGGATGAAATGATTGCAAGTCACATGGTGAAGGATTTAGGGTGCGAATTTGCATGCATCTATGCCGAAACATTTATTAGTTACATCAAGGAGATACTTTAAGATTCAATTCACCATGATGATCATTTGTACACAACTCATAGTTTTGACATGCAAACCTTAACTAAGATATTACATGATTGTCACATCTCTAGCAAATAGAAAAAGTTTTATAAAACCAACATGCTTGAATATGTGATATTGAGATTAATATTCATGGGTACTCACATGATGTACTAAATAGTTCTTTAATATGAGTACTACATCTCTAGCAAATGAAATAGGTGCAAGACACCACAAAAGTTATGCATGTTCAGTACTAGGGCATCACAAGCAAAATGAATTGCTTGAAGGGAAAAACTCCTGTCAAATCACTAGACTCAATCTTCTTTACTGATGTCATCCACATAGATATTGCAATGATGCCTCCTCTCTCTGATGGGGGCATTGAGTGCAATGTCATTACACATCATCTCAGCCATAGCACCTGCATAAGAAGGCAAAATAAAATAGATCAATCAATATCAATGCCTCATTGATAATAATATTCTCCAACAAATAGGTTTAAAAAGATAAAACAAGAGAGTAGCATACTTACTAGTCATCTGGAAGATTAACAACCATTTCCACATCTTTGGAATCATTTAGAGTCCCATAGTTGCTTAACACATTTCCCTTTCCTTTCTGTCCATCCAAAAATGGTTGCAATATAGAATTGCAAATGTCAGGATCATTCTCAATAGATATGCATGCTCTCCCAGAATGCACGCATGCTTTTTGCATAGAACCAGTCCCAGCACCTAAGTCCACCACATGTCTAGAAATTGGACACAACAACTCCAAGAAGTACAACATCATGCATGGAGCCTTCTCCAATGCACCTCTCCATGGAATACTCTCTCCATGCTTTATAGTATGCTCACTTGTTGGTAAATAATGATGAAACAAACTACTTTCAAAAGCAATGCCCAATTTGGTACCAACCATAGAAGCATTTCCAAGATTACAAACACAAGACATACTAGCCTGATGAAGAAGGCATAAAACCACAACATCCACCTAAAGACAAGAAAAGAATAAAACTTATGCTTAGTACAAGCCATTTTATTATACAAGAGCATAAATTCTTTCAACAGGTCATTGTAAGACAATTGTCTCACATTATGATCAATACCACCAACTTTGATTATGCAATATGCATCCAAGCATTGCATGTACATTCGATATGCAAACTCCAATCTATTGATCCTAGCATAACGCTCAGCCAAATGAAGAACATGAGGAGCACACATAACTAGGATCCAGCCAGAATCTGAAACAATTGTGGCCGCTACTAGCAAGGAGTAGCATACATGGTCCTCTGCTAATAAATTCCAAGATGGAGATGTGGAATCCTCTACTCCAAGAGCTTCTAGCTATGTAGGCAGATCAAGAATGACAAAATCTGTAGCCCAAGCAACACTCTTACCGTTTCTTGTTTTTCTTTCACCTCCAAGACCCACAAAGTATTCCTTCATGTCTATATAGGCTTGTGTGAAGTTTGAGACAGACAATTGTTTCCCAAACTCACTAAAACGTGCAATGTGAAGCATCACATGTGCCACTCAGATTTAAAGTTAGAGAGGTCAATGGAATGTACAAAAAGCAGATAGACCTATCTTTCCAATTACATCCTTTCAAAGTGGGTGTAGATTGTAGTACCTGCACATCTGTATCCACACCACATATGCAAAGACACAAAGTGATAACAACATATGTTACACAAACAAATAACAGCTTGAAAAAAGATCAAGAGAACTTACCATTATTAGTACCAGGATCTTTTGGTGGCCTATCACCCTTCTTTAGTTCCATACTTAAATCCTTGTCCTTTTTAGTCATCTTCTCAAGTGTTTTTTGAACCTCAATGACTGCATCATCCTCGTGGACTAAATTTAAGCTTGATGAACCCATCTCTCCCTTTTTATGCTGTGTGTAGAGCTCTACCTCCTCCTCGATGCAACATCCTTTTTTCATATCGAGCCACCACGGGCAGTTCTTTCTCTCCCACTCAGAGAGCACTTGCTTCCCTTCTTTTTCTATCATGTTTGGAAAGTACATAGAGAATTTTATGTCCTAAATTTTTGTCCATACTCGACATATGGGCAACAATTTTTCAATCTTACCAACAGCTTTTAAGGATTGCAAGAATTTGCATATAATAAGAGTCTTAGTACAAAAGCGAAATACTTAAGGATGGATTTTTAATTGAAAAGGAAAAAACATGTATTGCTTACCTAAATACTAATCATCAAGATGCCCTCGTCATCTCCATTTGTCCTGTTGTAGCTGTAGCAACAGTCATTGAATCCTTTAGATCTTGATAAAGTTCATGTCTGTTCATTGCTTGTATTTCCCCAAAATACTCTCTCAACGTAGGATCTTGAGGAAGCACAAAGCTAGCTTGTTGACTAGCAACCAAGACCTGAGAGAGTAACCTCTCAGATTCACAAAGCAACTGATCCATCCATGCCTCTTTCACCATCCACTTTATGAATTCTCTATTAGCTTTTAGCATTCCATAACTTGTTCTCAAATTTGAATCTGACCCTAAGATTCTGAGGGTTGCTAGTTGTGTCTCCTTTGAGACTTTTGCAATGGAGACATTATACAACTTTTCCAATGTGACAATGGATGATTTATCATGAAATGGGAGGCTCCACAAGATATTAAACCAATCTTCACCATTTGTTGGTTTGACAATAAACAGAATCTACATATAAACAATACATGTAATCGTCACACTCAACCGTATTTTCTAATCATACAATACATGCATATCCCATACCTTGATCATTCTCTAAACAAACATCTTATTCACATCCTTTTTTAATATTATGAGTTCTTTCTCAATCTCAAAAAACATTTGAACACTTTAAAAAATCAACTTTATGTTAAGAATCATTAAATAAACCATACCTTGATCATTTTTCAACCATACTTGAGATTCACATCCTTTCGAATACTTTTAAGTGCTTTCTCCATATTAGCAACACTCAAATTTGGCTGAAGTTCCTTTAGCTTTGCCTCATAATCTTGCTTGTATAGTGGCTAAAATATATTCCAAAGAAATGAATGAGTACAATGAATTAGTTAGTTCTAATTCAAAAGACATCCATGACAAATGGTATGAAACTTACTGCAAATACCATTCTCCCTAGCATCAGAGATGTCAAAGGATACCAAGTACTTAATCCTTTACTGGCTTCATTTGCCCTATGCTTTTCAAGTGTCTTTTTTTCTTCCTCAGAAAAAAGTGATAAGTACTCATTCTCATCACATGAACACATTGTCTTCGTGTTGTACAAATAATCCTTGAGATTTATTTTCATAATTGCTGTTTCATTGAGGCTGAAAAATAAAAAATATATAGCTTCAAACATATTGAGAATTGTTCACAAAACCCTTAAAAGCTCGAAAAAAGGTAACACATATAAGCAAGAAACCTCTTCTAACTCGCACTTACAAATTGAACCTTTGAAGAGCAGCTATTAGCTTCATTTCTGTTTCTTTCTCTGGAGTAATAAAACTTGCTAAAACTCGAATATGCCATGCCTTTGATGTCTTGAATTTCTCTTCAATTAGAGACATCCATGCAATAGTACGGTGATTCCCCTCCCACACAAAAAACATCTTTCGAGATAAAAATGACCATTCAGCATCATCAACAATCTGTGCCTCAAATTTTGCATCTACATCCCTCCAAACAGGAATCCCAGATTGTTCAATTTGTTTTTTTTTTCTGAAATTGGGCCTTACATTGACTTATGGCTCTTACATTTTGGGCATTAGGCCTTACATTGGCCTATGGATGCAACAAGGAAAGGTTTAAGTGGAACTCTTTTATTGACTTATGTGCTACTATAACGAAAAGCTTAAGTGCAACTCTTTACATATTGACCTGAACCTACCTACCTCCCTCTCTCTCTCTCTCTCTCTCTCTCTCTCTCTCAAATCCATTTCCAATCCCTCTCATTTGTGTCCCTTTATGGTGAAGTGAGTGTGGAGGCAGAGGTAAGAGAGACAATATTGATTCCTACCACTAGGAAGTAACTCTTACTAGATAGCTGTATAGCAGGCAGGCACATTCTGCAGATATACTAGATAACATAATTTAATAAAATTATTGATCACCTACAACCAGAAGAAGAAGTCAAAAGTTGGGGCAAAAAATGATAAATTGCAATTTATCATGCAAGGTCCTTCTTTTATACTCATAGTCTAGGCTATTTTGAAAAATGAGATATTTTTAATGCATTGCAACGATGCATCATTTTAAAAGGTTTTTAAAATCTACAAGACAAGCCTTCTTCCCCTATGAGGCATGCTCCAATTAATGATTTGAATTTTAATTTTACAAGGTTTGGCAAACCTATTCAAACTCTTTTTTAATACATTTATGTATAAATTTGTTATTTTATTTTTTTGAAATGGTCTTACAAAAAATTTGAGTGGGACTCCTCTCTCTCTCTCTCTCTCTCTCTCTCTCTCTCTCAACCATACATAAATCATCTTACTATGGTTCTTCAATGTGACGTTTTCATAAATATAACATTCCATTCACATGTTCCTGTCAGCATTTTCCCTTTCTCTCTACAATCCCCTTTCTCTCTCCCCCTCTCACATCCCCCTTCCCTCTCTCATCAGACACATCCCTCAAAATACCCCTTACACTCACACATTGCTTAGAACCAACGATTACCAAAACAAAAGGCGTCGCTAAAAGAATTAGAATATGGTTATGGAGTTTCTCTAAAATCTACATAAGCATTTGTATAAAAGGTTAGTAAAAACACTGAGGAAAGAAAGGCCAAAAAGGTGAGGTAGGAGGGTAGTGCATGCTTGAGTTTGTTGTGGGAAGAGATTGTCATGACCCCACTCTAGCTTTCATAGTGACAGCCAAGGGACCCCATTGTGAGTGATGAAGATGGTGGCTTGGAGCTAGAGGTGTGCTTTTCAACGAGTTGGATCTCTAAAGGTCCTGAGAGGAATGGCAGGGGTGAGCCTCTTCTGGTTGCATCCCTTGACAAGAAGGAGACTGCTCAGGTGGGGTAGTCCTCCTATCCAAAAAAGGCTAATTGGCTCTTGTGTGGAGGATTTTGTGACAAGGAGGTGCACATGCATTGTATGGAGACATGCATAAAGATCACAATTAAGTTGGAGATGTTAGTTGTAAAATCTCTGATATCATAGCAATACAGGTTATGATAATTCATACATAAAGGATCGGAGAGAACAATGAATCTTTTCATATTTTCATCCTTTTCTAAAAGTTGCAAACCATTTCTCCTCTCCTTCTCAAGCTTAGCCCTACAATATGAGTCAAAAAGTTACATCGGACAAGGGAATTCCTAGCTATTGTATTTTTCTCTTGTTTTCTACAAAACAAATAAAATAAAATTTAGACAATGCATAGATTCAATTAAACGATATTTTTTAAAAAGATATTTGATTATATACTTACAATTTTTTAAAGAAAGCAATACGAATGGCCTCAAAGACTCAAATGAGCTAGAGATTGAATAATCTGCTACTCTTTATTCCGATGATTGTACATTCAATCAAACCATTATCTATTCTTGCATATGTCTTGTGATTGCATACAAAAGGAGAAACATAGAATTATTCATATACATCTTATAGAATGATAAAAACATACATAATATCAAAATTACTTATATATAGACTATAAGAACTTACTCTTCAAATAATTGAGACATTTTTACAAGGCTATATTCTACTTCCTTAACACGATTCAATGCATAAAGAATTAATTTCTTTAATCCCTTGCATTGATCTCTAGACTATGATCTTGATCTCTTTCAATAGTGCCTTTAAAGAAACATCACAACATTTGCTCTTGCCTTTCAAGAGGATGTTGGTTTCATCCTTTGTCTCCAATTGCTTATGTCCCTTAACTTTGCCTCATTCCACATCCCAAAATTTTCTTCCTATAAATCCTATATATAGGGCTAGATTTGAATGCTGGTTGAAAGGATTGATCATATTGTCTCATGACATTCGAGCACTTTGATTCATAAAAAATCAATCCAATTTCTTTGCAGCATTAGATTCTAAACTATAAACTTACCTTGTCATTTTTCCTCATGATATCAAGGTACTCATTATGAAAGAAATGGATCCTTTGAATAAATGACATACCTTGGGATTAGTCATTATCATTGTTGTGATCCCATAAAAAAGAGTGTTTTCCTTTTTGGTCAGGCTTGCATATATCTTGCACATCGCTATTTTGAAATGCTCAGAGTGATAATAATTTGTGCATAATTGCCTCTTAGCAATCACCAAATATAAAATAACTATATGAGTTTGTCTTTGTAAAGTCAAAACTGCTCGTATAGATAAAATGAAGGATCCACCATAACGAGGAAGGGAAACACATTAGCAAATGGATTGATTTTCATTCTTGACCATAAATTGGCCTCATGTAAATGATGTAGCTCTTTGCCTCAAGTGGTATCCTTCTTGTGTCTAGGTCCAGTGTTTGCATCCACAGGAGGCTTGTGGACTTCTTCACCTGAAGCGAAAAGATTTTGACATCCACTAACTTTGTCTAAGGAATCTCTTCCCTTAAGGCATTCTGTTGAGTTTTGATTATACTTGAAGTTTTCAGGAAACTTAATATCAACCTTCTCCACATCTTTAGAGCTTGGATATGACCCAATCTCTCCCTAGGGCTTTTTCTTCTTCTTTGACCCCTTAGTTTCCCTTGCTTAAGACTCTATAATTGTCCTCTTCTTTCCTTCTAGATTTTTAGGCTTCTTGCTGCTACTACGAGTTGATTGTTGTAGTCTTTGATCCTGAGTACATAAGCATGATTGGTTTCACTGCTATTGCGAAAACTCTAGATGATTTGATTTCTCAGTGTGAGAATCCTGGAAGTGTTCTTGGACTTGTAGAGAGCTGTGAACATATCCCATGCTTCTTTTGATGTCTTGATGGTGTTGAGCTATCCTAGCATGACATCTTGCAGATTCTTATTGATTAGATGATATGCATACTTGTATTTCTTGTCCCATTCTGCCTATGCTCGGACAATGGCAGGATCTGCTACAGGTGTGGAAACTATTGGTGTAGCTAGAGATCCCACTGCTAGTGTTGTGACAACAGGTGGAGTAGAGCTACTGATGGTTGGATTGTCCAATGATCTAGGTGTAGATCCATCGACATACTCCCATTTGTCATGAGGTACAAGAATGGTCTCCATTCGGTATTTCCATGCGCCATAGTTGGAGTTGTCTAGCTTAGTAGATGCCTCTAGATTGAGGTTGCTAGTCATAGACATGGTGCAAGAAATGTACTCAAAGTGTCGTGAAAATCACTGTTGTCTAAATCAAATGCAAAACACTGATTGTGCCAAGTGAATTCTGAACTGTCGGTGAAGGTAGAACTGCAATATATAATCCAATCTAAATTATAAGGTTTGTGGAAAATGATGCTGGGAATAGCAAGAGGCTTTACAAGGCTGGAATAAAGTGCACAATGCCATGAAATAGCCAAATAGTCTTTACAATGACGGCATGTGTGTGTGAAATCAAACTCTGCCCACTGATCAATCAATCAATGATGGCATGTGTGTGTGAAATCAAATCATGTGCTATCTGCTGCCCGCCACTAATCAATTATTCAATGCCTTTGAACACTTTGAAGTCTACTCAAACTGAACTGATGAATGTCAAGTTTCAGGTAATGTGATGATGTGAAACCGTATGTGAGTGTAGGGACTGACTCCGAGTAGGAACTAGTCGGGAATTTTGGGCATGGCTTAAATTGGTAACTTGGAGAAATATAAATTGTCTCCTCTATGGCGATCTAGTCTACTTTGATCTAAATCTATACCAGCCATCGATCGATGAAAAGAACATCAAATAATTTCTTTTTCTTTGGTTCTTTTTATGTGCTGGGTCAGATGCGTCGATGTATAGGCTGATGTGCATGAAAGGAGTGGATTTGTTGGTGCGAGGCTAAAAAAGGAGTGATACTTGCACCAAAATGTGTGCATGATGTGACGAGCACATAGAGCACAAAAAATTGAGCGATTTTCCTTTTTAGAACTCCCTAAATTTCTTCCTGGATCAAGATATATGACTTGATCTAGATGGAGGGGCAAAAAAGGGTGAAAATGCATAGTGATGATGATGTGGCAATTGTGTGTCACATGCAAGGTGAAAAGTTGTGCCTATGAAGAGACTGTGCTTAGGGAGCATTGTGAGGTGTCAAGTGGGTGCACATGAAGAAACTGTGTATGCCTAGCAGGGGGTCAGAGTGCTTAGCAGGCATAGTGGAGGTGGCACTAGGGTGTTGACATGACACTACTTATGTGGCATGTGTTGAGGTGGTATCATATGTGGCAATGATGTGGCTTATTGAGGTGGCATGTACCACATGTCATGATGACATGGTAGTACAATCAGCTATGCTGACGTGGTAGGCGGATAGTGTTGATGATGTGGTAGCTAATCCCGTGGGCTGATGTGGCACTACGGGCCAAAGTTGACATGGTAGTCTTACCCAATCTGCCACGTGTTAAGTGCTTGACCACACCTCTGTGTGGTGAGACTGAGAATAAGATGGAGGCCAAGTGGCGCGTGTGTGGTCAACCATCGGAATCTTAAGGGATACTAACAAAGATTTTGATTCCGTTGACGGAGACGTTGATTCCGTCGATATGCAGTGTCGTTTGAGAGGCAGCTCGGAGAGTGCTTTGCTATGGTGAGGAGTTGTTGAAGCAGGTCTTCGGTGTTTCTAGGAGTTGCTAACGGAGCGTCTGAGCATCCAAAGGGATTGCAAGAGGTGTCAGGGCTGGTTGAGAGCCTTAGAAGCCCGTGTAATGGCGCTGCAAATCATCTAGGCATTGGGATTTAGCTCAGATGGTAGGCTTGGAGAGGTGCTTGAAGCAGTCAAGGATGACATGCAGGGAGCCCATGAGCTCTGGTGAGGTCTTTGACGGAGGCAGCAATAGCTCGTATGCAGCCTATTGGACGAGCGGTGCTTTGGAGTAGTGTAGTTGGAGAGTCAAAAGCAGTTTGCTGCTTGTGGAGGCATTTGGAGGTCATGGTGTAGTGGAGTGTGGCTATGGTGAAGGAGCTATGGTGAATGAGATAGTTGGAGGTGTACCATATGCTACAAGGTTGCTGCTCATTGTGTGAAGATGGAAGGAGGCTTGTTGTATGGTTGGGTGAGCAGTCACTGCCATTGGAGTCTAGAGAGGTTGTTGGGTCAACTATGAGGGGGATCACTGAGTTACTATGTAGGTTTGCATTGCTGTAGACTTCTAGGTTGAGAGTTGAGGAGTCATCTCATGGAGGAGAGAGCTATGGTAGTCATTTCAGCATAGGTGGCTGGCGAGTCGATGGTGCTTACCCGCCGGTAGAGGCTAGAGGCAAAGACTTTGCAGTGAGATGGTTGTTTGCCTGTTGTAGCTTAGAAGCTCATATGGTTGGAGCCATCTCAGAGTCGACTCTGCTATGGAGCTATTGTTGATGGTTGTAGTTTCCTTTGCCAAGCTCTACTTTGAGTTAGGGCTCTAACTCCTCTCAAAGGACTCTTAGAAGATCTCTCTCTTTCTATTTCTCCATTGAAACTAAGAAAGGAAGGGACCCTTCTCTCTCTCTCTCTCTCAGAATCAATTGCCTTCTAAGCTCAAAAGGATGGAGATATAAATCTTGTTGCACAATAATACCAAAGAGACTCTCTCTCACAATAGAAGAGTGCAATGAACAGAATCTCTCGAATAATGAAATATCTCAAGCAAGAAGAGGATTCTCTCTCTCTTTCTCACAAAAGGAATGAACACCTCTCTTTCTCTCATGGAGGAAAGAACTCTCAATGAATGAAAATGGACAGAATTTCCTCTCAAATAGACGGGAATTTTCTATCAAAGAATGGATTGAGATCTCTCACCGAAAGTGGACTCTCATGGAGAACAATCAAGAGAACTCTCAATCTCTCTCACGTGGATCGCAATGCCTTAGCAGAAGGTAGGGATGCTCTGATATCATGACAAAATATGAAGAGGGGAGAGGAGAAGAGTGGAGATGAGGAGAGAGGGCATAGCTAGAGAGCATACCACAAATGACTAACTGTACACTAGATTTAGTTGAAAATGTAGAATATATACAAACCCATTTAGGGTTAGGGTTAGGGCATCCAACCCTTTCCTTTATAGCACTCTATATGTGTCAGTGCTATGCACGTGTAATCACATGATGTTGAGCATGGTCTCTCAACACACGAGATGTAAGTATCATCGCAACCTTATTTTTCATCTTCTACTAGCAACAATGTTAAATAATAATGATTCTTAATTATTAATGTAGTGCACATTGGAGTCTGGTGGTTTGGGACCTTGAAGACAACCATGGACCAAAAATGCAGAAGGTTATTTACTCGCTTTGCAAAGATAGCAATGTGGCTTGCATTCTTTCTGGGGATATCGTTATGTATCTCATGTACTATACACACTAAGTTTTTTTAATATGTAATGAGTAGTAGGTCAGTTGAAAAGTTGGTATCTACTATCAGAGAAATAGGGCAGTACGAAGACTCGCCATACTTCCAAAGGCATTTAGTAGTAGAGCAGGAAGATGGGCATAGCTGTGGGTGGAGAGTTTGCCTATAATTGCATGTTGATCTTCAATGAAATTTTCTCACTGAAGCCACAGGTCTCATCAGAAGAATCTTTAGATCTGAAATATTCAGAGGAGGATCTATAATTGTTTAAGGTTGAAATCATTTGAGACCTAATTGCTGCCATTGGAAAACAACATGTAATGAAGCTAAGATTATTTGGGTTAGCAAACAAATTGCAAAATTTAATGGCAATGTCATTCTTGTGATAATTGTGGTGCTTGTAGTATCTACAATTTCCTACAAAAATGTGGTAATTATAGTATCCATAACTAATTAGATTTTTTTCATGCCTTTGCCTTATATTGTCAAAGTGGATTGATCTGAGATCACAAATAATATTTTCTTAAGATGTAGTTCTTTGGATAGCTAAAGTATAAAATGATGATGGCATAGAAATGATTGTTGGAAAGAAGGGTCGATGCACGATTGGGTGTAGCCGATTGTATAAATATTTTTCGGGCATTTTTGTGGCCACATAGCACCACACTACAACATCATAACACTTGGTGAACAATTGTGTTTAATGTGTGATTCACCATGCAAACCATATCCGATGGACATGATATTTTGTATGAACCTCAAATTAGGTGGTATTGAGATCTTTGCAAAGTGGAAGTCCCATCCGATAGGTACTTGTTTGGATAACATACCTAGGAGCGTGTTTCTTTATGGTTGTGCATGACACTAGGGAAAAACGGTATTTAATGCGTGATCGACCAAAAAAAGCATACCCTATGGGCATAATACTTTGCACATGCCTCAAGATAGGTGGTATTGACTTGCATACAAAGTCACATGCCCATCCAATAAGTACTTGTTTGGATAACACACCTAGGAGCATTTTTTAATAGTTGTGCATAACACTAGGGGAAAAACGATGTATAATGCATGATCGACCATGCAAAGCATATCTAAAGAACAAGATACTTTGCATGCACCTCCACAGTATGTGGTATTGAGGCTTGTGCAATGTGGCACACCCATCCGATAAGTACTTGTTCGAATAACACACCTAGGAGCGTGTTTTTTGAACAATTGTGCATGACACTCAAGAAAAAACTGTGTTTAATGCTTGATCGATCATGCAAAGCATATCCTATGGGAACAATAATTTGCACATATCTCAACCTAGGTAGTATTGAGCTGCATGCAAAGAGGCACTCCCATTCGATAAGTACTTGTCTAGATAACACACCTAGGAGTGTGTTTATTTACGGTTGTGCATGACAGTGGGGTAAAAAATTTGTTTAATGCGTGATTGACCAAGCAAATTATATGCTTGGCTTAATACTTTTCATGCACCTCAATCTAGGTGGTATTGACTTGTGTGCAATGTGGCGTGCCCATCCGATCAGTACTTGTTTGGATAACAGACCTGGGAGCATGTTTTTTAACGGTTGTGCATAACACTAAGGGGGAAACGGTGTATAATGCGTGATCGACCATGTAAATCATATATGATGGACACGATTACTTGTATGCATGTCAATGTAGGTGGTATTGAGGCCCATGCAAAGTGGCACACCCATCCGATAAGTACTTGTTTGAATAACACACCTAGGAGCGTGTTTTTTAATGGTTGTGCATGGCACTAAGGAAGAAACAGTGTTTAATGCTTGATTGACCATGAAAAGCATATCCTCTAGGCACAATACTTTGCACACCGCTCAAACGCATCCCACTTAGGGAAAAATAGTGTGTAATGCATGATCGACCATGCCATGCATATCTAATGGACATGATACTTTGCATGCACCTTATAGTACATGGGATTAATGCATGTGCAAAGTAGTGCACCCATCCGATAAGTACTTGTTCTGATAACACACCTAGGAGCGTGTTTTTTGACAGTTGTGCATCACACTCGGGGATAACCAGTGTTTCATGTGTGATCGACCATGCAAAGCATATCCGATGGGTACGATAATTTTCACGCACTTTAATTTAGGTAATATTGACGTGTGTGCAAAGTGGCATGCCCATTCGATAAATACTTGTTCCGATAACACACCTAGGAGCGTGTTTTTAAATGCTTATGCATAACATTGAGAAAAAATGGAGTTTAATGCATGATCTATGAAAGATCCAATATATGATCGCCACTAAGCCTAGTGCACACGATTAGCAGAAGAACTAAGGAGGATCAAAGAACACTAAATAAGACATGAGAGGGAGATAGCAAATCTATATCTCTTGCAATGTGTGTTCTCAACAATACATGATAGGCCTCTTATATAAAGAGTGCCCTTTGAATAGTCAACACATGTGGGATCCTTCGATCCACATCTCTCTTTGTGGATATCCTCAATCCACATCTCCACATCATGTAGTCTGCATCCTAGGGTGGCTACTTTGATACATTCTTTAGCACATACCTTTGCCTCTAATTCATGTGCTCATGGCACCACAACTCTCAACACCTCCCCTTGGTGCCATGATCCTTTGGCTATTGCAAGGTGGTCAGATGTGAGTTACATTCCATCACCTCCCCTTAGTGCATACATTGCTACTTAAGGTGGTCAAGTGTGGCTTTACATGTCAATACCTCCCCTGGGCGCTTACACCTCTTAGGTGGCCAGGTTTGATTTACAAACATGTGGACTGAAGGTGGAAAGGATTTTTCTTTTCAATACATGTTGTCGATGGCATTGTCTTCTTCACTTGATGTAGCTTGATGCATGATGCTTTGTTCTTCTATGTGCCTTGATGCTTTATGTGTGGATGCCATGTTCTGTACTATGGTCATCTCATGCACTTGTGCTTTTGGCATGCCTTTTTACATTCATGTGTTGCTTTTCCATTTGTTGCAAAGGTCTTACCATGAGCTACGTTTTGCTTCAATGGCAGTGTCTAATTGCTAATAATGATTCTGACTTGACAAGCACGTAGAGCTCAAAAAGACTATCACTTTTCATTTTTGGAGCCTGTGCAAATTCTTCATGGATTGGAAGTTACGGCTTGTCGAAGGTTCTGTGAAGAAGAGGCCTTTGATGATGTGGCATGGCTGTTCACATGCTACATACAGGTTGTGCTTGGCAAGGGCTATGTGCTTAGGTGGCACTACTGACTGTGCATGCTTATGTGGCACAACTTTGACCAAACTGAAAACTCAGCCAATCTATAACTGAACCAAACCCTGTGTAACCTAACCAAACTCTTTGAACTCAAGGTTAGCTAAAGTTAACCATGGCCAACTAAACTGAACCTAACTCTAAACCTAACAAAGATTGAACTTAACCATAGTTAAAGGCATTATCTATTGCCACGTGTCCTGATCCTTGCACACCCTTGGGTCAGATGAACTTAACCAAGGTTTAATCTTATCCTGCCACGTGTCTTTGACATGCTACCACGTGTCTTAAGGAGAACCTTAGCAAAAATAGGATTTTGAGGTGATGGGCAATGACGAAGCTTGGAGGAGATCATTGAGCGTGGGCTCATTCGGTCTACTATCACTACATCCCTCTCTCGTTTACCACCTCTCGCTTCTGCACATCGTCTCGATGATGCTCTCTTCCCCTTTCTGTGCCTTGTGATTGCTTGTAGCTACCATTTGAGTAGACATGACATCATAATTGTTGTGGGAGCTGCCATCGGTCATACTGCCCTTTGGAGTTACGGGCTAGCAGAGAAGTGGAACTGCTTTGGCGCTATGGGCGATGAAGCCCTTGCAGGTCATTGTAGGTGGAGTAGTCATAGAGGTCCATGATGATAAGGTCACTAGCATTGCATCGTGTGCAATAGTCATCGAATGCTTAGCTTTGTTGATGGGCTGTTTGTGCAAGCTCTGTGTTGCAGGACTACGTTGGAGCTTGGTGTTGTAGCACTTATATTCATTGTTGGATATGAAGCGTGGGCTGAGCAGGAGAGTTGGTTGGCTACAAGATTGAAGCTATGGAGAGCTAGGAGCTGAGGTGGGTCGCTACTGTGAACCCAGAGATTGTTACGAAGCTCGTACATGAGGGATACCTTGTTGTTGGAGCCATAGGAGCATTCAAGAGCTTCTTTTTGGCACAGTCTACATCAAGGGAGTGGTCGTTGCTTTGTTGTTGTGTTGGCCATCTGAACATTGCGCTTTGGGAGAGGCTTGAGAGCTTAGTGTAGAAGGCATCGCTGGGGAGCCTTAGGTGGAGCAGGAGGCTGTAAGCTTGTAGAGGCCCTGTACTCACCACTCTTGAAGTCGTTGAAGGTGAGGAGCGTGGTGAGGCTATTCTGATGGTCTCTTCTTCACTTCAGTCCTAGTTTCTGAAAACTTAGACGAGTAGGATCTCCAAAACCATGGCCATTCGGGCCATCTTTTTTCACCAACATAGTGAGGGGAGAACATGCTTGAAAAATACGTAGGTTTCAGCAAAAAAAGGAGCAAAGACAGAGCGGCATGTTGATGGAGCAAAGACAGAGGCGGAGGTAAGAGGGATCGGGGGAGGGGAGGAGGAAGGGGGAGCCATTGACAGAGAAGAGGAGGGGGCGGGAAGAAGAAGAAGAAGAAGAAGAAGAAGGAGGAGGAGGAGGAGGAGGTGGGAGCACCATAGCCAGAGCTTGAGGTTGGCTATGGCGATTGCTGCTGTGAAGAAGAGCTTGGGTTACGGCCACCAGCCCAGCCAAGCAGCTGAGCCCGAAAGAGATAAACTTTATACAAAACTTGGCCCAACATGGACAGGTGTCCCCCTCTTTAAGAGGATACGGGATATACCCATTTCCTGCCGGCCATGGTGATTGTTGCTAAGCTCGGCTATTTTTTCCTTATGGCTATGGCTATGAGGAGCATTAGCCAATTATAGCCCAGTGCTTTTATGTGTATTAAGGCATCCTCCATTGAAAATGCATCCCTTATAACACAATTTATTAAAATTATTCATCACACGCATCAAAATTTACGGCAAAAATTAATAGATCTTTACACATCCTAATTTAAGAAGCAAGGTCCCTCTTTTATAGGAGACAAGTACATACCTTTAATGCATTCCAAGATCGTATGAAAATTTGAGAGACGAGGGGGGGCAGGGGAGATCTTTGGAGATCTTTAAACATCATGGGAGACAAGTACATACCTTCAGTACATCTCCCGAACAAAGCTCCTTCCCCTTCTGTATTGGAATCAAAAGTATCTATTGGATTTCCTACGAGGCATGCTCCAACTAATGACTTGAGTTTTATGTTTGTAAAGTTTGGAGTGCCCATTCAAAGTTCACTTTTTTAAATGTATTTATATATATATATATATTTTTTATTTTTTTTTATTTTTTTTTCCCAAATTGGGCCTTACATTGACTTATGGCTCCTACATTTTGGGCATTGGGCCTTACATTGGCCAATGGATGCAACAAGGAAAGGTTTAAGTGGAACTCTTTTATTGACTTATGTGCTACTACAACGAAAAGTGCAACTCTTTACATATTGACCTTAACCTACCTACCTCCCTCTCTCTCTCTCTCTCTCTCTCTCTCAAATCCATTTCCAATCCCTCTCATCCGTGTCCCTTTATGGTGAAGCGAGTGTGGAGGCGGAGGTAAGAGGGATAGTGATTACTACCACTAGGAAGTAGCTCTTACTAAGATAGCTGTATAGCAGGCAGGCACATTCTGCAGATATACTGGATAACATAATTTAATAAAATTATTGATCACCTGCAACCAGAAGAAGAAGTCAAAAGTTGGGGCCAAAAATGATAAATTGCAATTTATCATGCAAGGTCCTTCTTTTCTACTCATAGTCTAGGCTATTTTGAAAAATGAGATATTTTCAATGCATTGCAACGATGCATCATTTTAAAAGTTTTTTAAAATCTACAAGACCAAGCCTTCTTCCCCTTCTCTATCAAATCCCTATGAGGCATGCTCCAATTAATGATTTGAATTTTAATTTTACAAAGTTTGGCATACCTATTCAAACTCTTTTTTAATACATTTATGTATAAATTTGTTATTTTATTTTTTTGAAATGGTCTTACAAAAAATTTGAGTGGGACTCCTCTCTCTCTCTCTCTCTCTCTCTCTCTCTCTCTCTCTCTCTCTCTCTCTCTCAACCATACATAAATCATCTTACTATGGTTCTTCAATGTGACGTTTTCATAAATATAACATTCCATTCGCATGTTCGTGTCATCATTTTCCCTTTCTCTCTACAATCCCCTTTCTCTCTCCCCCTCTCACATCCCCCCTCCCTCTCTCATCAGACACATCCCTCAAAATACCCCTTACACTCACACATTGCTTAGAACCAATGATTACCAAAACAAAAGGCATCGCTAAAAGAATTAGAATATGGTTATGGAGTTTCTCTAAAATCTACATAAGCATTTGTATAAAAGGTTAGTAAAAACACTGAGGAAAGAAAGGCCAAAAAGGTAAGGTAGGAGGGTAGTGCATGCTTGAGTTTGTTGTGGGAAGAGATTGTCATGACCCCACTCAAGCTTTCATAGTGACGGCCAAGGGACCCCATTGTGAGTGACGAAGATGGTGGCTTGGAGCTAGAGGTGTGCTTTTCAACGAGCTTGATCTCTAAAGGTCCTAAGAGGAATGGCAGGGGTGAGCCTCTTCTGGTTGCATCCCTTGACAAGAAGGAGACTGCTCAGGTGGGGTAGTCCTCCTATCCAAAAAAGGCTAATTGGCTCTTGTGTGGAGGATTTTGTGACAAGGAGGTGCACATGTCAGACATGCATAAAGATCACAATTAAGTTGGAGATGTTAGTTGTAAAATCTATGATATCATAGCTATACGGGTTATGATAATTAATACATAAAGGATCGGAGAGAACAATGAATCTTTTCATATTTCATCCTTTTCTAAAAGTTGCAAACCATTTCTCCTCTCGTTCTCAAGCTTAGCCCTACAATATGAGTCAAAAAGTTACATTGGACAAGGGAATTCCTAGCTATTGTATTTTTCTCTTGTTTTCTACAAAACAAATAAAATAAAATTTAGACAATGCATAGATTCAATTAAACAATATTTTTTAAAAAGATATTTGATTATATACTTACAATTTTTTAAAGAAAGCAATACGAATGGCCTCAAAGACTCAAATGAGCTAGAGATTGAATAATTTGCTACTCTTTATTCCAATGATTGTACATTCAATCAAACCATTATCTATTCTTGCATATGTCTTGTGATTGCATACAAAAGGAGAAACATAGAATTATTCATATACATCTTATAGAATGATAAAAACATACATAATATCAAAATTACTTATATATAGACTATAAGAACTTACTCTTCAAATAATTGAGACATTTTTACAAGGCTATACTCTAGTTCCTTAACACGATTCAATGCATAAAGAATTAATTTCTTTAATCCCTTGCATTGATCTCTAGACTATGATCTTGATCTCTTTCAATAGTGCCTTTAAAGAAACATCACAACTTTTGCTCTTGCCTTTCAAGAGGATGTTGGTTTCATCCTTTGTCTCCAATTGCTTATGTCCCTTAACTTTGCCTCATTCCACATCCCAAAATTTTATTCCTATAAATCCTATATATAGGGCTAGATCTGAATGCTGGTTGAAAGGATTGATCATATTGTCTCATGACATCCGAGCACTTTGATTCATAAAAAATCAATCCAATTTCTTTGCAGCATTAGATTCTAAACTATAAACTTACCTTGTCATTTTTCCTCATGATATCAAGGTACTCATTATGAAAGAAATGGATCCTTTGAATAAATGACATACCTTGGGATTAGTCATTATCATTGTTGTGATCCCATAAAAAAGAGTGTTTTCCTTTTTGGTCAGGCTTACATATATCTTGCACATCGCTATTTTGAAATGCTCAGAGTCATAATAATTTGTGCATAATTGCCTCTTGGCAATCACCAAATATAAAATAACTATATGAGTTTGTCTTTGTAAAGTCAAAACTGCTCGTATAGATAAAATGAAGGATCCACCATAACGAGGAAGGGAAACACATTAGCAAATGGATTGATTTTCATTCTTGACCATAAATTGGTCTCATGTAAATGATGTAGCTCTTTGCCTCAAGTGGTATCCTTCTTGTGTCTGGGTCCAGTGTTTGCATCCACAGGAGGCTTGTGGACTTCTTCACCTGAAGTAAAAAGGTTTTGACATCCACTAACTTTGTCTAAGGAATCTCTTCCCTCAAGGCATTCTGTTGAGTTTTGATTATACTTGAAGTTTTCAAGAAACTTAATATCAACCTTCTCCACATCTTTAGAGCTTGGATATGATCCAATCTCTCCCTAGGGCTTTTTCTTCTTCTTTGGCCCCTTAGTTTCCCTTGCTTAAGACTCTATAATTGTCCTCTTCTTTCCTTCTAGATTTTTAGGCTTCTTGCTTTTAGCTTCAACTGAAACTCCCTTGGAAAAATATAAGGAACCAATTTTTACAATGTTTCTTACTGCCTCCTCTAATTCTGGTTTCAAAGAACTGGGCTTCCTTTTACTAGTCACAATTGATCTCTATAACTGGGATCTACTTCATTGGAGAGTCCACATCCTTAGATACTGAAAAGGTGGCAAAGACCACTTCATTTCATTACAAGTGAGAGGCACAACACTTGTGATTTCTTTCATTCAATATATGTACGCAACTCTAAACTCATTTGAAGGAAAAAATGACAGCTTTTGAAAGACTCTTATGAGAAAACTCAACAACACCTGATCCATGCTTTCAAAGAAGTTGGTTGCACTATTGTCTATCACATTGTTGTCACCCTTTTGCATCCCCATTAGGCCGGAGCTATGGGGATGAATGCTTGAGTATACAATCACCTGCATTAAGGGGGAACAAAGGTTTGGAACGAGAATCAACGCCCTGCCAAGAAATGTCTTGTCATTCTTTTAGTTTCTTGGTAGTGGCGCAGCACCTAACTATGGAACAAACTCTTTATATCAAATTGCAAAACATTACAACCATTTTTTCCCCCTTCGTCTACTATGTATATTGCTATATTTTCATGCTATGTAGTTGAAAATGCATTTCACCTTATCATTCTTTCCCCTTCTCATCATGGTCAATGTCAAAAAGAGAAACACCTAGCTATATTGGGTACTGTTTTTCATCACTGGGTTTCCCAAACATAAAGAAATCTTCCATCACATCAATTTGAAGAAGAAGAAGAAGAAGGCACCATAGCTAGAGCATTGGCTCGTATGAAGAGCTTGGCTTGGGCTTGGGCTTGCATTGACTAGTCAACACATATTGCCAATATCTTGTTATTCAAAACTCTATTACCATAATAAAAAAGGAACATTAGCCATAAACCAAAACCCAGTTTCTCACAGTTGACTTTTCTACTCCATATGATCCAAGGGTGAGCTCTCAAAGCCATAGCTACCAGCTGAGAGGCTGAGTGCCAGTTTCACTGATTTTCGATTGGTGTCCACCGCCAACTCCCATCCCTCAAGGTGTAGGGAATTGCTAGCCGGAGGCGATTATGGGGAGGAAACCGATGGCACCGGTGACCGATCGTAGGTCGGAGGCTAATCACACCGGTTTTCGATTGGGAATCAGCAACCGCCGACGACTCTCGATCGTCGACGGATGCGGTGAGGTAGATGGCATGACACATGGAGGTAGGTGAGTGGATGGTTCGTGTGGGGAGGCGGATGGTGTGACATGTGGTAGATGCGGGGAGGCGGATGGGGTGATGCGTGGCATGCATTTGGGAGGTTCTCTTACACACCGCCTGGGTGGCTAGCATGGGTGCTCCTTTCACACACAAAGTGCACCCATGCTATCCAGCTATTAGTCACATTTTTTACGGGTCTCCCCAACACGGGGAGCTTGAAGGAAACAAAAGTAGGAGCCACATGATGACTGTGATAATTGGCTACTAGTAGCAGCTTTGCTACACATGGAAGTGTTGACAGAAGGACATTTATAAATTATATTTTTAACATAAATATACTTATAAAAAGGCATCATAAATAAACTTAGAAACAAGTGTCATAAATATACTTATATTTTTAAATCATATTTTAACATAAATTTACATTTTGAAAAGAAGTTACAAATACCTGAAGAAAAATGGTGTCTTTTAATCGTACAATATTCATAGGTAAGGAATTTTTAAAAAGCCCTTGAATGCTTGTGATATACGTACGGGTTTCATTTAGTGACAATGAACACCCCTCCCCCCCAAAAAAAGCTCTTTAATAGATAGAGAAGGACTAGTTAAGTATTTAATTCCAGTTTTCCATTGAGATTCGGATACACATTAAAATATAGAAATACAGGTTTAACATATCTATTTCACTAGGAATGCTACTTTATTTATTCTCAAGGGTGAAGAATAATCAAAGCTATACAAGATGCATATTATTATAAGCTTAGAGAATGGATATCATAGTGTAAAGACATCCATTTTTTGCCAAAGAATTCTAAAATTTCCAATTAACTCATAATACAAAGGGTACTAATGGAGATACAAGTGTTGTTAAGGTTCCACATTGAATGAAAACATAATCATTTTTTCATTCTATTAACTTGTGCACATACTTAGTATTTTTTGCAAGTACACAATGGAATACCAATCATAACTCAACGTGTATAACTTAGAATATAGCATGGTTTGTAATGAAAACACCATTGTTAATATTGGGGAACCACCTGAAAATACGACTACATTGCAGCAAGTATGAAACTTTAACTTTATACTTCTATCCTTGTTTTTAACAAAGCCTTTATTTGGGATGTGTAAATCTCATAAAATTTTATATAGCAGAAGGAGGATGTAGAAGACATAGCAAGCGAAGAAGGATACGTTGTAGACCACTCTCTCAGTAAGATGAGTCATGAAAATATGACTCTATTGCAGTAGATTGGAAGTTCATTTAATGCTGTGTTGCTAATTCGACAACAACCTCATACTTTTGAATTTGGTGAAGAGGAGATTTTAATCCTCTTGAATCCTAAGAAAGAGGTTAATGTCAAAGTCATTACAGCCATCCTCAGGTTTGATGCAAACTTTTTCTTGGCTTTATACTTTCGTATTTTGATTAAACCCAACAAGCTAATACTCGTTTGTATTTTTTGTAGTAATGTTATAGCAAATTTTCCTCAAAATATACAAAGAGATTCATATATGCTCGATCCTCTTATTTGTGAAGTGCTTAGCGACAAACCTAGAATTTTCTCAAACACAATAATTATTCTTTATTGATGATACAGCTCACATTGGAGTTTGGTGGTCGTGGACATCTTTTTTAAGAAGTGTTTCTTTGCCAACTCAATGGCATCTATCCATGGCACTGTGTTAGAGGAGTAAGTATAGCCAACATGTGTTGTCACTTCCATGTGATGCAGATTCATATGCAATGCACACATTCACTCTTGTTATATGTTTTGATGTGCATATCGGCTCAAAAGTTGGTAGATGCTATCGACACAGTAATGTGGTAAGGTGACTTGGCACAGCAAATAGAGTATATAACATGTCAGGTATCACATCAAAAGGATAGCCACATCTACAATTGTGGGTGGAGTGTGGTCTACATATTTTTTTGGGTACTTGGTCAAATTTTTGAGATATAGGATGACACCACACTATCAACATATACGGACTTGCATCTACATGCATTTATAACATGTACCATTCGAGCAATTATTATGGGCAACATTATGGACCCTACCCCAAGTCAAATAGATAATGGCTCAAAGGAGTGTGAAATGAATGCCGTCAAAGAGACAAAGGGGATAGAAGAGCTCAACTCTACAAATGTGGCTGCATTGGAAGAAATGGAAGCTCTTTCAATGTTAGGGTTATGATTCAAGATAGACCTCAGTATCTCGAATTTGGTGGAGAGGAGATTTCAATCCTCTCTATTCCTTCAAAAGAGGTCAATGACAATGTCATGATGGCCATTCTCAGGTTTGATAAAAACTTTTCCTTGGCTTGATAATTCAATATTTTGATTAAATCTAATAAGCTAATATTCATTAATTTGTTGGTGCAGTAGAGTTATCTCACGATTTTCTAGATCAGTACAAAACGGTGTGTAGATGTTGGATTTCCTCCTTTCTCCTATACTTAGCGATAGCAAAAAGATGACAGCTAATGTTTGCAAATGGTTATAGCCTCTACATTTAGATGGCGTGCGAGTCCTATTTATGGCATATCACAATGACAAAATATGAAGAGGGGAGAGGACAAGAGTGGAGATGAGGAGAGAGGGCACAGTTAGAGAGCACACCGCAAATGACTAACTGTACACTAGATTTAGTTAAAAATGTAGAATATATACAAACCCATTTAGGGTTAGGGTTAGGGCATCTAACCCTTTCCTTTATAGCACTCTATATGTGTTAGTGCTATGCACATGTAATCACGTGATGTTGAGCGTGGTCTCTCAACACCTTCCCTCAAGATCAACATCATGAAGTAGGCCTTCCCTCAAGATGATGATTCTGGGGAATCAAAGAAGGACTGGACATTACATTCGATCACACCCCTTTAATGGGAATGTCCTTCCTCTACATCAAATCAAGAGCTTGTCAGTGTTTCTCAAAAAGCTCTTTACCAAGTGGTTTGGTAAAGATGTCTGCAGCATTCTCTTTGCTATCACTATGCTACAGTGTGATGTCACCAAGTAACACTCTTTCTCTGATGAAGTGCTCTCTCACATCAATGTGCTTTGTCCTGGAGTGATATACTGAATTCTTGGCCAATGCTTGAGCCGAGATTGTTTATCACAGTATATTATTGTTGGCTTTGATTCATCAAAGTAGTCTATTTCTGACAATAGTCTTTTGAGCCATATAGCCTCACATGCACCTGTAGTGAGTGCCCTATATTCAGCTTTAGTCAAAGACAAAGAAACCGTTGGCTGTTTGTTTGAAAACCATGATATAGTACCTTGACCAAGGAAAAATGCATATCCCTATGTGGATCTCATGGTCTCATGATCTCTGGCATAGTCACTGTCTCACAGTATCCATGCAACCTTGGATGACTTCCTCTGTATGCTATCCCAAACTATCTTGTATCTTTGATGTATATCAAGACTCTTTTGGTTGCATTCTAATGATAATGTTTTGGATTTGCCATAAACTGTGCAAGTGAGCTTACTGCATAACAAATATCTGGTGGTGTGATAGTCAGATATATAAGAGATTGGATGAGCTGCTTGTAGTACCTTTCATTGACTGTAGGCTTTTCTGAATATTTTGTAAGTTTCAAACTGTATTCCATGGGAGTGGCTGCAATCTTGCAATTTGCCATATGAAACTTCTTCAGGAGACTGTCAACATATTTCAACTGACTCATAAAGGTGCTGCTTGAATCTCTCCAAAACTCAATTTCAAGACAATAGTGCATAAGTCCAAGATCTTTCATGTTGAACTCTACAGATAAGTCTTGTTTTAGCTTTTTGATGAAGCTATCCTTGCTTCTGGTAACAATCAAATCATCTACGTACAAAAGTGCAATAGTAATGTCTTCCCCTTGAACTTTGTAGTAGAGAGTATGATCTACATTGGATTTCATGTATCCCAGATCAACAAAATACTTGTCAATTCTGTTGTACCAACTTCTGGGTGCTTGTGTCAAGCCGTAGAGACTTTTCTTGAGATGGAAAACTTGATTCTCTTTTCTTGGTTCAACATAAGCTACTAGTTGTTGCATGTAGACTTACTCATCTAGGTAACCATTGAGAAATGCATTCTTGACATCGAGCTGGTACACATTCCATCTGTTGAGTGTCACTAGTGATATCAAGAACTGTATGGAATCCTTCTTTGCTATTGGAGCATAAGTCTCATCATAGTATTGACCATATTGCAGTGCAAATCCTTTTGCAACTAGTATGGCTTTGTATCTTTGAATGCTTCCATCTGGATTGTACTTAACTTTGTATACCCATTTGTTTGCTATGGCCTTCTTTCCTAGTGGAAGGTTGCATAATACCCAAGTATTGTTCTTGTATAAAGCATCCATTTCTTCATTCATAGCAGTTTGCCATTTTGGCTTGTCTACTGCATCTTCGAAGTACACTGGCTCTTCTGTAGCCATGATGGTAGTCATAAGAGCATAGTTGGTGGTTTCAACCTGAATTGCTTTGCATTTCTGAGCATATGTCAATCTGGTTGGAGGTCTGCTTTCCCTAGTAAACCATTGGAGTTGTTGTGGTTCATCTTGAGGTGTTTCTAGCAATTCTTGCTCTTCTTCATCAACCTTTTTTGTAGATGACTATGAAATCGGTGCGTCTATCTCCTGTGTATTTAAGGTTTTCCATTTTGATTCCTCATTAAAGATTACGTCTTTGGAGATAATGACCTTGCGGTTGATGGGTTCATACAACTTGTATGCTTTGCTTTCTTCACTATAACCAACCATGATGCATTTGCGTGACTTTGCATCCAATTTCCTATGATGATTGTCATGTATGTGGGCATATGCTATGCAGCCAAATATGCGGAGATGCCCAATGTGTGGCTTGTGTCTAGTGAATGCTTCACAAGGTGTCATACCTTGAATCGGTTTTGTTGGAAGTCGATCAAGCAAGTAGTTTACAGTGGCTATTACTTTTGTCCAATACTGATTCAGAAGATGCTTCTCACTAAGCATTACTCTAGCACTGTCTGCTAAAGTACCATTCTTCCTTTTAGCTCTTGCATTCTATTGAGGAGTATTTGCACAAGTGAATTGTCTTTGAATGCCATGACTTCTGCAAAAGTTCATGAATGCAAAAGACATGTACTCACCTCCTGTGTCTGATCTCATGACTTTGATCTTTCTGCCTGTTTGGTTTTCTACCATGGCTTTGAACTCTTGAAATCTGGAAAATACTTCAGATTAGTCTTTCAAAAAGTAGACCCAACAATATCTGCTGTAGTTGTTGATGAAAGTCAAGTAGTAAAGTGAACCATTGATGCTGCAGGTCTAGGCATAACCCCATACATCTGTATGTATCAAATCAAGAATACCTCGTGCTTGAGAGGTGCTTCTGCCAAAGTTGGTGCTTTTTTGTTTGCTGAAGCAGCATGCTTTGCAAACCTTTTCAAGAAAGTGTAGCTTAGGAATCCCAATTGCCATATTCTTTTTCTTGAGATCTATCAAGCTCTTGAAATTGACATGACCATATCTCTTGTGCCATTTTGCGGATAGTGGCATCTGTTGGGGTTGACCTGACATGGCATGCGAATCTAGTACTGGAGCTAGCATTCTGAACAAGCGTCCTTCCTTGACTGCTTTTCCTATTAGCTGAAATCCTCTGGATTTATCTCTGATAGTGCATTCATCTCCATCAAAGATGACTCGATAGTTGTGTTCTATCATTTGACCTGCTGAGACAAGAGGTTCTTGTGGTGAGATTCAAAACATAGAGTACACCTTTCACCAATCCTTTCATGCCAGTGAAATTGTTCATAGGGATAATGCCTGTCACTTGAACTAGATTTGGTGGATTATCTACCGTGTAGATGACATTCTTCTGACCTTCTAATGGTTTCATCTCTGTGAACCATTCCTAATGATTTGTCATATGAGATGATGCACTGCTATTGATGTACCAAGGATCTCAAGGAGGAGGTATACGTGGAACAACCACTAGGTTTTGTGATCCCCGGTTCAGAAGGTAAAGTCTGTAAACTGAAGAAGGTACTTTATGGGCTAAAACAAGCCCCACAAGCATGGTACCAGTGAATTGATGCCTACTTTCTGCAAAACGGGTTCAGGAGGAGCCCATCAGATGCAAATTTGTAATTCTTCAAAGAAGGAGGCACGTGTATGATCGTGGTCCTTTATGTGGACGACCTTGTCATAATAGGGAACTATGAAGAGAAGATCTCGCAGTATTTGCTAGGAAGAGAGTTTGAAATGACAGACCTCGGACTGATGCATTTCTGTTTGGGGATTGAAGTTTGGCAAGAGCCGAAACAGATCTTCATTTCACAGCTGGCTGGAGAGATACTGAAGGCATTTGGCATCGCTGAGTGCAAAACAGTTGGTACCCCTATGGAGGTTGATGTGAAGCTCTCAAACGAGGATTCATCACCACTGGTGGACGAAGCGAAGTACATAAGGCTTGTGGGTAGCTTGATTTACTTGTGCAACACGCGGCCGGACATCAGCTTTGCGACTGGTGTACTAAGCAGGTTTTCCAATAAGCCTCAGGAGAACCATTGGAGGGCAGGGATGCAGATGCTGAAATACATCAAAGGCACACTTGATTATGGCATCACCTATACCAAGGGCAACATCTTGACTAGATTTTGTGACTCAGATTGGGCAGGAGACGTGGACAGTAGGAGATCAGTGACAGGTTACTGTTTCTCACTTGGATCTGGAGCTATGTCATGGGTCAGCAAGAAGCAACCCACAGTTGCTCTTTCTTCTACAGAGGCTGAGTACAAATCACCATGCTTTGCTTCTTGTGAGGCAGTGTGGTTGAGGAGGATTCTGGGGGACATGGGTGCAGTGCAGAACAAGCCTACACAGTTATCATGTGACAATCAGAATTGCATGGTGATTGCAAAGAACCCTGTGTTCCACGCTTGCACAAAACACATTGAGATTCAATATCACTTTGTACGCGAGCTCATCATGGATAAAGAGGTCAACTTGGTGTACTGTCCGACTACAGAGAATGCTGTGGACATCTTCACAAAGGCTCTTGGAAGAGACTTGCTAGAGAGGCATCTTCATCGACTTGGCATTGGA
This sequence comes from Dipteris shenzhenensis, assembly GCF_047967505.1. Taxonomy (NCBI): domain Eukaryota; kingdom Viridiplantae; phylum Streptophyta; class Polypodiopsida; order Gleicheniales; family Dipteridaceae; genus Dipteris; species Dipteris shenzhenensis. The sequence goes on from NC_141616.1 coordinate 27,431,251, forward strand.
CCGAAAAGTTAAGTTCACTTGCGAGTGGACATTGAGGGGGGGTGTTAGATATCAATGCTCCACTCTCATGTAACTACGTGGGAACCAACTAACTCTACTTGTAAGCCTCCCATATGAGGAGAAGGCATTTGAGTAGCTCGGTTATCTAGTAGGTCCTGGTTTGGACACCAGATGGGGGCCATGTGTGGCCTAATGGCTGGACGGAGTTGGCACACTGCCAACTAGGCTACATGCAAGTGCAGGAAGGCATCCCATGATTGACCGCATTGAGGGTAGATGGCGCATTTCTTGAGGTAGCCCACTCTCAAGTTACAAGGCCCGTTTGGAGTTCCAGATGATCTCAGATGGTTGTGGGCGGAATGGAGACCTTAGGTTAGTTGCTCTATTTTTTGCGCACCGGTTCTATCGTGTGGTCGGTGGCCTATTTCGAGACCGACCCCCAGTCTACCATTTTGGGTGGACTGGGTCGGTCACCCAATTGAGCCCAACCGACTAGGACTGGTGGCTATATAAGAGCAAGCCTGTGAAGCCCATTTAATCACTGGCTATAGCAACCCTGATTCCTTAGCATCCAGCCTCTGTCCTCTACTATTTCTAGCATGCCATCGAAGCTTCTCTCATAGGAGCGCATGGTTAGGAGGCAGCCCCATCTATTGTATCAGTTCTACAGTAATCAGAATTTTGATTCTCCATACTATCTGTTTTCTCTCTTGCGTACGAGATCCTATTATCTGCTAAGCATAGACGTCGTATTATTTTCTTGGCAATGATGGAAATCTTCAACTCTCATGGACGGAATTCTCTCACACGAGGATCACCATGTCTCACCGAAAGACATGTGAGCTCTGATACCATGACAAAGTGCAAATTGTACTTAGCCTAATCTATCACTCAATGAGCATAAAGATCACAGAGGATCAAACCATAGAAGAAACTCCATGAGAGAGACACACGGTAGGCAATACTCAATCTATTGTAATGTGTATACTCAACAATACATGATAGGCTTCTTATATAGAGAGAGCCTTTAGAATAGTCAACACTTGTGGGATCCTCTCATCCACATCTCTCCTTGTGGATATCCTCAATCCACATCCTCACATCATGTAGTCCACATCCTAGGGTGGCTACTTTGATTCTTTCCTTAGCACATACCTTAGCCTTTAATCTATGTGCTCATGGCACCATATATCAATAGTACCGACCAAAGAATTTGGAGGTCATAGATCCATTTCCTCAGGATGTTGACTCACGATTGATGGAGTTATAGATGTTGCATGTAGGTAAGATAGACATTTTCCAAGTGGCTGTAGACATAAAAAAGAAGTTGAAGGACTAGCAAATTGCCAAGGAAAAATATCTCTTTTTGAGTAGCTTTATTGAGGGCATTGAAGGGGAACTAGAGATTGTCAAGGTGCTAGTGACTATCACTCGACTTGGTACTGAACAGCTGGTGGTCCTAGATCCAACACAAGAACTAAACCTTGGAACACGATCATCTTCAATCTTTCTCTTGAGCAACTCAAAATGATAAGAGATTTAATTTTCAAATACAAGGATGTATTCAAGCATGGAGTTACACAGACTTATAGGGAGATCCTCCTCACTTGTGTTAACAAAAGATACCTTTGGTGCTAGATGCTAAGCCAATTTGACAACAAAGGTACATAATGAATCCTAACTATGCCAAATAGGTAAAAGGTGAGTTGGATCAACTCCTACATGCTGGGTTCATTTATGCCATTGACTGTAGTGATTGGATCTTTCCTATTGTGGTTGTGCCTAAGAAAAATGGCAAACTTCGAGTCTATGTGGACTACAAGAATTTGAATGCATAGACAACCCTTGATCTCTTTCCTATACCTTTTACTGATGGAATTTTGGATCACATTGCAGGACATGAGATATACAAATTCATGCATGGTTAGAGTGGCTATAACCAAATTACAGTGGCTCTACAAGATCAGTCCAAGACTTCCATCATCACGGAATGGAGTGCTTATGCAACTAAAGTTATGCCTTTTGGATTGAGTAATGCTTTGTCAACCTTCGAGAAGTTTATGGTTGAAACTTTCTGATATTGCACCAGCAAGTTCATTGCCATTTATCTAGATGACTTATGTTGCTATTATTTAGATATATATCATCTTGGATACCTGGAAAGGGTTTTTGTGAGTGTAGACAATTGAGTATCTATTGAACCCAGCTAAGAGTGTATTCTATGTATGAGTCATGATATTACTTGGGATATTACTTGGCCATGTCATCTCCAAAGATGGCATAAGGACTAAGTAAGGTAAAATTAAAGCTATACAACAGATTCTTGAGCCTCATAATTTAACTTAGTTGCATTCTTTTGTGGGGCTAACTAGCTTCTATCAAATTTTAGTGCCTTTCTATGAGTTGACAAAGAAAGGACCCCTTGACCCCTCTCCTTACACTCATACAATTTGGTTTTTCTTGTGTTTTTTCTTTATTAATTTCTATTAAGCATTATTTAGAGCTTCGACCCCCTCATCATTGGCTTACTCCCCCCCCCCCCTCTTTTTAAAATTTCCACTCTTTTAAATATTTAGTGTTTCACTTATAAAGCTGGGTGCACCTTTGAACCCCTTTTTTTAAATATATACCCCGTATAATTATTTGGGTTAAATGGATAATTTGCCCATTTGCCCCCGTCGCACAAATACCGGTACAACTTTCCCTCGGCCTGCTACTTATTTCTAATTAGATGTTAACACCCTTAGCTTGACCTAAGACTTTCTAAACACCCTAAACCAACTTCTACCTCCTAAATCACAATTGTGTTTTCTCATTGCCCACGACCTTGCACGTTGTGAGGTTGGCATGCCTTCTTGTAACGTTTCTAGGTTGCTTATTATAAACATATGCAACCCCTATTGCTTCCTCATACTCATGCCCCTTACACTCAGTAGTATCCTACCCCATTCCTACTTCTAAAGTGTCCAACGGGCTTGCTATGGTGCCTTCAGATACATAGGTAAACCTTGCTCCTTGATGATTCCCTAGTATCGCTTGGACTTCATCTTTATATCCGTTCATGTCGACACCTATAGTTGCCTTGCCTTTGATAGACATATGATCACCTTGGCTACTTTTCTCTTTCAGTTCCCTTCCTTGGCCTTTTCCTCCACCCCTTCTCTTTTCTCTTGTCCGCGTATTTCACCTCAAGTTCTTGCTGTTGTGCACTCTTGGTTTTCCCTTAGGTTGTCATTCGGTTGCCACAACTCCTTGGAATCTCCTACTACCATGCCCTCCTACCTCAGTTCTCAAGTTTTCTCAGCTCATAAGAGCCTGCGAGGGTGGCTCCATCTTTATCTTGTTGTGTGTTGGCTGTGAATTCTTTTTTGTGATTTTAGCTGTGAGCTTGGTTGGTTGTCTTCATAACCACCTTTTGTAAGTTATCCTTCGAAGCTCTATTATATCCATTAGCAGCTTGGTTTTCTTCCTAGTTGCGTAACATGGATTTTCTTTTCTAGGCTGTCGCCGTCTCCCCTCTTCAACTTTGATACATACTCCTTGGCACCAGAACTCGCTTCTTCTCCTTCTTCCTTTTCCTGCAACCACCAATAGTATGGAGCCTATTGCTTGCAACTTACACTACTATACACGGATCCTATTGCGATGTTTACGTATCGATGTTTAGCGCCCGCTTAGCGTTAATCATCGGTATGAAAAGCGGGTTTCGTAAAGCGTCGCTATATAGCGGCTCTTGCGAAAAGTCGCTATATAGCGATGTTTATAAAGGTCACTATATAGCAACATTTAAGTGTCGCTATATAGCGACACTGATATACTATTTTATAGCGACATTTTCCAGAGAGGTTTTTTTTTTAATATAGGCCTTAAAAGTTAGTTTTTTCCAATGACAAAATTTTTTAAATTTTCATACATGTTTGATCTCATAGAGAATAAAAAAATGAGAGCATGTACATCAAGCCAGCTCATATATTCATATCAAAGTTTGAGATGAGAAAAATCAATTAAGAGCATTTACATCAACTGTTTCATCTTGAGAGAAGTCTAAGGTGCCAAACAAGTCTATCTCCAACTCTATACCGAGTTGATCTCCTATATCATCATCGTACTCTAGCATCGTATGTTCACCTAAAAGTATTTGATCATCTTCTTCAATAAAGTGTGGTGATTCTTGATGATCGTTGTCTTCTTCCTCAATATCGTGATCTCGATCTTCCTCCCGTGCAATGTCATTATGCGCATCTTCCTCTTGGCTCATATGGTGATCTACATCTTCTTCGTTAGATTCATCAATTGGATCCGGCATTGGTAGTGGCATCTCCATATCCACATCTCGATCTTCAAAAATTTGCTTACTTCATGGTGCAACTTGGATCACATACCACCATCTTGGATCAGAACGATCTGGATAAAAACCACCTATATTGAAGATGGGTGCCAAATGTCGTCAATTATATATATGAAATTATGCTCAAGTACATGTATCAATGGACTTTAAAAACGAAAGCTTCGATTAATTAAATCATTAGCATGCACCTACTCACAGTGCTCGGGAAGAACAAAAGTATCACTTTCATTGGTCCAATGTTTGGTGGAGTCTATTGCAAAGAAACCGCTACTATCTTTTCTCACTGTCACATGGGGACCGTTGTAAATAGTTCTAAACCATTTTACATCAAGAATGAAAATACTAAATCTTTTGAAATCAACTTCATAGATGTCACGTATGGTTCCACAATAATCCAACTGTGAGGAGAGAAGATTGGTATCTGAAGCACTTGCTCGGCTATCTTGTGTGAAGTTAGCCATGACTCCACATATCATACATGACTCTCTTTGAATCGATGCGTTCCACGCAAAAATGTCATCCATATGACCATAATGCATTGTACTTTTTGTACTGTAAAAGAGCATCATTAAAACAATGAAGATGCATCTATTTTATAGCCATGGTGGGATATTGTAATTCACCACGACTATGGGCCATGTCGACCAAGATGTCAAGCATAACCCAAAAGGATTCACGCCGTCCATGGCTAGCCCAAGATGTAAGTTGCGTGGCTCTCTCGCAAAGTCCAGCCACTGATTATCTATGTGCTTCCAAGCCGCACAATCTGCGGGAATCCTCAATGTGTCATCAGTGGACCGATGAGATGCATGCCATGTCATCAACTCCGCTATGGATTTGCATTGGAACATGTGTTGTATTCTTGCAATGATGGGAAAGTGTCTCAAGACCTTTACCGGTATCCGCTCACCCTGCAAGTCATCTCTATATCGTTGTTCCCCACACTTTGGACAACTAGCCAAATCTCCATGCTCACGACGAAAGAGAATACAATCATTACAGCAAGCATGGATGGTATCATAATCCATACCCACCATTGTTAGCATCTTTTTTGCTTCATCTCTTGATGTGGGCATGGTATTTGGTGCAGGCAACATCTTTTGGAGCAACCTATGACAATTCAAAACATACATAGGCTTTAAACAATGATGATTCGGTATACACTATCCAAATGATGATTCTCAAAACAAACAATATCCAAATAATGAGTCAAATTAATGCAAGAGCTAACCTCATTAAGGCCGAGACACTTGTATCCGACCACCCATACTTTACTTGTAGATTCAAGATTGAGAGACAAGCACGTAGTTTAGACATCCTAGCACCCTCGTACAATTGTGTTGATTGCAACTCTCGCATTTTGACCTCAGACTCTGACATCACGTGTACATGGGATGTAGTGCCCCTAAAAATGGAATCCATCATGTCGACCATACCCTCGTCATCATCTGGGAGACTATAGTCTTGCTGAAAGTGAGAAGGTATATGCATACCCTCGTCACCCTCCTCATCCTATTTTAAGATTTCGTGTAAATATAAGATCTTGTATTTCTGGTATACAATAAGACTGTGAACTTAAATAGCTTTGACTTACCGATGGTCCATAAACACGTGCAACACCAATGGTGGGTACTGGTTCCGGCTCCTCCCCATACATCTGCAAGTAGCGCATGATAATACGACGTTGATGTCGTAGTTCTCGCTTGCAATGAGTGCAATGATAGTATAACCTCTCCGTAAGCCACTTCGTACTCCCAGGCTATCTCAGAGAACCTCAGCGATTCCCTCCCCTACACCGATGGCTAGACGTACTGCCCAGCCGTCCCCTCATGCCCCTTCAACCGAGGGGTCATCACCTGTGCATGCCTCTCGTAAGGGAAGGAAGAGTAGGAAGGGCAGCTTATGTTGTGCTGACTCGGGAGATGTAGAAGAGTTGAAAACGTCATCCATATGGCCGTAATGCACTGTAATTTTTGTACTGTAAAAGAGCATCATTAAAAGAATGAAGATGCATCTATTTTATAGCGTATATTGTCACAAATAATTACTTAATTACTTAATTTTCATACTTTCGGTCTTCTTTTATGTAATTTTCTCTCTTCGGATGCACCAACGAAGTCTGAAATTAAATGCACTTCATAGCAAATGGTTGCAAAATTTGGGATACCTCAGACAACTAGATTCTACTATATGATTAAAAATTGGAGAAACACAGCGAGACAAAAGCCAATTTTTTGGTTTCTAGAGTGCATAATGTTTCTTCTTGACCTTAACTAGGTGCCTATAGTCTTTCAATGAGACTAAAATTTTGGCAGGTGCTCCATGCTTATGCATATGCATTGGCATACATGCATTTTCCTAGATATTTACACAAGTCTTGCTGGGTGCAGAACACCCTGATCTTCTATGTCATCCATATATATGTGTTTGAGTATTGTACATAACCGAGGCTAAGGCACAGTGTCCTTTAACCCCCATAACCTCCCACTTAAAGGCCAATGTGCCTTTAAGGGAGAACAACCAATGAGCATACTATCCAATGCCCATCAATACATGACAATACTCAAACCGCTGACTAGGTAGACTCTTCGTCAGCATATTTGCAAGATTATCATCTGAATGAACCTTGACAAGCTCTATGCGCTTGTCCTCAAGTACCTCCCTGGTGAAATGGCATGTGATCTCAATGTATTTGGTATTTGCATGAAAGACCAAATTCCATGGTAGCTGAATAGCACTCATGGAATCACTATGCAATGTTGGTACACCTGTATGAATCCCCAAATCTCCCACTAGCCAATCAAGCCATATAGCCTCCTTGCAACCCTCTGTGGCTGCAACATACTTAACCTCTATGGTAGAATCAAGTGACATGTGAGTGGGGAGAAGGGCGAGATCTTGTGGATATGGTTGCAATCGCCTGTACATTACTCTGAATCTCATTCTTGCATTTATTCTTTTTGCTTTGGCTGCTTCATATCTCTCAATCCACTTCTGCATCTCCTTGCTATTGAGGATACAAAACTTATTGAATTTCTCCACTCTTGCACGAGCCATCCCTCTGCCATGCTTGCTTTTGGTCTTGCTCTTTGTCTTACAAATCCCTTCAAAGTTTTCATAAACCGCTCAAGAAAAAAAATTCACCGACTCTGAACGGTACCTGCAATGGCCACCTCATCAACTATGTGCACAAGCAAGTGCACTGAGTTGTCATAATGCTCGAGGGAAAGTGCTTCTCAAGCAAGCATACGGCTTCGATGGATTCCACCCTAGCCGTCTCGATGCTTGATATGGAGATCTCTTTTTGAGATATCCACCTATTTCACATGCCCATGTAAGATATATTCATAATCAGTCTACAGATTATTCAGCTTAAATTGAAGAAAATGCAATCAATGCGATTTGATAGTAAGCATACATCACAATACCACTGATCTTGAATATAGAATTTCTAACATCTTCTTGTAAGCACCCTTTTATTATAATTGGGAGGATGAACTATCAAAGCAACAAAGAAGTCATGTCAACAATATAACATAATCATAATTATACTAATGCATCACGATTATTGGTACACTAATCCTACAGCTTAGAATACGTGTAAGACCTTGTGCTAATCATGGGACTTGAGCCCACTAAGCTTATTGTCCTTTGAAAATGCTCCTTTCAAGCAACGCATGTACCTTGTGGGTGTTTGAAAAGAGGCAATGTCCGCCTTGACCGCTCCCTCCTCTCTCGTAGAGAGGATCCATGTTGCTTTCGGGAGGATAACTTTTCTTGAAGCATGCACTGGGGGCCACAAATGAGACATCCTATTCATAGCACGCAAGTCTTCTCACACTCCTCTCGAGTCTTTGGAACTAACCAAGTGTGCCCAAATAGTAGCCCCCACATTCTTGAAGATATGCATGGGATACAAGAGATGATTGATTTGTAACTGACCCCAAGGAGGAGGTTCATACCATGAGGAGGTTCCTCTCCATTCGCCCTCCAAGCCTGAATCCAGTCACTTGCCTTCAAATATGATGGTGGTGGATCAAGCTGACCTCCAAACGTGAGATGGTCTAGTGGAAGGTATCGAGCATGACCTTCATAAACATTTTTTCTCATATGTTTGGAGTATAGTGCAAGGGATTTCAAACCCGGTCCACAAATAGGACAAGCATGGTACCCACTTGTAGCAAGTCCTGCACGCGTGCATGAATGTGTTAGTATAAGACATGCATGTGAAAGAGAGTCATAAAAGAATAATCCTATATTATACATGTAAAGACACAACCACGTACCTGCGCACTTTCCATATCCTAGGTAGTCATGCATGGTCCACATCAAGATACCCCTAACCAAAATATCATTGGTATGTCTAGGAGCTCTGGAAATATCAAAGACCGGCACTCCTCTCCATAAGATCTGTAACTCCTCTATCAAAGGTGCCATGTATACGTCCATATTTTTGGCCTTGTACTTCCCTGGCACAAGTAGTGCAAGCATGAAATGTCCCTTCTTTATTGTTAGCCATGGTGGGATATTGTAATTCACCAAGACTATGGGCCATGTAGACCAAGATGTTGAGCGTAACCCGAAAGGATTCACACCATCCATGGCGAGCCCAAGATGTAAGTTTCGTGACTCCCTCGCAAAGTTTGGCCACTAATTGTCTATGTGCTTCCAAGCTGCATAATCTGCAAGAATCCTCAATGTGTCATCAGTGGACTGATGAGATGCATGCCATGTCATCAACTCTGCTATGGATTTGCATCGAAACATGTGCTATATTCTTGCAATGATGGGAAAGTGTCTCAAGACCTTTACCGGTATCTACTCACTCTGCAAGTCATCTCTATATCATTATTCCCCACACTTCGAACAACTAGTCAAATCTCCATGCTCACGACAAAAGAGAATATAGTCATTATGGCAAGCATGGATGGTATCATAATCCATACCCACCGTTGTTAGCATCTCCTTTGCTTCATATCTTGATGCGGGCATGGTATTTGGTGCAGGCAACATCTTCTGGAGCAACCTATCATAATTCAAACATACATAGGCCTCGAATAATGATGATCCTCAAAGCAACAAAGAAGTCATGTCACTAATCCTACAGCTTAGAATACCTCTAAGACATTGAGCATGCTTAGAATCCTACAGCTTGACATTGAGCAAACATTTATAGACTCCTGCATTCTTTGAATTAGAGTGACAGAAGTCTGTATTTGTTTGCTCTGCAATGGTAGGCTATTGAAGCTTCATGTGGGAAAAAAGAGAAGGAAAGAGAGAGAAAAAGAGAGGAAAAGAGAGGAGAAAAAGAGCAGAGAAAAAGGAGAGGAGATAAGAGAGAAAAAGAGAGAAAGTGAAAAGAGAAAAAGTGGGGATAAAAGAGAAAAAAAGAGAAGGAAAGAGAGGAGAAAAGAGAGGAAAAGAGACGAAAAGAGGAGATAAGAGAGAAAAAGAGAGGAGAAAAGAGACGAAAAGAGAGGATAAAAGAGAGAATGATACAAGAGAGTCAAATTAAACATACATAGGCTTCAAATAATGACGATTCTCAAACATACATGATGATTCTCAAAACAAACAATATCCAAATAATGAGTAAAATTAATGCGGGAACCATACCTCATTAAGGCTTGTAATCTCATTTTTTAAGCTATTTTATTCTTTAAGTTCCAATCTAATTTCCAATTAATATGGTCTCACTCTTAGAATCAAAGCTCGAGCATCCCATTAGTGGAGATGAGCGGTGATGATGAGAGATTAGGCCTACACAGCTTCGATGAGGGCCAGAGATCAGGTGTAGCTCACGAGGGCCAGGGATCTCAAGCGTAGCTCACAAGGGCCAGGGATCAGGCACAGCTCATGAGGGCCAAGGATCAAGCCAGCAAGATGAGGATGAGAACGACGACGATGATTTGGATGAGCAATAGTAGTAGTAGTAGTACTTTGCATATACTTCGCCATGTATATGCTTTTGTATAACGGTTCGTTTGAGCGATTTTGTATCACCTTTTTTTGAAAGGGTAATTTTGTAACAAACAATGTTGTATATCTTCGACATGTATATGCTTTTATCGCTCGATCGGTTCATTTGAGCGATTTTGTATCACCCTTTCCACAAGCGAAATTTTATAATAAATTTTTTTTTGTTGTAATTACTAAATGAAAAACATTAGTGGGGCAAAACAGGGCTTGCTGTGGCCCTGTTTAGCCCCACTAACATTTTTTTAAAGCTTCTGTTAATCGTCGCTATATAGCGACGTTTACCAGTGTCGCTATATAGCGACGTTAACCAACGTCGCTATATAGTGACGTTTATTAGCGTCGCTATATAGCGATGCTTATATAGCAACCATTCTTTTTCCACGCTTATAGCGACGTAAATAACGACCTTTGCGCTTGTCAAAAAAAAAATTGTGTAAAAAACATTGGTATTTTTGTCGAACTCCATATCACTTTCTTTTGTACAAGTGTTACTTTGTGCTCCTAGAACCAAAGTCTCGATAAAACAACACGTGACTACCATGCAACCACACCATCAACCAAACAAGTATCAAGAGTGGACTGCACACCAATGAAGAGCCAAGTCATGCTACGAACTACACAATGTTTATACTTGGAGCACTATACAAAATGCAAGGCAGAGGCACGAAGCACTTAAGTGAGCAGATGACTAATGAAGCAACGCTAGAAGTAAAGAGGTGAGTCAACGTCAAAGCTGCATGCAACAATGGACAATAGTAGCTTTAGTAAATAACTACCTCCGCACGGAGATCAAAAGAGCTTCTACTATCTGCTAGTGGGCAGCTAACACTACAAGGCATAGGCCATTTTCCGACGAAAATACTGACGCTTTTTACATTAAAAAAAAAAAAATTCACAGGCGCAAATGTCGCTATAAGACTCGCTAAAACCATTGAAAAAGAACTGTCGCTATATAGCGACGATGACAAACGTCGCTATATAGCGACACTATCAATCATCGCTATATAGCGACACTGGTAAACGTCGCTATATAGCGACGATTAACAGAACTAAAAAAAAGGGTTAGTGGGGCTAAACAGGGCTTGCTATGGCCCTGTTTAGCCCCACTAATCCTTTTTTTTTTGGGTAATTACAAAAGAAAGTTTTTTTATAACAAAATTTCCCTTGCGAAAAGGGTGATACAAAATCGCTCAAATGAATTGATCGAGCAACAAAAGCATATACATGTCAGACATATACAACATTGTTTGTAACAAAATTACCCTTTCGAAAGGGCGATACAAAATTGCTCAAACGAGCGGATATACAAAATGACATATAGGGCGAGGAAAATGCTGCTACCACTACTACTACTACTACTCATATGAATCCGAATCGTCCTCATCTTGTTGGCCTGTTCTTTAGTCCTCATCAGCTGCGTCTTCTCCCTCATCCTCGTCACGTGCGTCTGATCCCTGGCCCTGTTGATTACTCACCTTTGATGATGGGACGCTTGAGCTTTGACCCTAAGAGTGAACCATATAAATCGAAAATTAGATTGGAACTTAAAGAATAAAACAATTTAAAAAGTGAGATTACAAGTAGGAGTAAACTTGTACCGTGTGAGCAGCCACCTTAGCCCAATCGACCGTCGCTCCCATTGCCTCTTGCTCAATAAACCATGGCTTTGTTCCTATCCGAAATGCGCGTCGCATCTCTGCATCTGTAGGAAGACAACCCATCATAGCTTGATGTGGATCCAATTTACGAGAGTTAGAGTTAGCTAAAGTGCATCTAATATGTAGTAAAACAAATAGAACAATACATTAAATGAGAAGTAGACTTACCACGGTTGCCTTAAATGCCAATTGTCTGCCTGCACCAAAGTGCGAAGTACCTACGACGTCCAGTCGTCTCTTCGCAGCCCTCCTCTGACCCTCGAACAATTCGGGATTGTCCCTATTTTTCTTCTTGAAGAACTTCCAATCAGCTTTGTCTGCCCAGCTGGGTTTACCCAACCCCTTTGTGATGGAAGTACGTAAGGTTGATCTACGATGCTTCAAGACCAAACCCATGCGCTCTCGCATATAATCCTCATTAAACTCCCAATTTGGCGAGTTAGGGTATTTTTGTTTCAACTGATCGATGACCGCTTGCTTCTTTTGGCCATCTTGATACCGCCAATTAGTAGCAATGCCGCTCTTGAAGTGATGGCTCATCAACCTCCTCATGGTGGCCATTATTGATTTGCCCTTTATATCTTCTACGACAGCTGTGATTTGATAGGAGAGATCCCTTGATGAGTAAGGAGGACTAACGGTAGCAGAGTCAAAAGGAGTGGAAGCTGTGCGAGTGCTTTCGGAGCGAGGAGTAGCAGTGGGAGTAGGAGAGGGAAAGGGACCTGACTGATACTGTGTCTCTGGACCAAGTGGAGACCTATAGGAACATGAGTGTGCTGACTCGTCTACATCTCCCGAGTCAGCACAACATAAGCTGCCCTTCCTACTCTTCCTTCCCTTACGAGAGGCATGTGCAGTTGATGACCCCTCGGTCGAAGGGGCACGAGGGGACGGCTGGGCAGTACGTCCAACCGTCAGTGCAGGGGAGGGAATTGTTGAGGTCCTTTGAGATAGTAGAGAGAAGAATCTCGCTGCCTCCTCATCGCTCATCTGTGCTACAAACTCGTTGGGACTCCCGACAATGCCATGCGCAGCTAGCAAAGGAGTTCCCTGAGGGGTGGTCGCAGTGCTACATGGAAGAGGAGTCAGACTAGGGGTAGTCGTAGTGCTAGGTCCAAGAGGAGTCAGACCAGGGGTAGTCCTCAGGGTAGTCACCTGAGAGGAATCAAAGTCCTCTGGAGCATAAAGATCATGAGCTCTTCTCCTGCGAGGTTGTCCGTACTCATCGGATGAGCGACGTGATCCCATGTCTAACATAGACACAAACACGAAAACAAAAAACAAAAAAACAAACATAAGCATAGGCATAGGCATAGGCAAAGAGGGAGAGAAGAGGAAGAAGAGGAAGAGGAAGAGGAAGAAGAGGAAGAGGAATCTGAAGAAGAGGGAGAGAAGAGGGAAAAGAGAAGGGGGAGGAGAAGAGGAAGAAGAGGGAAAGGAAAGAGGAAAAGAAGAGGAGAGAAGAGGGAAAGGAAGAGAAGAAGAGGAAGAGAGAAGGGGGAAATAGAGAAGAGCATAAGAGAAGAGAAATCTCTTATGCTCATGCTTATGTTTATGCATGAGCATAAGAGAAGGGGGAAAGAGAGAAGAAGAGAAGAGTATGATCACGTGATGGTGCTATGCACACATGATCACATGATGTTGAGCGTGAACTCTCAACACCTTCTTCTCTCTTTCCCCCTTCTCTCTTTCCTTTCCCTCTTATTCTATATTTTCGCATAAGCTCCTTAAGCATAAGCATGAGCATAAGAAAATGAGACATATGCTCATGCTTATGCTTATGGATGAGCATAAGCGGAGTAGACATATGCTCATGCATAAGCATGAGCATATGTCTCTTTTTTCCCCCTTCTCTTATCTCTCTTTCCCCCTTCTCTCTTTCCTTTCCCTCTTATTCTCTATTTTTGCATAAGCTCATGCTCATGCATAAGCATAAGCTCATGCTCATGCATAAGCATAAGCATGAGCTTATGCTTATGCTTATGCTTAAGCATAAGCATGAGCATAAGAAAATGAGACATATGCTCATGCTTATGCTTATGCATGAGCATAAGTGGAGTAGACATATGCTCATGCATAAGCATGAGCATATGTCTCTTTTTTCCCCCTTCTCTAATTCTCTCTTTCCCCCTTCTCTCTTTCCTTTCCCTCTTATTCTCTATTTCCCCCTTCTCTTATGCTCATGCATAAGCATAAGCATGAGCTTATGCTTATGCTTATGCTAAGCATAAGCATGAGCATAAGAAAATGAGACATATGCTCATGCATGAGCATAAGAGCATATGGCTCTTTTTTCCCCCTCCTCTTATTCTCTTATTCTCCCTTCTCTCTTTCTCTCCCTCTTTTTTCCCCCTCTTATGCTCTTCTCTCATTTCCCTCTTCTCTTATGCTATTCTCTTATGCTCTTTTTTCCCCCTTCTGTTCACTTATGCTCTTCTCTCATTTCCCTCTTTTCTAAGCATGAGCATATGTCTCATTTTCTTATGCTCATGCTTATGCTTAAGCATAAGCATAAGCATAAGCTCATGCTTATGCTTATGCATGAGCATGAGCTTATGCGGAAATAGAGAATAAGAGGGAAAGGAAAGAGAGAAGGGAGAAAGAGAGAAGGGGGAAAGAGAGAATAAGAGAAGGGGGAAAAAAGAGACATATGCTCATGCTTATGCATGAGCATATGTCTACTCCGCTTATGATCATCCATAAGCATAAGCATGAGCATATGTCTCATTTTCTTATGCTCATGCTTATGCTTAAGCATAAGCATAAGCATAAGCTCATGCTTATGCTTATGCATGAGCATGAGCTTATGCGGAAATAGAGAATAAGAGGGAAAGGAAAGAGAGAAGGGGGAAAGAGAGAATAAGAGAAGGGCGAAAAAAGAGACATATGCTCATGCTTATGCATGAGCATATGTCTACTTCGCTTATGCTCATGCATAAGCATAAGCATGAGCATATGTCTCATTTTCGTATGCTCATGCTTATGCTTAAGCATAAGCTCATGCTTATGCTTATGCATGAGCATGAGCTTATGTGGAAATAGAGAATAACAGGGAAAGGAAAGAGAGAAGGGGGAAAGAGAGAATAAGAGAAGGGCGAAAAAAGAGACATATACTCGTGCTTATGCATGAGCATATGTCTACTTCGCTTATGCTCATGCATAAGCATAAGCATGAGCATATGTCTCATTTTCGTATGCTCATGCTTATGCTTAAGCATAAGCATAAGCATAAGCATAAGCTCATGCTTATGCTTATGCATGAGCATGAGCTTATGCAGAAATAGAGAATAAGAGGGAAAGGAAAGAGAGAAGGGGGAAACACAACAACACAAAGCAATTATAGACGCGCTTGGTAGACACGCAAAATAACAGGCGCGTCTATAGGCGTTGCTTTAGTAGAGGAATTATGGGTGGGTCTAACAACTCATCTATTTGCGCGTGTATTAATACGTCTAATTGCACGTCTAATATGAGAAAATACGGGCCCGTCTAACATCGCGTTTATCAGTGCGTCTATTTGTGCATGTATTAACGCATTTATTTGCATGTTTACACTAAGAATTAGATGCGCATTTAGACGTGTAGATAGACGCAAACCAGAGAATACAGAAAGTGAGATTTTGGTGTACATCATTGCTTTCCAAACATTGCCCATGATTACCAAAGCACATACTTTTAACAGAACATCAATGCTTTTTTGCAAGCCCACATATACAAGAATTAAGTGAGGTGAGGAGGATGAGACAATATGTAAAATAGTTTTGCCAATATCAATGATGGGGCTATGGTTCAATCTCATCCTCAATGAGATCAACCCTTGCCAAACTATCTACTTCAAAATCCAAACAAGTGTTTAGATCTACAAATACATCCAACCCACTACTACTTGTGCTACTCATGTGCTCATCGAAATCAACATCACTAATGGTAGGCTCGTCTTCACGGGTAATGGCCTCAATATCTGTATCTCCTATCTCATGATCATCCTCCTCTCTTGTATCACGGTCATTATCACGTCCATATGCTCCATATTAGTAAATGTACTATACATCACTTTGGAACGTGGCATAATAGGTATGACATGCCACCATCTATTATTATCCACCATTGGTTGATAGACAACCTAATTCAAACACAAATACAATCATGTTATTTTTCTTGCATCAAATATTTAAAAGCGAGTATTTTTATATGTGTGCACAGTACCTGTTCACATTGTTGCGGTAGTACTAGTGTGTCCTTCCTACTTTGCCAAAACTTTGTGGAGTCAATAGTTACAAAGCCACTTGCATGGCGTTTGATTGTTGCATTAGGGCCTCTTTCCACCACGTCCTTAAACCACTTTACATTCGAAACATACACAAAGAAGCATCGAAAGTCAAGCATAATAATATCTTGGATTATGCCACAATAGTCATCCATGGCTCCATTGGCTCCCTCAAAGCTAGCAATGATGCCGCAATCTTGTGTGTTTCTCTTATTATCAATCCGTTGTGTTCGAAAATGCTTGCCCTCACACCATATAGCATTGAACATAGTGCACTACATCAAGAAAAAATCAATTAAATAAGCAATCTAAATTTTTGAAAGCTCCTAACTTATGCATAACATTCTATATACCGACCTTGCTCATGCATCCCCTAGCATACTCCCATTCTTCCATTGTGATATGCATCCCCTCGTCTTTCTCTGCTTTCTCCATTTCATCAAGTAGCCAATCCACATGAATATCCTTTGGAAGTGCTCTTAGATACTGAGGGTATGGCACACGAGATCCATGGTGTGTACAAAAGAGGGCCCTTTCTTCTTGTCTTCTTGCCTTTGCATCCTCGTATCTTGTCACCCATCTTTCATCACATCACTATTAAGCACGCAAAAGAGGTTGATACTATTATGCAACTCCATGTCTATTACTTTGTTGCGTCCTTTCCCTTGAGGCACAATAGAGGTCATCCTTAGGTCTTCATCATCTCTCCATAGTCGTGGGAGAGAGCTATCCACATCAACAAGAAACTTAGAAATATATACAAGTGACTCTTGTACCAACCAACCCTCGGCCATGCTACCTTCGGGTCTTGCATTTCATCTCATGAAGCCCTTCAAGGTCTTCATGAAGCGCTCAAGGAAGAACAACCATCGTGCATGTATAGTACCTCATATAGCAATCTCATCCACCAAATGCACTATAAGATGTAGTTGGCTTGTGAGAATAGAACATGGAAATGTCTCCTCCACTAAACAAACCACCTCCATTGACATAACTCGAGCATTCTCAAGTGTGGTGGGATCTATTTCCTTTGAGCTCACATACCTAGAAATGAAAAAGTACAGCATATTAGCAATATGCATTCAAACTTGCATGGAGCATTGATACGCATCATATTTTGTATCATGTAAAGTACCTCACAAGCTCGCCCATCTTGTAAATACAATCTTTCACATCCTTTGATGCACTACGTGAAATGCTAGTAGGGAGATCCGCTCCCCTCTATTGTTGGGAGCATAAAGATTGAGAAGATCAATCTTACGCCCTCCAATCAAAATAATGATCCATTGAGCTCTAGAAGGGGAGATAATACCATGACCAGCAATCAAGGGGAGAATAGAAAGAGAGACCAAAATGCAAGTACCTCCCCTTGTGCCCATAGCCGGCGACTAGAAGGTAGTCCTGAAAGTAGTTTGCCAGACTTAGAGCAATCACTGGCATCCAGCTTGTGTTCCTGGATGAAAAGGGTATCAATAGCACCTCCAGTGACACCTGGATGAAGCTAGTTCCAGATCAGCTACCTATGGCGATGGTGTGGAACTCCGCCTAGGCCCTGTATGTTCCAGCTGACTATCCTCATCAATAGGAGGATGCTGGATGGAAAGGCTTATCCCACCTAGTAGAGGAGACCAGCTTCCCTTGGGCTGAAACACTCCTGTTGAGGGCAGGAAACTCAATAGGTGAAAGGATCCCCACACCTGCTCAAAGGGAGGCCCTATCAGAAGGAATCCCAATGATCGGGACCCCTAAGGTGGAGGGCATGAACTCCTCATCATCCATGAAAGTCGCCGAATCTACCAGTGCGGAAAAAGAATTCCTGATAAGCAAGTATGGCCGAGGAGTGAGAAGAAGACCTGCACTCGTGGAAGATGGAGGAGAAGGACCTGCTAGGCCTCTATCAGCACAACTGGAGCTGGGGATTGAGGCCTATGTGGGGTGAAGAGGAATCAGGATCCCTCATCTGTGCCTGCACTTTCTCGGTTGTCCTAACTGTGGCAGGAATAGTCTGCAGGGAAGAAGTACCTGTAGCCCCCTCCTGGTCGAAAACCAAGGGGTCAGAAACTAAAGTGATTGGGGCTGGTGGACCAAAAGGCCCCTCCTAAAGTGAAACTATAGTGTTTGGGGCTGCAGCAACATCCACCTCTGGAGTTTGGAAGGAGTCTATCTGAACAGGATCAAAAGTCTCCTCCTGAGGTAAGGGAGCCACTCTGATAGCTCTCCATCGTGGTACTAGGTGTGCTGTAGGCATTGGGCGCCCTGCTGTCCCTGGTGGTCTTGGGGTGCATGAAGCAGGGTGCCCTATTGCTCTTGGTGGTCCTGGAGTGCGTGGTATAGGGCGCTGGGGAGGTGCAGTCGTGGTAGTAGTGAAGGAGCCGTACCAGAAGACCTCTTGGGTCTTTTTGTCTTCCTTAGGCAGTCTCTAGCAAAGTGCCCAAGGGTCCTGGAAATCCTGCACTGGTCTTGTCTACCTGAAATCTCGACTCTCTGTCGAAAGAGAGAGCCATCTGGATGCTGAAGCATAATGTGGTCATCTGAGATGTTAGGGTCAGAGACTGACCCTAACACGAGGCACCCCATTCGCACTGACTGCCTTTGCCAAGGAAGAAGGCATGCCAGGAAGGGAGGGGATCTCATTGACCATCCGAATGTGGCTTCGATAGTGGCAAGCAGTCAATGGTAGACTGAGGAAGACCACGAAATCTAACGAACAGTGATGTGACCTGCATGTCCTCCTCGACTGGATCGAAGCCCAAGGTGTAGGGTAAAAGAAAGATCCTCCTCAAACCCAAAGCTAGGGGATTAGCGTTGAGAACAAGGGCTGTGGATTCGTGGGAGTCGAAAACCACTTGGAAGAATCCACATCCCAAAAGTCGAATATCCGTGAGGTGTGGGGTGAGGTCTCCTGGTAACACCGCCAGCATCCAGTCTCTAGCCTGTGATCTGGAAGGGTGTGACCCAAAGATGCGGACGAAAAGTGATGTGGAGCCCTCTAATTCCACATCTTTCTTGAGCTGCTGCAACTCGTCTTTTGAAAAAATGACGGTTCTTGCAGCCGGTGGAGGTGGACGGAGATTGGCTGAATGGGGATCCATTCGCCAATCAATGTGTTCCAACACTGAAAAAGCTTCATCCATGAAACTACTGCCCAGGACACCCTGAATGCGGGCGCAGGAAGAAGGAGAAAGAGAGGGTAGGAGAGAGGGGAAGGGAAGGAGAGGATAGACTAAAGGGGGAGACGAAGGTAGGCTGAGGGGGAGGCATGGGGAGCTGAGTTAGGAAGGAAGGGGGTGGGGAGGGAGAGGGAGAGGGAGGAGGTTTTTTTTTTAAATCTCTTTTTTTTTTTTTGGGTCTCCTTGGGGGGGGGATAGGAGGGAGGGAAAGGGAGGGCAGGGGAGAGGAAGGAGGGGGAGGGGGAGAGGAAACGAGGGCGGGTTAGGAGGGAGGGAAAGGGAGGGTGGGGGAGAGGAAAGGATGGAGGAGGGGGAGAGCAACAGGGGGGAGAGAGGGAGGGCGAGGGAGGGGGGTGGGGGAGAAGAAGGGGGTAGGGGGGCTGGCGGGGGAGAGGGAGGGCAGAGGAGAAGGGAGTAGCGGGGAGGGGGTAGCGGGGGGGGAGAGGGATGACGAGGGAGGGGACGGGGGAGGAGAAGGGGGGCGGGGGTCTGACGGGTGGGGGAGAGGTAGGGCGGGGAGGGAGAGGTAGGGGCAGCAAGGAGGGAGAGGTAGGGGGCAGCGGGGGGGGAGAGGGAAGGCGGGGAGGAGGAAGGGGAGAGGGAGGGTGAGGGAGGAGGGAGAGGGGGCTAGCGAGAGGGAAGGGAGAGGAGGAGCAGCGAAGGGGGGAGAGGAGGGGTAGCGAGGGAGAGGGAGAGGGAGAGGGGACTGGCTGAGAGAGGGAGACGGGGGGGCATTAGCTCACTGGGAGGAGCAGCAGCTCATCTCGGCAGCTACAGGGAAATCTTTCATCAAAAACTTATTTGAAGAATAGCCAACAATAAAATATGGCAACATCAGACGATGTACGTTTTCAATATTACGCATTATAGTATTTCTTCACATTAGTTTATATTCTAATTTATAGTAGATTACTATTTCGCAGATATTTAATCAATTCAAAAGTAAAGCCCGGTTGGCTCAACAAGATCAAGAGAAATCAACAAAAACAACAAAGGGACAAATTTATTTCTTGTATATAGCTCAAATGCGTCTCACAAACATGCCTGGAAAGGAACCAAATGAATACATTTATGGATGGAGCACACTACAAGACTTTAGGAATTTCATGGAGAACAATCAACATGAAGTACAACAATGGAAGACAGAACATGGGGACAAAGAAATGAGAGCAAACGGTTAGTAACCCAATTTTATTTATTAAAAATAACTAAACTTTTCATTTTAAAAATTACAATAAATAACATATACATAATATCAATTCAAACATAATGTAGGTCTAACTAAGTACATAATTCAAAAAATCACAAAAGAGGACGATATCATTACTCCAATGATGTTGAGAATAGAAGCACAAGCTATAATAGATAAGCACTCAGAAGGAATTTCAGCTTATTGCCTTGAACTTCTACACTTTGGCTACAATGTAAGGTTAGTCGAACTTCTCAAAATAGATCGTAAGACTGGAAATGTCATACTAGTGGAGTTCAACAACATGTTCCAAATAGATGATTAAAAAAAAGCAAAAGAATTTCCATTTACCATAGAAGGTATAACTTCCATTATTGATTTGAATTTTGCAAAAGAAGCATATGGAGAACATTTTGAGTTTTTCCCCACTCCACCAAAGAACAATATATTTCAGCCACCTACATATACATTATTGACTCCATATCTTAAAATACATACAAACTTCATTTTCTAACACACATGAAAAAACTCATCGTACTTCATTTTGCTATTTCAAATAGGAAATTGCGAAGAAGACAAAGAAAAAGGCACAAAAGGCCCATATTACATATATTCTATTCAATGTATTGCTACAGAAAAATGATATATTGGACAAACTAGAAATCTTAAAAAACGGATAGCACAGCACCAAACCAATCCTCCATTAAAATTGAAACATGAGGTTAACAGGTATAAATCGTTCCACTCGAACTTCAAAACGGAAATCCTAGCCACCACAAACTTAAAAAGCAAAGCCGATACACTTGAAGAGAAATTCATAAGAGAACTCAACACAACCGACTCGAAATATGGCTACAATAACCTTAGTGGAAATCCAACATCTACAAAAAAAATTTTACTTTCTTAAAAATAGAGACAAAATCTAGTATATTTACATAGAAGCCCATTTTCAATACATGTAAAGGATTTTCTATTTCAAACTATAGTAAAGTCATACTATTGAAGGACTCTTAATTCATAGCATATATTACTCAAATTTTTTTGTTTTCAAAGCATTACTAATTTTTTTCAATACACATAAAATATTTCATGTATGAACTATTATTTAAAAATGCTTTTAAAAACGTCATGTTTTTAGTGATATATAACTACATTTATAACAATTCCAATAATAACCACTTTTAAGTATATACTACATAAATTTATATATATTGTTACTCTTATAAAATATTGTAGTGTATTTCAAATATTTCTACTATTATAGTGCTCTTCTTGATATCATAATTAATTCTTCTCAAATTGCAAGTTTACATAAATTTATGTTCTAAATTCACTTTAAAAATAAAGCCAAAATGGAAAATATTATTTAACAGTTTTTAGGAAGCACTAAATTCATTTATATATATATTCTAGTTCAATACAGCTATCTACTCGGATCTAGTTTAATTTCCATTTATGGTGGCCATTGTGGGCCTAGAAATGGAAGGACATGTCCGATAATGTCGGGCCATCTGTGGCTCCGATAGTCTTGGATGAAGCAAGATCGCTATTTGGAGAAGATTAACAATCCAAAAAGGAAAGAAGAAACTCGAGTTGTCCGTTGGCACTTTATTCGCCCCGAGACTCATTTATTGCGTGAGAGAATACAAAAAATCTTGTATTCACATTTGCTCCTATTCCGATTAATTAATTATTTGCTCGGAATCACCTCTTCCATTGTCAAATTATAGGAACTCTCAGCCCGGACGAAAGTTCTAGAATGAAACTTTTGGAACCGCATTAATCTCGCCATAAGTTTAAGCCTCTGTCAATGTTGTATTTGGCGACAAAGTACCAAGAGAATGTCATGTCAGCAATTACACAGATCCACCAAGGTAGCTTGTTATAGGTTTTTTCTCAAATTTATCTAGTTGTAGAACAAATTGTTTCTTTCCACATAGGCTATGTCATGGCTTCACAAGACACAGCACCATGGTGCCATGGCGTGGCCTCCTTATTCCTGAAATAGTTTTGCGTGGAGATCGCCCACTTGACTAATCGAAATGTGCATAGATAAGGTGCAACATTGAGTTGAGAGGCAAAAGTTGCTCCTGATCTCTGCTATAGTTCTCGCGCCTACCACAATGGATATTGGAGTAGCAAAACAGTGCGTTCAATATTTAGCCAAATTTTTGGGGTAGAGTGGCCGGAGCAAACCAGGTGGATCTATCGAAGGAGGAGGTGCAGAGGTTGTAGGCCAAGGATGAGCAACTACAAACACAGGCCAGCGGGTTGGAATGCTGTATCAGGGAGCTCAGGAGAAAAAATAAAAAACGACGACAGCCAACGATCTGTAAATGCTCGATGAGAGCAATAGACAGGTCGAACCTCCTCGTAGCCGATATGCCGAGCTTTGGAGAGTGCTCAAATGCTAAGTGCAAAGATGGTTGCTGACTTATCCTATACTCTCACGTTGTGTTAAAGAATAAAGACAATGATCTAGATTCAGATGCAACCAGCAACAAAGGGTAGCCATGATCAGGCCAGTTGATACTCGGCATCCCGACTGCAGAATCTCAACAGACAGAGTATAGCGGGAGGGGATCCATAGGACTTACTTGAGGTACCACTTATACATTGCTCGTAGACTATGGATCCACAGGTAGACTTTGGCTCGTTCCCGGTTACTCCAGCAGCTACGACTCCGGGAATTGAGCAGTTGGAGAAAGTATTGGTGTTGGACATAGCCCTCTGTGGCAAACACGGTAGATTTGCCATATTCTGACCGCCACCCGACCTTATTTTCACTGCCACATATCACAACACACATACATGGCGGGAGTCTCTCTAGCAAATCAGATCTACAAATGCAAAACAAGGACTTACGGAGCTAAGAGAAATTTGGGCATGTTCAATTGATCTGATAGACTTGTTCATACATTCAAGGCGCTTGTGCCGATGGCATTGGGTGCCAACCTAGTGGAACCCATCTCGTGGATAATATATCATGCAACAAGTGGAAATTTTGGTCATTACCTCCTCTCGGACCTGCTCCTCCTAGTCTTGTCCTCTAGCTCTAGCTCATGTTCCTATGACTCGCGGAGCCAGTGCTGCTCTTGTGCCTGATCAAGGACAACCCTAACCTGAAGTTCACCTCTCCCTTGCACTCCTTGTATGGGAACTTATAGACGAGGAGGTGACTTCTCCAACAGAGCAAAGTTTGTAAGGAGACTTATCTAATTGATTGATTTTGTTTTCGTTTTGGGAAAATATGATGAATTTTCACCAATGCATGACGATTTCTGAGACTTGCCCCAGAGGCGGTTACACCCTTCCTTAACACATTTGGCATACTTGTAACTAACCAACTGGCAAATGCTTCCTTGCGATCTTTTCCAAGAGCTTACTTTGGTTGTAGGTATATTACTCAATTGCAACCTATGGAGAACTTTTCCTAGCCTAGGAACTCATCATGAGATTCGAAGGCAAAAAGGGATGAATGTAAATGCTATGGGGAAGTGGAAAACACCATTGGCCAAACTTCAGGGAATAGTCAAGCAAAGAAGTTTTGTTTGATATAGGATTCAGTCTGACTATGGAGTCTACGAAGATCATAGAGGATGTTGGAGTATGTGAAACTGAAGGTAGAGCTCTACCATGAAGGAGTTGGCAGAGGATCTTGGAGTGTGTCAGATTGGACCTACGGTGAAGGGAGTTGATAGAGGGAGTTGGGGAGAAGCCTAGAGATTCAAAATTCGGGGAAAAGATTGGAGCAGATGGATCATACACGCGCATTAACCTCCATATTTCCTTTGCCTCCAAGCTTCAAAGTTCAACCTCCCTCTCCGTCTACCCATTTGCACATTCGAGTCCAACCAAGATTCCACTCTAGACTTCCATGTGGCACTCTCCAACCCCCTCCCTCCACTCTAAGACTTCCCTCTCCATACAACATCTGGCATGCCTTCCCTTTTGCCATGTGTTTCTTCCTCCTTAACAGATGACCAAAAAACAAAATCAAAGAAATTTCTACACCCATTGACTTTTTGTGCTAAGAAAGTTTTATTTCACGATTATAAACCAAAAGCTTTAGCTTACCATTTGACTTTCAAAAACATTCATGCACATTAAAGAGTAGAGAATCGTGTGTTGATTACAATGACAACCACATTTCCACCATGTCTGTACTTATAAATTTGGCATTCATAGCCATTTTAGGTGGCCTACCTCGTTATCAAAGTCTAGCAACATCCGTGAGTTGTCCGCTACTTGTGATTCAAACTCAACACTTTCACAAAAAATATAAGAATGGTTCCAATGATTTTGAAGAACGTGTACATTAAGGCTAACACTTCATATTTATTGAGTAAAACTTCAAAGAAGTAGGACCGAACATGATGGACTAAGTTTAGGAGAGTCCTATTGATCCACTTTTCCTTGCATCCCAAAAACTTTGCTAAGCCATTCCCAAAATGGGCAAAAACATTTCGAAAAGAACCCTTCAAATATCTCATCGACCGAGCCATTATATTTGCATGTTCCTCTTAACCTTTACAGATAAATGTCAAAATCTGAGTGATATCTTCAAACAGACAAAGCTGAAGTAGGAAAGTAATTGAGTTTTTGAATATGAGAGATTTGTGAAGAAGTCTTCTAACCTGTACTGGTGCTTAGATGTGAAGAATGAATGTAGGAAATCATACTAAAGGGCATAACTTATTGTAAGAAACTGAAGTTCGGCTTGCCAAGAAGGGATGCAAAAATTGCATATCCAGAAATGAAACTCACTCTAAAACCTAGGTAAAGGTGATTCAAATCCATATAATTATAAATAAGAGAGAAGGGCTCCTCTCCTTCATAAATAGAGGAAATTTGTCTCATTAAAATTTCTTCTCTTCACCTCCCCCTTCACTTTTTAAATAAACATTCCATCCATAATTTGACATTTTGCCTAGAATTTGACATAGTGGAATGTTTGCTCAAAATTCACTCTATTATCTATCCCATCTAAACTTCTCAACCTATTCATTCCACGCCATGGACTCTAAAAGTATAAGAAAGCAAAAAAAAAAGGAATCCATGAGATAATCAACTTAATCCAATCCATGATCAGCAAGGCCTCAGCTCTCGTCCTAGTCATATTTGCATCATCAAGACATGCTGCCCAGTTTTCGTTGTGATAACATCACCAGCTCTTGCTTTTAGAGGTCCGAGATCTTCCTTCCATTTGCAAAATCTTAGCAAAGGCCATACCGCAGCTTCAACAATAGGAGACCATGCGTTTCTTCCTCCTCAAGAGATGACCAAAAAACAAAATCAAAGAAATTTCTGCACCCATTGACTTTCTATGCTACGAAAGTTTTATTTCACGATTATAAACCAAAAGCTTTATCTTACAATTTGACTTTCAAAAACATTCATGCACATTAGAGAGTAGAGAATCGTGTGTTGATTACAATGACTACCACATTTCTACCATGTCTACACTTATAAATTTGGCATTCAAAGCCAATTTAGGTGGCCTACCTCGTTATCAAAGTCTATAGCAAGATTTGTGAGTGGTCCGCTACTTGTGATTCAAACTCAACACTTTCACACAACATGTAAAGGTGAAGTACACATGAAATTTTTTAGGAGCTATTTAGATTTTACTTTTAAAAAAATATTAGAATGGTTCCAATGATTTTGAAGAAAGTGTGCATTAAGGCTAACACTTCGCATTTATTGAGTAAAACTTCAAGGAAGTAGGACCGAACATGATGGACTAAGTTTAGGAGAGTCCTATTGATCCACTTTCCTTGCATCCCAAAAGCTTTGCTAAGCCATTTCCAAAATGGGCAAAAACATTTCGAAAAAAATCCTTCAAATATCTCATAGACCGAGCCATTATATTTGCACGTTCCTCTTAACCTTTATAGATAAATGTCAAAATCTGAGTGATATCTTCAAACACACAAAGCTAAAGTAGTAAAGTAATTGAGTCTTTGAATATGAGAGATTTGTCAAGGAGTCTTCTGACCTGTACTGTTGCTTAGATGTGAAGAATGAATGCGGGAAATCATACTAAAGGGCATACCTTACTATAAGAAACTGAAGTTTGGCTTGCCAAGAAGAGATGCAAAAATTGCATATCCAGAAATGAAACTCACCCTAAAACCTAGGTAAAGGTGATTCAAATCCATATAATTATAAATAAGAGAGAAGGGCTCCTCTCCTTCATAAATAGAGGAAATTTGTCTCATTAAAATTTCTTCTCTTCACCTCCCCCTTCACTTTTTAAATAAACATTCCATTCATAATTTGACATTTTTCCTAGAATTTGACACAGTGGAACATCTGCTCAAAATTCACTCTATTATCTATCCCATCTAAACTTCTCAACCTATTCATTCCACGTCGTGGACTCTAAAAGTATGAGATAGCAAACAAAATGGAATCCATGAGATAATCAACTTAATCCAATCCATGATCAGTAAGGCCTGAGTTCGTCCTAGTCATATATAAGTCATCAAGACATGCTACCCAGTTTTCGTTGTGATAACATCACCGGCTCTTGCTTTCAGAGGTCCTAGATCTTCCTTCCATTTGCAAAATCTTAGCAAAGGCCATACCGCACCTTCAACGATAGGAGACGATGTGTTTCTTCCTCCTTAAGAGATGACCAAAAAACAAAATCAAAGAAATTTCTACACCCATTGACTTTCTGTGCTAAGAAAGTTTTATTTCACGATTATAAACCAAAAGCTTTAGCTTACCATTTGACTTTCAAAAACATTCATGCGCAATAGAGAGTAGAGAACTGTGTGTTGATTACAATGACAACCACATTTCCACCATGTCTGTACTTATAAATTTGGTATTCATAGCCATTTTAGGTGGCCTAGCTTGTTATCAAAGTCTAGCAAGATCCGTGAGTTGTTCGCTACTGGTGATTCAAACTCAACACTTTCACACAACATGTAAAGGTGAAGTACACATGAAAATTTTTAGGAGCTATTTAGATTTTACTTCAAAAAAAATATTAGAATGGTTCCAATGATTTTGAAGAAAGTGTGCATTAAGGCTAACCCTTCGTATTTATTGAGTAAAACTTCAAAGAAGTAGGACCGAACATGATGGACTAAGTTTAGGAGAGTCCTATTGATCCACTTTTCCTTGCATCCCAAAAACTTTGCTAAGCCATTCCCAAAATGGGCAAAAACATTTCAAAAAGAACCCTTCAAATATCTCATAGACCGAGCCATTATATTTGCACGTTCCTCTTAACCTTTACAGATAAATGTCAAAATCTGAGTGATATCTTCAAACACACAAAGCTGAAGTAGTAAAGGAATTGAGTCTTTGAATATGAGAGATTTGTCAAGGAGTCTTCTAACCTGTACTAATGCTTAGATGTGAAGAATGAATGCGGTAAATCAGACTAAAGGGCATAACTTACTGTAAGAAACTAAAGTTCGGCTTGCCAAGAAGGGATGCAAAAATTGCATATCCAGAAATGAAACTCACTCTAAAACCTAGGTAAAGGTGATTCAAATCCATATAATTATAAATAAGAGAGAAGGGTTCCTCTCCATAAATAGAGGAAATTTGTCTCATTAAAATTTCTTCTCTTCACCTCCCTCGTCACTTTTAAAAAAAAAATTCCATCAATAATTTGGCATTTTGCCTAGAATTTGACACAGTGGAACGTCTGGTTATAATTCACTCTATTATCTATCCCATCTAAACTTCTCAACCTATTCATTCCACACCGTAGACTCTAAAAGTATGAGATAGCAAACAAAATGGAATCCATGAGATAATCAACTTAATCCGATCCATGATCAGCAAGGCCTCAGTTCTCGTCGTCCTAGTCATATTTGAGTCATCAAGACATGCTGTCTAGTTTTTGTTGTGATAACATCACCGGCTCTTGCTTTCAGAGGTCCCAGATCTTCCTTCCATTTGTAAAATCTTAGCAAAGGCCATACCACACCCTCAACAATAGGATGTTGAGAGTTCATGCTCAACATCATGTGATCATGTGTGCATAGCACCATCATGTGATCATATGTGCATAGCACTAACCTTATAGAGTGCTATAAAGGAAAGGGTTAGATCCCCTAACCCTAACCCTAAATGGGTTTGTATATATTTCTATTTTTTCAACTAAATCTAGTGTACAGTTAGTCATTTGTGGTGTGCTCTCTAGTTGTGCACTCTCTCCTCATCTCCACTCTTCTCCTCTCCCCTCTTCATATTTTGTCATGGTATCAGAGCTCCCTTGCCTTCCGCTGAGGCATTGCGATCCATATGAGAGAGTGTGATT
Organism: Dipteris shenzhenensis; assembly: GCF_047967505.1. NCBI lineage: Eukaryota > Viridiplantae > Streptophyta > Polypodiopsida > Gleicheniales > Dipteridaceae > Dipteris > Dipteris shenzhenensis. The sequence continues at coordinate 27,460,149 of NC_141616.1, forward strand.
GATTGAGAGATTGAGAGATTGAGTGTTCTCTTCCATTGAGAGAACTTCTTTGATAGAGATATTCCGTCCATTTGAGAGGAATCTCCATCCGTTCATCTCCTTCGAGAGTTCTTGAGTGAGACACTTGTGAGTACTTCTGAGAGAGATTTCTTTTCTTTCTGTAAGAAAGAGAGGAGTCCATTCCCTTGTGAGAGATATTCAAAGAGGAAGAGAGGTTGTGAAAACCACAAGAAGGAGAGAGAGACCTTGAGTATTTTCTCAGTGTGGTTAAGGTTCGTTCTGTAAGGTTCTTTGAGTGTTTTTCCAAGATTGTTTTGAGAGAGGAAGTCTCCTGTTTCTCCATTCTGACCGAATCTGCTTGCTCTAAAGAAGATAGCACAATAGCATCTCCGATGACATATCCTCAAGCTCTAGCTAGCTAGGCTCCTTCAACTAAGTGATTTCCAATATCTCACAAGAGCTCCTCAGCCATAGCTCCGAGGCAAACCACTGCTACAACGACCAGTTGCTGCACAAAGGCCCATCGACCCAGCTCCTGCTCGGCAAGCTCTACTTATGACTGAAGCCTTCATGGCTACCGTGACCAAAGACTCCAGCGATTGCAACATAGACAATAGATCCCTCGCTACCAACGCCGCTCCTCAACAAGCAATGAAGGGCAGCCACGAACAGCTGCCATAAGCCCAAGCTTCAACAGCCGTGTAGCAACTAATCTGTTCATGGGTGATGTTTTAGAGTGTAGAGACTTGCACGCGAATAGCGAATCCTTAGTCCACGGGCTACTTAATCAGCTCGATCTCCAAGCTCACGGGCAATGCTTCAGAACTTCCCATACAAGCTCCCTCTCCATACAACGTATGCCTCTTCTAGCTCTAGAAGGCGGCTTCTCCATAGTCTAGCTCCAATCCACAACGGTTTTGCAACTCCCAAGCGTAAGGCTCCCGTGACAACCAGCACCATGAGCGCCCGATCAAACAATCTGCTTCAACTTCGGCATCAAGCTCGTAGGAAGAAGGAAGAGGTAGCTGCTTGAGGCTATCCTCGAGAGCGGCGAGGTCCTACTGTTGAGGCTCATAGGCGACCTGGTGAGGCTTGTGGGAGCCATGGATCTGCTCCAAGCTCTCAGAACCCATGGAGGAAGGGGGGCGATTAGAGGGAGAAAATGCGACGGGGAGCCATGGAAGCTGCAGAGGTAGTGTTCCAAGTGCATTTACTACCCAGTGCCCAGAGCTCATGGCCAAGGTCCAACGCAAACGTCGGAGAAGGACGAAATCTTGAGATTCCATCGGCATATTGGATAGATTTCGGCAACCCACGATCTGCCCCGTCATCTACCTTATCACCAAAGGGTTAGTTAATATCTTGCCATGTGGCATCTACAACACTATCTGCCATGTCAGCACCCTGCCTCGTGCCATGGCATCTTATCCTCATGCCACGTGTAATCACACCTTACCTGCCACGTGTCACTCCTATCCTTGTGCCACGTTAGCAAACCCTATCTTGTTGCCATGTCAGCAGTCCACATTATCTAGCCACATCATCACAACCATGTCACCAGTGACATGTCACTTGCCACATCATTAGGGACACATCACCTGGCACGTCATCACTAACACATCATCAGTGCCATGTCAGCATTACCACATCATCAGCCACATCATCACTGCCACATCATCTACTGACATCATCATCTGTTGACATCATCTGTGCCACCTCAGTTGTCCAGTCAGCATTGACCTCTGCAAGCACACACAGTGCTTCACAGTCACTACATGTGACCACCCCTGCCACCTCAGCACAGGGCTTCATTGGCACACCTCTTGCTAGGCACAGTGCCACATCATCACTGCATGTGACTCACAGTGACACATCATCATTGAGCACCATTTACACTCCTTTTGCCCCTCCACCTAGATCAAGTCATATCTCTTGATCCAAGAAGAATTTGAGGGCGTTCCAAAAAGGAAAGTCACTCATTTTTTCATGCTCTATGCGCTCATCACATCATGCACATATTTCAGTGCAAGTTACACTCACATTTGAGCCTCGTCGACAAAACCACTTCCTTCATGCACATTTGCCTCTTCATCGATGCATCTGACCCAGCACTTAAAAAGAACAAAAGAAAAGGAAGTATTTGCTATTCTTTCATCGATTGACGGTTGGTTTAGATCTAGATCAGAGTAGACTAGATTGCCATAGAGGGGACTCTTTGAATTTCCCCAAGTTGCCAATCTAAGCCATGCCCGAAATTCTCGACTAGTACCTACTCGGAGTCATTCCATATGCTAACATATGGTTTCACATCATTACATACCTGAAACCTTACGTTCATCAGTTCAATGAGCAGACTTCAAAGTTCAGAGGCATTGCAGATTGTTTCAGTGGGCAGATAGCATTTGATTTCACACACACATGCCACCATTGTAAAGCCTATTTGGCTATCTCACGGCATCGTGCACATCATTTCAGCCTTGTAAAGCCTCTTGGCTATTCCCGGCATCATTGCCACAAGCGATCAAATTTTATATATTGCAGTTCTATCTTCACCGACGGTACAAAAATTTCACTTGGCATAGTCAGTGTATTTGCAGTTGATTCATACTGAGATTTTCATGACACTTTTGAGTACATTTCTTGCACCATGTCTACGACTAGCAACCTCAATCTGGAGGCATCTGCTAAGTTAGACAACTCCAATAACGGTACATGGAAATACCGAATGGAGACCATTCTTGTGCTTTAAGATAAATGGGAGTATGTCAATGGGTCTACACCTAGACCATTGACCGATCTAGCCACAAGTAGCTCTACTCCATTTGTTGTCACAACACCAGCAACGGGATCTACAACGGCATCTACAGCTACACAAATATTTTTTGCACCAGTAGTAGATTCTACCATTGCCCGAGCTCAGGCAGAATGGGATAAGAAAGACAAGTATGCCTATCACCTGATCAAGCAAAATGTGCAAGATGTCATGCTAGGACAGCTCAATACAGTCAAGACATCAAAACAAGCGTGGGATATGTTCCCAGCTCTCTACAAGTCTAAGAACACATCCAAGATTCTCACCCTGAGAAACCAAATCAACCAAAGTTTCCACAACAGTAGTGAAACTGGTCATGGTTATGTACTCCGCATAAAAGACTACAACAATCAACTTGCAGTAGCAGGAGAGATTATGAACCCCATAGAAATGGCTGAAGTCATTCTGAATGGACTAGGAGAGGGATACAAAAATCTAGTTCAGAGTATTGCCATCCAATGGCAAATTCTGACATTGGAAGAACTTCAGTCAGTTCTACTTGGTGAAGAACTCAAGACTTAGGCCATTCAAGCACATAACGGTCATTCTAATGATCAGGCATTCACAGCTTCAAACAGAAGAAGAGGCAGAGGCAGAGGCAGAGGTAGATAATACCAGAAAAGTGGTCATCATCCACAAAATCAAAGTCAGAATCAGCATCAACATCAGCATCATCCTCAGCAACATCAGAATCAGCAAAGAGGAAATCATTCCAACCGAGGAAGATTTCAAGGACGAGAGAATGCATCCACCAATGTGTCAAACATCCAGTGCAACTACTGTCACAAGTTTGGACACTATGAAAGAGATTGCCGCAAGAAGCAATACGGCCAAGGCGGTCAATCCAGCAGTAATCTAGGGAATTCTCAAGGCAGAGGAAATCATCGAGGTGGACATTCTAGTCACAGTCATTTTGCAAATGAACATGGAAATATGTTTCTTGCAAGCGAGGAATTGCATCAAACTGATACATTGTACCTAGACACTGATTTCAATTCCAAAGAGGATTACAGCTATCAAGTCGACCAAGTGGAACACTCGGCCTGACACAATTTTGCCATTTGTTCCTAAAAACCCAATATCGTATCGAGTAAAATAAGTTATGCTCAAGTACCTAGGGAGGAATCCAATGGTTGGCAAAGAAATCCAATGCTTGCGCCGCATGCACCATGTTCTCTCTTAATACCTACGAGTGACTCTCGGTGGGCAGCCCGATGATATTGATTATTTTTCTTTGTGAGGAGGGGATCTAAGGGAAATGGTTCTGCATGGGGTAGGCCCTATAGAGGTGAAGGAGGTGGAGGTGGAGGTAGAGGTAGAGGAATGATGGCTAATGTGGAACCAACCTTCTATTGCTCTATCTTTTGTGAGGGCTCGATATCACCCTGATCTATTCTAGCCTCCCTCTACTCCTTTGGTGTAGCGTTCCCTTCCCATTGCTCTAGTGTCCCATTTACCTCTACTCATTTGGCAGCTTCTTTCTCCACATCCTCAAAGGTGCCCTCCCAACTATTCCCTTTCAATTGTCCTATTTTGGCTCCTCAGAGTTGCCCTTGACACTATTATCCTCCAAGTTATTTTGTTGTTTCTCGGAGGTGCCTTTAGTTTTGTTCCTCTCTAGCACTTTGTCCTACTCCTTGGATTGCTCTTCGTGCTCCTTCCTCTGCTTGGATTCCTCATATTGTGCATATTACTTCTTGTGCGTGTTACTCCTTGGGCTCCATTGCCTTATCCTATGCTTTTTGCTTGGCATCTTGGTTAGTATTGGCTTTTGGGCCTTCTTTTCATCACTGTTGTCCTGGTCTTTGTCTTCCTGGGTGGTTGGCCCTTGCCTGTCTTGACCCTACCCATCCTTGTTTCCTGGCACGTCTCTTGTTGGTCATTATTGGACCCATATGGTCTTGATCCAACTGGTAGAGGTAATGAGTTTGGCTAAGAAGACTAGGAAGGGTTGGATTATATGGTTTCTCTAAAACATTTGAACCACCATGAGTATCTCCTAGTGCGATGATCCCTACACCGTGGTGGTGGGAACCTGGAAGTATTAGAAAAGTATTTGTCCCCAAGGGTTACGATGATAGATCATTGTCCCTAAAAAGGTCTAGGAAGGATTAGATTTTGTAGTTTCTCTAAAACATTTGCACCACCATGCGCATCGCTTAGTGTGATAACCTACCCCATGATGGTAGGAGCCCAGATGTATAGGAAAATTCTTTGTTCCCAAGGGTTGGGATAGAATTTTGTAGATAGATTGTTCTCCATAAAAAAGACTAGGAAGGGTTGGATTGTATTGTTTCTCTAAGACATTTGAACCACCACGAGTATTGCCTAGTGCGATGACCCTTCTCTGACCCCTACCCTATGGTGGTGGGAAGTGGGAAGTACCAGGAAAGTCTTGGTTCCCAAGGGTTGCGAAGTTTTTCATTGATAGATTTTTGTCCATCAAAAAGGCAATAAGGGTTGGATTGTGTGGTTGCTCTGAAAAATTTGAACCACTAGGGGCATCACATAGTATGATGGCCCCTACCCCATGGTGGTGGGAATTCGGAAATACCAAGAAATTTTTTGTTCCTAAGGGTTGGGACAAGTTTCATTAATAGATCATTGTCCATCAAAAAGGTTAGGAAGGATTGAATTGTATGATTTCTCTAAAACATTTGAACCACGGTGTGCATCGCCTAGTGCGATGACCCCTACCCCATGGTAGTGGGAACCCAAAAGTACTGGAAAAGTCTTGGTTCCCAAGGGTTGGGACGTGTTTTGTTGATAGATCATTGTCCATAAAAAAGGCTAGGAAGTGGTTTCTTTAGAACATTTGAACCACCATGGGCATCGCCCAATGCAATGTTGAGATATGGTGCCATGTGCACATGAATTAGAGGCAAAGGTATGTGCTAAGAATGTATTAAAGTAGCCACCCTAGGATGTGGACTACAAGATGTGGAGATGTGGATTGAGGATATCCACAAGGAGAGATGTGGATGAGAGGATCCCACATGGTTGACTATTCAAAGGGCACTCTCTATAAGAGGCCTATCATGTATTGTTGTGAACACACATTGCAAGAGATATAGATTTGCTCTCTCCCTCTCATGTCTTATTTAGTGTGCTTTGAGCCTCCTTAGTTGTTCTGTGGATTTTGTGTGCACTAGGCTTGAGCATAGGTTTCCCACAAGCCTAGGTAGTTTAGAGTGAGTGGCACACTCTTATCTTGATGTTAGGGAGAGATTTGTGAGAAAGAAAGATCTGAAAGAGAGAGAAATATTTTGAGAGATAGAAGGCTTTCTTAGTCCTACCCCTCAACCTGCATATTTCGTCTTAGTGCTCTTTCCTAAATTTAGGGTCGGCCAAGAGAGACTACGTACTCTGTTCTTTCCCCCTTCTTTGATAGTGGTTTATGAACGCAATCTTTGTCCAACCCCACCTACCAACTAGACTACTACTCTAGCCTTGCCTAGCAGTGATGAGTACAACCCATTCGACAGGCTTGGTGAAACTTGCTACTACGGAGCTTTTTTTTTTGCAGCAAGACAAAACCCCATGATGCTGAAGAGGACCTGTGTCCCAACAACCTTTCCAAAGTATACAGTCATAGCACCTCTATAGCTTTAACGGTGCCCAAGCACCTCCTTAGACAGACGGGTCACCAACTGCAACACCTGCAAGCCGCAACATCTACAATAGCGTGCACTGCAACTTTCTCCTGCTCACAAAGGCTCTGCTCCACCAGCCTAAGCTCCAAAGAGCCCTGCAATAGAGGCCTCACAACCCTCTACAAGGCACCACGAGCCATGCCATACTCAGGGCCAGCTCCAAAATTTGCATTGGCAAAAGATATACGCAATGACAGCTGCAAACGACCATCAGTAAACTACAGTCTTCCTCAACGATAGCTCTTCAATGAACTTGCTCCACCATCTTCAACGGCCATCAACTTCCAGTGCCTTGTATCCCACTATGCGCGTGACAGTCGCATTAAAGCTGAAGAGTGAAGTTAGGCTGTAATCCATCCAATACACAAGCATCATACTCTCGGTGGAGGACATTAGACGACTTGATATCTCCGTGTGCAAATTTGGTACTCATTCCGTGTAGATGAGCGACGCCTCCAACAACTACCATTGCAATTTTCAATCGTGTTTCCCAATCCAAGCTAGACTCTATAGAAGTCTTAGCGCAATGAAGCACAGCTGAGAGGCTCCCTGCGGCAAATATTCATGCACCAGTAGCTCGCAAGAGCACCAGTTTTTTTTGTGTCACTGCGACTCCAACTCCGTCGTCGAAGTCTGACCGCATCATCTGCAAAGAAGCTTCAAAGCTTCCACTTTTGCTAAGGTTCTCCAAAAAGCCATGTGGTAGGATAAGTGTTAACTATGGTTATTTTGGTGTGGTTGGTCAACTTAACTTGGGTAGGATTAACCTTGGTCAACAAGTAGATAGGGTTGGTCAAGCCAAACCCTAGTTAGAGGTCAACCCACTAAGCCATGGTTAGGGTTGGTTAATATGCCACCTAAGCACATAGCCCTTACTAAACACAATTTGGAATGCAACATGTGAATCCCTGTGCCACATCATCAAAGGCCCTCTTCTTCACATAAGCTTCGACAAGGCATAACTCCCAATCTAGGAAGAATTTGCACATGCTCCAAAAAGGAAAAGTGATCTTCTTTTTTACCTCTACGTGCCTATTAGATCACAATCATTGTTAGCAATTAGACACTGCCAATATTGAAAGAAATCAGTCGGTAAGACCTTTGCAACAAATGGAAAAGCAACGCATGAACACAAAAAGCATGCTAGAAGTACAAGTGCATGAGATGACCATAGCCCAGAACATGGCATCCACACATAAGGTACATGGAAGAACAAAGCATCATAAATCAAGATACATCAAGCAAAGAAGAGAATGCCATCGACAACAAGTATTGAAAAGCAACATCCTTACCACCTTTAGCCCATATGTTTGTAAATCAAACCTGACCACTTGAGAGTAGCTATGAAAGCACCCAGGGGAGGTATTGACATGTAAAAACCCACACTTGACCACCTTATGTAGCAATGTATGCACTAAGGGGAGGTGATGGATTGTAGACTCACATCTGACCACCTTGTAGTAGCCAAAGGATCATGGCACCAAGGGGAGGTGTTGAGATATTGTGCCATGTGCACTTGAATTAGAGGCAAAGGTATGTGCTAAGGAATGTATTAAAGTAGCCACCCTAGGATGTGGACTACAAGATGTGGAGATGTGGATTGAGGATATCCACAAGGAGAGATGTGGATGAGAGGATCCCACATGGTTGACTATTCAAAGGGCACTCTTTATAAGAGGCCTATCATGTATTGTTGTGAACACACATTGCAAGAGATATAGATTTGCTATCTCCCTCTCATGTCTTATTTAGTGTGCTTTGAGCCTCCTTAGTTGTTTCGTAGATTTTTTATGCACTAGGCTTAGTGGCAATCACATGTTGGCACTTTAACATGCAATGACACCTACCTCATGGTGGTGGTGGTATAGAAACCCCCGGATATTCACAAGGGCTGGGACGAGTTTCAAAATTAGATCAATGTCCATCAAAAGGTCTATGAAAGGTTGGATTGTGTGGTTCCTCTAACATTAGGGGAGAATTGGGGTCTCAAAAGGGCCTCCAATTAGTGTTTCCTAATTTCAAGGGATTAGAGAGTGATTTGAGGTGTACCAATGAGAGTGCTAGAAGGTGTGGGGCAATGGTATCTTGAGGTGGAGGGTGGGGAGGTCTGCAGAGAGCCCCTATTGGTTGCTCCCCTTACATTAGGGACCACCCAAACCATCCCCCCCCTCTTAACCCATGTTTGACCCTCCTACTAGGTGCACCTGCCCCACATGATCCCAAAACTGCCTTCAATGGGATGGTAGGGCCCTTCTGGCGAATTTTTCTTCTCCCCTCCCTCTTTTTAGGGCCTTTGCCCCCCACTGTTCTGGTCCAGCTTGCCAAATCACTCAGATTTGAACCAAATCCCATGCATTTTCCCTCTTCCCCCTCTTTCTCTGCTCCTTCCTACTCTGGCCTGCTTGCTGCAGCTCCTCTCTCTCTCTCTCTCTCTCTCTCTCTCTCTCTCTCTCTCTCCCCTCTTCCTCTCTTGTGCCTCTGTTGGAGCTGCTCTATCCCTCTCCTTCTCCCTCTCATGTGCCTCTGTTACTGTTGCTCTGTCCCTTTCCTTCTCCCTCCCTTGTGCCTCTACTATTGCTGCTCTGTCCCTCTCCTTCTCCCTCTTTTGTGCCTCTATTGGAGCTACTCTGTCCCTCTCCTTCTCCCTCTCTTGTGCCTCTGTTGCTGCTACTCTGCTGTCCCTCTCCTTCTCCCTCTTTTGTACCTCTGTTGGAGTTGCATTGTCTTGTGTAGAAGTCCCATTCTTGCTGTTGCAACCTCTGCAAGCATGGTGAGGAGAAAGGCTACAAGACCACGCAATGCTATGACCTCTTGTGTCTTCCAAAACACCATAAATGCATTGGATGAGTGGATCCCTTGCAGCTACAGCTTAAATGACTGGATAGTGATGAAAGGATCGGTCAAAGGTCCACATAAGCTTCCCAAGAGCAAGAGAGGTGACATCTTACATGAGTGGAAGGGGCACATCTTCAAGTTCAAGTTTGGGAAGAAATGATGGCTTGCAAAAGTGCAACATGTTTACATGGGAAAAGATATGCAGCTTCCTCCATCATTCAATCAATCTAGGATACCATCATTCTATGAGACTTTCTATCTATGTACCTTTTTCACCTGTAAGTGTAATGAGTCCATTTGGAAATTTTGTGTTTGGTTTCTAAGAGCTCTTATTCATGGTGGCAGATGTTTTCCCTTTGGACCTTGAGGAGTGGGAACCAGTTGATTCATTCATAGGCAAGTTCATTATGATTCTGCTACATCAACTCTTTGCTCTCCTACAGGAGCTTTTTCCCTCTTTCTTTTCCTTCTCATATAGGATACAACTGCTCTTTCCTCTCCTACAACTATTGTTTTCCCAACAGGCATGGTCTGGAACACAGTGACACAAGGTGGTAATGCTATGAGCTCTAGTGTGTTTTGGAGGCATGGTCAAGAAGAAAGTGACACAAGCTAGCAGTATTGTGAGCTCTAGTGTGTTGTAGAGGCATGTCAGGAACAAAGTGACCAAAGTGGCCAAAGACATGGCAATATTGTGAGCTCTAGTGTGTTCTAGAGGCATGGTCAAGAAGAAAGTGATAGAAGTTGACAATATTGTAAGCTCTAGTGTGTTCTAGAACATGAAAAATGCATTGGATGACTTGAACTTACAGATTGACTAACTAGATAGTCATGGAAGGTTTTGCCAAGGGTCCACATAAGCTTCCCAAGAGGAAGGATGTATTTCTTAGACTATGTACCTTCCTTGCCTATCTTCTTTACAAGATCCTATTTTAACATAGGAGTGGGAAGTAGTGGAATCTTTGATATAACTGACAATGGACTGTCTGTAAGTTATGTGCAGGAATACATTTTAGTCATGGAAAACTAAATGTATATTCCTTCAACTTTACTTGAAATGGTGAAATAGCAGGCAAGAATCTAGAGAAACGCATGAAAATGTCCATTTTATCCCTTATGCAACATCAAACAATGTGTTTGACTAGTACAAGCTCTCCATAAATTGTAGGTTGGGCATTTTGGAATTTGCATAGGTTTTCTTCATGACTTGGAGGACATTAAAAGCATTGATGAATTTTATTTTGATGGTTTTATTGTGTGGTTTTGTGTCCAAAGTTTTCAGGTAATATGTATAAAGTTTTCATGCCTAAAGTTTTCATGTCTAAAGTTTACAGTTTATACCTATTTGCCTTGCTTGCATCATTAAAGGAGACAATGCCATGATGGTAAGCATCCTATGTATTGATTTATATTTTATGGTCTTTTAATGTAATGTGCTTTGTTAGGTTTGCTAATGTAATGGTTGTTGAATTGATGCAAGAGGCATTTGAGATCTCTCATTGGTGCACTATATTAGTTGAGCAGGAGGACACGTTGTGGTCTTCCACATCCAATTTTAAGAATGGCCTACTTGACTACTAAAGTGTATCAAAGTATTGATAGCTTGATCATCGTGATCCACATCACATGGCTTCCCCTATTGCATTGTATCCCATTGGCAATGGTGTAAAAAACTTTGTGCCCGGCTACCCTGAGAGGAGAGCCTTAATGGTATTAGTATTAGGATCTTACTTGGGGATTTGAAAAGCCTCTTTTTTCTATGTATTAGAGGTAGCAAAGAGGAGCTATAGGCTATGAAGAGTCTTTGTATTTTAATGGAGAGATTATAATACAAAAATGTACATTTTATCACATTCTCTTCCTTGCAAGATACCATGTCATAAGCAATAATTTTGATTGAGTCATGGTGGGAATTTTGAATGTGTTGTTAATTCAATATAAGGTAATCTCACCTTGAATTGTAGAGTATTGAATACACCACCTCCAAGTTAATTGTGTAGAGAGGTGAACCTTTTAGATGCAAACTTGTCCCTTTTCCTTCATTTCTATCCAAAGTAATTACATTTTTGAAGGTCTTCTACATTGAATTTGAGCTTGTGACTGATTTTTGAAGGTCTTCTACATTGAATTTGAACATTCGGGTTCTAGTCAAATATCATAGAGCTACTCATGCTCTCGATTTTGACCTAAAAAATTTTGCAATCGGAGTTATAGCACAAAAGTTATAGCTAATTTACTATTCTCTTCATATTCCATGCAATTAAGTTCTATTACTTGTATATATATTTTTGTAAAATTAATTTAGGAAACTATTATGAATATTCCAAGTCAAAATAATACTCTCGACCAAGTTTGGTAATTTTGGTGACCATTTTTGGCAAATGTAGGAGGAATTTGACCACGATGTAGAAGACAAAGTTGGTCCAAAAATGTACAAACCCGCCACGGTACGAATTTGGCCATCTGGAGGGTGTCCAGATGGCCAAATTTGTGCTGTGGTGGGTTTGTGCATTTTTGGACACCCCATGATGTCCTGACCAACTTTGCCTTCTGCACCGTGGTCAAATTCCTCCTTTATTTGCCAAAAATGGACATCAAATGGCCGAAGTTGTCAAACTCCTTCATCTGACGAGGAGGTTGGGGGGAGGAGGGGACTTCAAATTCAGAATTCAAAATTTAAAAGTTTGACTCTAGAGGATGGGGGGAGGAGGGAGAGAGAGGGAATTCAAATTCAAATTTCAAAATTTTGACTTTGGAAAAAGTGTCCCCTCCTTGGTGTAAGAGGTGGCTCCCTCCTAGGTGTAAGAGGTGGGATCAACTGGGCTTAACCCACCTAGGTAGGGGGGGTTAGGACTCCCTTGGACCCCAAAAGAAGACTTGCATTATGCCTAATCCATTTCTTAACCCATTCCTTATGAGGCCCTTTTGAGACCCCATTTCTCCCCTAATGAACATTTGAATGGCCATGGGCATTGCCAAGTGTTTGGAACCCGAAAGTAGAGGGAAAGTCTGTGTTCCCAAGTGTTGGGATAAGTTTCGCTGACAGATGGTTCTTTATAAGAAAGTATTTTGAAAGGTTGGATTGAATTGTTACTCAAAAAATTTGAACCACCATGGGCATCACCTAGTGTGATGACCCCTACCTTGTGGGTGGGAACCTAGAAGTTTCAAGAAAGTCTTTGTTCTCAAGGATTGGGATGAGTTTCATTGATAGATCATCATTCATCAAAAAGGCTAAGAAGGGTTGGATTGTGTGGTTGCCTAAAACATTTGAACCATGAGGGAATTAACTAAATTTTAAATAAACATACTTATGGTTATGGGTAGGTTGGAGCTTGGTGGTCAAGAAGGGTGAGCGCGGGCAACAATGCTTGTCAAGGAAAGTCTAGCTCAAGATAGGTAAATATTGATGTAATGTAAACAAGCTAATCTACTAACCTAAAATACTATAAATATATTTTAAATCTAATGTAAACTAAGCTCATCTAATGACTTATTTTATACTAACATAATCCTATATGTAAATTTATTTTAATTGAAATTAAATCTATTTTAGCATAATTAAGTATTACTACTAACCTGATACTAAGTATTATAAATGCATTTTAAAGCTAATGCAAAGCAAGCTAAGTACTAATTGACTTTATAATAACCTAATTCATAAAATCAAATATATTTAAAAATATTTATTAATACTAACCTAATACTAAGCAATGTAAAGAAAGGTAAAGTAAGGTAATCTGCCAACTAACTTAATACTTACCCCAAAACTAAATAAATTAAATATATGCGTAGATGTACTTATTTTAATTAAAAATAAGTATATTTAGTATAATTAACCTAGTTTTAAATAAATTTAATACGTTTTAAAACTAAATATAAGTTTGAATAAACTTATTTTAATTAGAATTAAATGTATTTTAATATAACTAAATATTAATACTAATCTAATACTAAGTGACGTAAACTAAGGTAAAGTAAGATAATCTCCTAATTTAATACTAACCTAACACTACATAAATTAAATATTCCTACTAAAAAACACTAAAATGGATAAAAATAAAGGAAAGAGAGAAAAGAGAGAAAAACAGAAGGTAACAGAGAGCACATACTTCTCTCCTCTCCTCTCCCCTCGATCTCTTTCTCCCCACTTCTAGATGGACTGAACTCCATGGCCTAGCCTAGGGGGTTAGATCTCAGCTTGGAGTTCTTTACAAGTTGACCTCACTCAGTTTGATCTCTAGGAGGCTCCCTTTTGGTCGTCGTTCTGCTTTAGGTCAAAGTTTCTACTGGTCCAGATTGGTTTCCACACAGTCAAATAATTGACCATAACTTTTCCAGGTTTGCTCTGATCACTTAAAAGTAAAAAGCAAGTTTATTATTTGGAAGATAAGCTATATTTTGGTCTTCTAGGATAAAGTGAGAATCATTTCCATTTCATTGTGGTTAAAGTTGCAAGAAAAGGGGGTACTAGCAAACAGTTTTTTCTTTTATGGGGCACATGAAACAAGAGAAGTAACCTTCATATGTTGCAACAATAGCTTCACCTTTGCCTAACCTTTGCCTAACACTAGGAAAAATTAGGTCATTATTCTTCTACAATATCAAGTTCTTCTTCTCAAAATGAGCTGAAGCACAAGTTCCAGGAGCTAGAAGAGAGAGTATCAATGGTTGAGAGAAATCTAGAAAAGGCAAGTCCCATTGCAGCTCTAAATGATCAAGCTGTCTTTAGCCAAATGGAAGAGATACATGAGAAGCTCAAGGGAGAGATCCAACAGAAGCTCAAAGGAGAAGTAAAGAGCTCCTTAGATACATAGATGTCCACTTGACTACTGAAGGAAGTTAAAGAGCAAGCTGATAGACTGTGCAACTCAAGAATGCTCAGGATCAAAGGTTTTCCAGACAACTCATACATAGTGGAAGACTGTTATGAAGGGAATCGTCAGAAAATTAGCGAAGCTTTACCAGGAGTTGAATGGGAAGACTAAGAGTTCAATATTGGAAAAGAAAGAGCACATGAAATCCTTACCTTTGAGTCAAAAGCTAAGAGAACTCAGGTTCTCATACAATCGAATAAGCTAAAAGGATTAAGAGTGTGGATGGAGAAGGAACTCATAAAATCTCAGCTTAAGACTAAGACCTCAAGGCTTGCAAAGGTAAAGGCAGGCAGGAAAATTGAGTATGGTGTATAACTATATGTGCATTGTAATACAAGGATTGTGAGGAGGAATAGGGAGGACACAAGTATGGGTAGGGATTTCATCCAAGACTTTGTGGGGATAATAACTCAAAGCCTCACATGAGTAGAGCCATGTTGAATGGTTCTAGAGAGACACAGCCAGTGATACCAAAAGTATAAAGCAGATAGACATCATATGTGAGGTTGATACTTCGTTTAAGCAATGGGGTTATGAGAGCCTTTTCGCATCTACATTTGGTAGGATCCAGAAAGTAGACTTTAAAAATGTAGCCCTTGCTAAGACTAGTGAATTCTCCAACTGTAGTTTGTGCAGTCGACGAATCAAGGCTCAATTGGTAGCCAAAAAATATCAAGAAGAGCTCAATTTGCTACTAAATAAAATAAAGAAGCACATGATACATCAACAAAGTTGTAGTAACTTATGCTACACATGGCATAAGTACCTTGAAATGGATCTAAATAAATATGTATGCATCATCCATGATAAGATGGAACAAAATAAGATGGCTATTTCAAGACTTTAAGTGAGGTCGAAGGACACAGATTTTGCTTGGCAATTACAAGTGTCACTCATTGTAATGATTACTCATGGGCATGGACATGGCCATTCTAGGAACTTCACTCGCAATGGTTTGTGGCCATCTAACCCCAACCTTACAATTGGATCCCTTTCATTTTTTTGTGTAATATGGAGAGGGTGGAAACACATCACCTTGGATACCTTTCTATTTATGTGATTTTAAGAAGGAATATTTGACTTCTAAATGCTTTGTCCACAAGTATAAAGGTAGTGGATTGTCATTATAGTTCATAAGGTAGAAACTTTCCAATATGGGTGGCATGTGTGGCATTGATAACATAATCATAAATGCACATATAGAGACACTAGATGGTGGCCCAATATTTACCATGAATATCATGGCAACTTCTATAGTGGAGGCTACAACCAAATTCAAGAATAGATGCCATCACATAGACATGAAAATCTAGTCCCTTCAAATGGAAATGTCACTCTTGAGCCCCCATTTCAAAAGTCCATAGAACTTGCTACTCCAATTAGAAAACTATGCATCATAGAACAAGAACAAATACTTATTTGTATACCTTTCTCTACTATTGGCAACGAGAATTTTCAACACTATTAAATTGGATTCTTCATGGTAGGGGCACACACATGAGGATATTGATGCAATGTCCAACAAGTTCTCTAAGAGGTTGTGGGTGTGAAAGATCCAATATATGATCGCCACTAAGCCTAGTGCACACAAGATCAGTGGAAGAACTAAGGAGGCTCAAAGCACACTAAATAAGACATGAGAGGGAGATAGCAAATCTATATCTCTTGCAATGTGTGTGTGTTTTCAACAATACATGATAGGCTTCTTATATAGAGAGAGCCTTTAGAATAGTCAAACCATGTGGGATCCTCTCATCCACATCTCTCCTTGTGGATATCCTCAATCCACATCTCCACATCATGTAGTCCACATCCTAGGGTGGCTACTTTAATTCTTTCCTATACCATACCTTAGCCCTTTAATCTATGTGCTCATGGCACCATATCTCAACACCTCCCCTTGGTGCCATGATCCTTTGGCTACTGCAAGGTGGTCAGATGTGAGTTACAAATCCATCACCTCCCCTTAGTGCTTGCATTGCTACTTAAGGTGGTCAAGTGTGGCTTTTACATGTCAATACCTCCCTTGGGTGCTTTCATAGCTACTCTCAAGTGGTCAGGTTTGATTACAAACATATAGGCAAGGTTGGCAAGGTTTTTGCTTTTCAATACATTCCATTGATGTCACCTTTTGGCTCATGGCTTGATGACGATGGTGTTTGCTTCTTTGCTTGGTGTAGCTTCATGCATGATGCTTTGTTCTTCCATGTGCCTTGATGCTTTCTATGTGGATGCCATGTTTCCTACTATGGTCATCTCATGCACTTGTGCTTTTGGCATGCTTATGACATTGATATGTGCATTCATGCTTTGCTTTTCCATTTGTTGCAAAGGTCTTACCAATTGATTTCTTTCAATATTGGCAGTGTCTAATTGCATACAATGATTCTGATCTGACAGGTGTGTAGAGCTTGAAAAGATGATCACTTTTCCTTTTTGGAGCACATGCAAATTCTTCCTGGATTGGAAGTTACAACTTGTCGAAGGTTTTGTGAAGAAGAGGGGTCTTGATGATGTGGCACATGGATTCACATGTAGAATTCAAACTGTGCTTAACAAGAGGTTGTGTGCTTAGAAGGCACTGCTGATTGTGCATGCTGATGTGGCACTCTGCCATGTGTCAGTATTTTGAACCAAATGAGTTAACCCAAGGTTATCTAACTTAACTATGGTTCAATTACCCCACTAACTGAACCACACTAACCATGGTTATATTTAATCTAACTACAGTTAAACCCTATCTTGACACATGTCAGTCAATGGAAAGAAGCCTTTGGAATTTTTGATGGAGATTTCCGTCGACTGCGCTCCAGGCTACATTGTCGATGGCAACGTCTCTTCATTGATGGAGAAGTCTGCTTGTACTGTGTCGTTGGCATTGGAAGCTAGCAATCGTAGATGGCGCAGGGAGCAGTCGTTCATTAGCAGGAGCTTGGAGAGGCTAGAACCTTGTAAGAGCTCATCCGTTGCACACTGAAAGAGCTCGGCTATTGCAGGAGTGCCTTGCAGGAGCCGTTTGGTCCTTGTAAGAGATGGAGCTATTGATGCATCGCCTGCTGCCTAGTGGCTAGATGACATCTCCCTAACATCAAGATAAGAGTGTGCCACTCACGCTAAACTACCTAGGCTTGTGGGCAACCGATGCTCTAATACCATGTGAAAGATCCAATATATGATCGCCACTAAGCCTAGTGCACACAAGATCAGTGGAAGAACTAAGGAGGCTCAAAACACACTAAATAAGACATGAGAGGGAGATAGCAAATCTATATCTCTTGCAATGTGTGTGTGTTTTCAACAATACATGATAGGCTTCTTATATAGAGAGAGCCTTTAGAATAGTCAAACCATGTGGGATCCTCTCATCCACATCTCTCCTTGTGGATATCCTCAATCCACATCTCCACATCATGTAGTCCACATCCTAGGGTGGCTACTTTAATTCTTTCCTATACCATACCTTAGCCCTTTAATCTATGTGCTCATGGCACCATATCTCAACAGTGGGTGGGGCAAATGTTCACTTTTTTTCATTTGATGGATACATTTAAGAGATCTACATCATCCTCACTAGCACCTTTCCTTCTTACATGGTTTCTAGACTTCAAGGATTATGTGGAAGGCTATCTATGTGATGGGCAAGACGTGCTACTTGGTGATGCAAAACCATTACAATTTTGATTTTTCATATAGGGAGACACACTTATGATGCAATGCAAAGTGCATCCAAAATTGCAAAATTTGGATGCCCATAAAGGGGGAATAGAACCATGGAATAAAGATTGCAAGGGATGGCAATTTTTGCCAATAGGATTTCCATATATACTACCAATGGTTGAATTTGTGAGGGGCCACTTGCAAATAATACTAGGGATAAAGGATTACTTTAGGTCCTGGGAGAGGTATGCAAGGGGAAAGAATGCATCATATGAGACCTATATCAAACCAATGATAGATTATTGGAAAAACGTGATTTAAGGACTTTGACAAGCAAATGTCTCAAAGACAAGAGTCCACATAGAGTTTTGGGGAAGAACATAGTCACCTAATCAAGAGGATAATATAGATGCTTGCAGTAATGAGTTCCAACTCTATGAGAAATGGAATGATCAAAATTGTGGGCCTCTAAGAGGTAATATGTCAACCCATCTCTAGGGTTAATCTATTGATCATCCATGTTAGATTCCAGCTAGGTATATGTGCACATTTTGCACTATATTTGTGTTACATTAAAGTGTGCATATATGATATGGTTTGGACCATAGAGTAAGAGGATAAGATGCACCTCCACATCCTATTCAAGGTTGCAATCCATTCAACCTCTCATTGTATGATGCATGGTACAGGGGTTAGCCTCTTCTATGTATATATTAAGAGCATGGTGGGAGGAGTCCTCATTCCTCTAGCCCTAGATTGGAATCCACTCATGTGTGTTCTCCTTGAGTTCTTGTCTCCTTATTCTTATGAGTCTTATGTATGTGAGTTTCTTTGAGTGTGAGAGGCTTGAGGTTTGTTTCATGCATCAAGCCTTGGTTGAGGATCCTCTCATGATGCAATACATTCTTGTGTATGGGTTAGAGTAGAAGAGTGTTGTGTGATCACTAGAGTGGCATTCCTTTCTTCTTGTCTTAGAGGTTCATCATGTGTGGCACCGTACATGGATGGCGTACCTTGATCTTATTGGAGACTTGATTTACCCCATTTCGTACATGTTTAAATGGCTAGAGCTTATGTGGTTAAGATGGGAGAACCCCATGATGATGCCCACGCCTTGTGTGTGGTTAGAGTGGGAAATGATGTGTTAAAAGTGATGTGAGAGGTTGAGTTTAGAGAGAGAGTTGTACTTTTCCTTCTTTTCCTATTTTGTTGTTATATTTAGGTTAGGTTACGTTGTAGGTTATTTTCCTTGTAGGATATATTATTTTTATAGATCTAATGTATAGTTTTAGTTTAGCCTCCTACGTGACTTCCATCGTCACGTGGACACCCGGTGGATTTGGCTTAACAACCTTGGTTCCATTGTCAAGATGAGTTCATAAGGAGGCCATGAAGAAGAGAGAGACTAGAACCAATTCGTTGTGGCTACAAAAACAAGGACGAGTTCACAAGGAGGCCGCAAAGAGGAGCAACAAATGATTAGGAGCAAACAAGAAGATTCAATCTGAAAGTACGTATCAACAGAAGTAAGACTAGTTCGAAGGATTGTGTGTTGCAACAACAGCAAGAGTATCTCCCAAGGCAACAAGAACTTTATGCAAGCATGGAAATGGTGAAGAAAAATAGCCAATCTACAAGAGATCTATGCAAAGAAGGTAGATTAGTTCTCAAAGAGGTAGTAAGTGACAAGTTTGTAAAGAGACATTGTGAAGGAAAATCTCCTTCAAAAAAACTTGACAAGAAGCACATGAATGTTGATAAAGAGATTGCGATGTAAGGAGTTATGTTCTTTTATGCTGCCAAAATTTACAATTTGCAAGATGCTACAACTAAATATAAGATGTGCCACAAATTTCCAGTTAAAATGTATAGGATATCTTTCTTTTGTGGAGTACAAGTAGGATTATGTGTAGATAATAAAAGAATTGTACATTGATTGGAATGCCAATACATGGATTGAATTTCATTTTTCTCTTTGAACGAGTAATTGTCTGCACTATCTATAATAGACACCATGACATCTGAAGACAAGTTCTTCAAACACTCCCTAGATTGATCCACCTACCAATTGTATATGAAGTTGTGTCTAATGCTTATATATTAGGGGTGGGGGCCCTTTTTATTTTTTCCCAATATTGAATTTAAGTTAGGGGGGCCATGCCATATTTAAGAGGGGGGGACATAGTATAGGCTACCTTGGGTAACTAGTCCAAACAAGTTTGGTTTTGTGCATGGTTTTAAATATTCATAGGGAAAGTAATCAAAATTTGCTTATTGTGTAATATAAATGCTTGAGAAAGAACACAGATTTAAGGGAAGGGGGGGACATAACAGAATTCGGTGGTATCTTATAAGCTTAAATAGGGGTGTTTTATCATCCTACATGGATCTTAAATAAGGGGTTTTCTTGAAGTTCATGCACGCAGGTGATGTCCCCCTTTAATGAAGAGTGAATCCCCCGAGGCTATAAAGAAGACTATTTTAGTATACAAATATTTGGAACACTATGTATGCTATATGGCACATTGTTTGAGGTATTTATGCCACCCAATCTTCTATATAGCACAATCTTTGAATATACATAGATGGGGCACACCATCTATGCTATGCATATAACAAATTGTGCTATATAGTAGCATTTCTTCTCATGTAGCATATTAAAAACTACTATAGGGCACACAACCACAACTCACAGCAATCAATACAAATAGAAAGTGATCTTACATGGGAATAATCAAGGAAATGTATTTGGTGCTTCTCATATTCAACAAACGTCCTTCTTTCTTGGTGTCACCCTTGTTTGTCTATCCAAAATTTGACGACGAGTTTCCTTACT
The DNA here is from genome assembly GCF_047967505.1 of Dipteris shenzhenensis. Lineage (NCBI taxonomy): Eukaryota > Viridiplantae > Streptophyta > Polypodiopsida > Gleicheniales > Dipteridaceae > Dipteris > Dipteris shenzhenensis. The sequence goes on from NC_141616.1 coordinate 27,480,819, forward strand.
TTAAAGCTCAACACATCAGTATGGGATTTTCATTTGCAAAGTTTAAATGACAGCTTTCTTCGATCCTTATCATTTAAAAACCTATTACATGTCCAATATGAATTCTTAGGGTTCATGTTCAATGCCCTGGAAGCTCTTGGAATAGAATTTTTGTCCTTGTGCAATGATGCCACTACCATGGTTTGTATGCTTTGTTCACAAACCTCCTACAGCAGCTACTCATCCCCCTCTACTCTTTCTCCCTCCATTCCTAGCTACAGTACTTCCTGTAGTGCCCCTCTACTCTTTCTCTCTCCATTCCTAGCTACAACACCTCTTGGAGCAGCTACTCATCCCCCTCTGCTCTTTCTCCCTCCATTCCTAGCTGTAACACCTCTTGGAGATGCTCTCCACCTTCATGTCTACTCTTGTTGTTGTGACCTCTGTACAAGCATGGTGAGGAGACCATACATGTCCTTGTGTCCTGCAAGAGCAAAACTACATTGGGTGAATGGGTGCCTTGCACCTACAGCTTGAATGATTGGATAGTCATGAGAGGATCTGCCAAGGGTCCACACATAAGCTTCCCAAGAGCAAGAGAGGTGATCTTTTGCATGATGGAAGGGCCGCATCATGAACTTCAAGCTTGGGAAGAAAGGATGGCTTGCAAAGGTGCAACATATCTACATGGGGAAGGACATGCACCTTGCTCCATCAAGCAATCAATCGACAATACCATCTTATTGTAAGTCTACATTTTGTGTAAGATTTCTAAGTGTAATGAGTCAATTTGAAATTGTATTTTGAAATAGAACTTGTGCATAGCAGATGTGTTTCCTTTAGACTTTGAGGATTGGGAACCAGTCGAGTGCTTCTTAGGTAAGTTTACTGCTATTCATGAGGACTTAGGAAGGCAAATGCATGCTGGAGATAAATCCTCTGCTTTGAAACAGAGAAATATCTATTGGTAAAATGCCAAGTACATTACCCCAAGGATGGCATAAGGCTATGGCCATCTTCAATGCATTGCAACACCACAACTTGGAAGACATGGATTGCAACATGGTGGACACAAGAACAGTGCAATCATATAAGAAAAAGACTGCAAAGGATGTGGGCATGGCCATGAAGTTTACATTTGGCTCCAAATGGATAAGGTTGTCTTGGTTTATGTCTCTGCACATTTTTGCTTCTTGTTTTTAGAATATCCAGATGCACAGAACAAAAACCATGTGGCCATACAAGTGCCTACATGAGAATTCCCTTGAGGAATTGCTTGGGATGAATTGGGAAAGCAGGTCAGGTGAACAAAAAGGTGATTTGTATCAATGCCATGTATGTAAGGACAATGTGGTTGTCAAGTACCACATCTCCTACCAAATGTTATATTTTTCTTTCCAATATAGGCGCTGGTAGAAAACAAGTGGCAATTGGCTCCCCCTTGACTCTAACAATGATGATAATATAGGGGTAAGTTATGTATTGATTCTCATTTAGGAGATGTCAAGAATGTGACCATCACGTCCACAATGGACTCTCAAATGCGAGAACACCTATTGGTCATGGAGGATGGCATGTCTGAGTCCTTTCACTTTATCTTAAATGGTGAAAATGCAGGAAAGCGTGCAGAGAAGCACCTGCATAGTGCCACTTTTATCCCTCCTGCAATATTGAAGATGATAAACAATGTGGGGTGGAACAATTGTGGATTTTGACATTTTTTAATTTAGAGTGGTGCAATTAATTTTGACGTTTTGAATGGTTTTGTTTCATGTCAATTTCAAGTTTTGCCCAAAAAATATATAATTCATTTTATTATTTATATTAAGAACATTTGGGTATATATAGCTTATAAAGTTACTTTAGTTTCAAAGTTTCACTATCATAGCCATAGTTCTCCTAGCTACCAAACTACCATCAATTCCACTAGCTCTGCCTTCCATGATTTCATCTCCCATACTCCATCCGTTGATAGAGAGAAGGAGTTATTTTCAATATTTGATAAGAGCATAGATGTCCTAGGCACCTACTTGGGAGCCCGAGATGATTTTGAAGACCTCATCAAGTATATGCAAGACCACATCGCAAGTTTTGCATATCAAGTTGATAAGTCTACAAAAGGATGTGTCCCAATTGATTATTTGAAGTACTTGTTCAATCAGGAACCCAGGTTCGTGAAGCATTTAGATCACTTGTGAGGCCATCTCACACCCCTAGGCTTTAGGGAGGTGGACACTTATGATCTCCTAGCATGTGGAGTCATTGAAAACACAAGAATTATAGGTTCCTATCCTAGGAAATGACCTTTATTTTCCTTCTCTAGGAGGGACAAATGGAAGAGGAGGCCTCAACCTCAAGCCTTGATCCTACCCTTGCCCTTTCCGATCCTCTTGTTTCTGTAGATGAGCCCAACATCTACAAATGAAGAGCCCATTGATATAGAAGCTGAGGAGCGCGAAGATGCATTGGCCCTGGAAGTGCTCCAAAGACCTCCTGAGACCCATTCTACTTCTGAAATTCCATCTACCTCGGGCATCACCTCTATTGAACCCGCTACAATGATATGGTTTCTTTCTCCCCTTCTTGTCGATGGAGAACAATACCTCTTTCTCCATGACATCGAGGTTATGTTCTCCAGGAGGACGAAGCTCTTAGTGTCCTGTGTGGATACAAGGTGGACACGACTACGCAAGAACTTGGGTTTTTGGGAGTAGATGATTCATTAGAAGAGGCTCTTGCTTTCGCACTGGCCAAAATAAAAGATGCTGACAAATCAATCTACTTTAACCTACCTAATGTGCCAGAAGAAGCCTCCACATCTCACTCCGGATAGCAGGGGGCCTCTGGATCCATCCTCATTGACAAAGAGGAAGGGATCAAGCATGACAACTCCACAGTGGTAAGAAACTATGAGCTTTGAATTTCTTCTCTCTTGGTATAATTTTTCTTAAACGGCATTCTAATGTAATGTTGGATTGTTGCAAGAGGCATTTGAGGTCGATAATGCCTTGTTCGTAGTAGCTTCGATTGAGATCACTCACTGGCACATTACCTTGGCCAAGCAAAAGGGTGGTTATCCACAAAAAAATTTCACCACAAGGCACTGAGGACCTTCTGAAGTGCAAGGCCTTGTCATGAGTGATTGGTCATGCTGACATCAATCGGAATGCTGACAAGGTCATTTTGGTGAATTGCATGGCTTCCCTCAATGCTTTTGGAACCGATTTTCAAGGTATGGCATTGACGGCAGCACCCATGTCCCTAGCCAGCAAATGACAATAACGTTGATGCTCTATTGACTAGGTTTAGAGCTAGGAGTCTATTTGGGAATTCAAAGCCCAATATTCTCAATGTTTTAGAGAAGAGAGAAAGGTTGTGAAGCCTTATTGTATAGAACTTTTATTTTATATGAATACAAATATGCTTTTTCTACAAGATCCCATTTTGTTTTCTTTTACAAAATTTCTTTTATATTGTCATTGTATTATGTAGCTTTAATTGTTGTTGGCATAAATATTTTCATTCACTATTCTGTTCAAAAGCATGCTATTAGATAACTTTTTGCACTATAATGGTCATTTTTTAGCAATCTAGCAAGAATCTCACCCTAGCACAGAAGGGAAAAGTGTTCAGCATCATGCGGGGAAGCCAAAAAAATCAAAACCCGCTATGGCACATATTATGGAGCTTGTTTGACAGGCTCTATATGTGCCACAGCTAGTTTTGACCTTTTGGGCTCCTTGTGCGATGCTGAACACTTTTCCCTCTCAAATTCACACTAAACTTGCATAAAGTGATGGAAATCATCACATAACATGTATAATAACATGGCAACATAAGAATATCTTTTATTCATTGATCTCAAAGGGCAGAGATTTACAAAATGATTCAAATTACACCAAGTTAACCTAAACAACATCTAGGGCCTAAAGGAGGTATCACAGCGGACGTGCTTGGCAAGTGCAAGGCCCTTGTCTCATCACTGTTACTCTTTTGGCATGGATAGCGCATAAGTTTGCGTCTTCAAAAAGACCTATTGCCATTTGCTTCATCACCTCCTAAAATTGCTCCCATAGTGCCTGAAGTGAAATGCGCATCATCCTTGTAATGTTGTGCTAATTAATGTACAACACGCTGGAAGGGTGCACGGGGAATGAGATTGTCCACAATGATATGGAACTTGCGAATCTCTTGAAGTGCCTTCACACCTGATTTCTTGTACCTCTTAATCTTTGGGGGACCCTACACCGGCCTTTGGACATGTCTCCATGGCCGCTTGTTTGCTTTGAACTTCTTTTGCCTCTCCTCCCTTGCAACCTCCTCTTCAGACTCCTCTTCCTGTGTCTGGTGGGTCTGTCGAGGTGGCCTCTCATGCCTAGGGGTCTGCTTTGTCCTTGTTCCCTTTCTCTTTGTTGAGGCTATGAGTCAGGCTGAGGCTCTTGCTCAAATCATACTAGAGACTCCTCATATGTGACAATTTTGAGGCACAGAGGGTTGATGGTGCTCTTCCGTGTAGTCTACTTGGTTGGAGGATTGGGACCAAGGTTCATGATATCTGTGAGCCCGCCAAATACTTCCTCTTGTTGTGGCCCCTTTAATCTCTCCATCTCCTCACTTTTCCTTTCTTGCTCCCCTTGTTGGTCTAGATGCTCCATGCCAGGACCCACGGAGGAGGGACTCTTAATGTAATGAGAATCGCCTTCAAATTTTTGTTGATCATTGCCCTGTTGGCCACTGGGGCTCGCAGTGTGTTCAGAGGCCATGGATTTGTGAGGAGGAGAGCGGGTAGCATCTAAACAGCATCTAGCAGGTCTAGTAGTTTGTTTAACTCATGCCATAGAAATGAGGGGTTTTAGGGTTTTAAAGTGCTTTATATAGTCTTTTTTAAAGCACTTTAGGATTTTATTTATAGGCCTTTTAAATTAGGGTTTTTTGAGTGCACCCCCTTCCCCCCCGTCTTTATTCGTCGCCAATTCGGTAATGCTAGATCTTCACCACCCTCCCTCCCAATGCACCCACCCCTCCGCCCTATCATGTTGCACATGCACATGCACATGCAACTTTGCATTTTCCAAACAAATTTGTGAATTTTGGAATCTATAATTGACTCAAAATAGTGTTAACTTTATTCATCAAACATTTTACATTTGGGGTTCTCTTAGGACCCAACGCCTCCCCTATCTGACTCTACATTGCAACCAAAGCGCAACCCCTCGACTCCCTATTGAGGGCTTCCAAGTAGCACATCTCCTTGTCTTCTTGACATGTTGAGCCGCTTTTGCAAGACTTGAGACCTCTACCTGGTTGTGCCTGAGAGTCCTGGCCTCTGGACATCTATAAAACCAGTCGAACATTTCGTATAGTGCATTGCTTCACATGATACCATCCCCATGCCTTGTATTCTTGAAGTAGGTTGCCTTTGCTCTGTAGTGCAATCTCTCCATTCCTTGAGTATTCCAAATGGACAAAGGCCCCCATTGCTCCATAAACCACGACGCATATGAATAAAGAATATTTTGTAAAGAAAAACATTGTATTAGAAACATAAACTGACTCAAGTTTAAAGGACAAAATTTCAACCTAAGGAGGATTACCATGTAATGTGTAATATGTGACTCCCCCCATGCTTCTACCATCAATGATATGAATTCTCCCAATGATGTCCTGAATCTCTCATATTAAAGCTCATCTATTTGACCTTGTCTAAGAAACTTTATAAATGCATCAAGCTTGTCCACAGTTTTACTCTCAAAGTAGCAATTTGTGGATGTGAAGCTTGATTCATAATACACTCACACTCCCAACCTAGGGTGCTTTGAGCCAATCTATGTTTTTCTTTATTAGCATTGTGGTTGGACAAGAACCTTCTTGCCTTTCCTCCACCCATGGACACTTTAGCAAGAAGATTTTGTGTCTTTCCTGATTGTTTCTTATCCTTCTTAAGTTTCAAATTTCCTCGTGAAGTCCCATTAGTGAGAGTAGTTCTTCATCTTTTGCAATGCATTGTGCATAGACTTGTTGTGGCCTCAAATTCCAAGCATAAACTAGATGGAGATGGAGTAACTTATCAAGTATACATAGTTTAGCATGCAAAGTACACACGTGTACCCGCTCCAATAGAATCGGTAGAGTGGGGTCCCACTTAGGATCCTTTTTATGAGGATTAGGGGCTGCGAGGGGGCTGCACTTTGGTTGCATAAAAGGATGCCATTTTCCCACTGTAGGCTTCCCTTTTGCATCTTCTGAGAGTGGGTGCAATACAAGCATGTCCATTTTGCATATGCACCTGTATCACAACCGTACAAGCACTTGAGGGTCTTCAAATCACTAGCTAGATGCCATTCAACTTGAAATCTTTCATGCCCATCCACTGTCAATGTTTTCCCTACCTCTTGTCTTTGAATAATCGACGGGATGCCGGTTCTCTCCAAAATGCACTTCAATGTCTTGTGGCACTCCTTTGGGGTCTCAAAGGCTGCAAGCCACCATATGTCTGTCTCATATTGGATTGAGAAACCCTGCTCAACTTCCTCATCCCCTTGAGTAAAACACAAGGCATCATTCATAATACAAATGCTCACCCTCTCTAGCTTGTGGTCTTTTACCAAAACAACTGAGCTTCATCCATTTTTATAACAAATACTAGCTTTCCATCTGTACAATGAAAGAGAAATATATCAAGGATATAGAAATGAGAAGAAGTAAAGTTGAATGCAAAGAGGGAATTCCTCTTATCGTTCTTCTCTCATCCCATAGAATTTGACCATGGCTCTCTACTGCAAATTCTCTACATCCACTTAAACATTATTGAAAGCATTCATCTCAAACGTTTGGATGCCAGATTTCTTTTTATTCTTCCAAGTGATTGTTCCACTTACACAATGGTATCCTCCAAGCTTTTCTCTAGCACATTGGTTTGTTTTTGCAATTGGAGATCCTACATACTACTATGCATTGCCACAATAGTAATATTTTACAAATGTGCTAGTTCTTCTATTTGGGCTCTCTATACCTTGCTTGCCTGCATAGCCAATGTCTAAGAATGGTTCAATCGATTGCAATACCCGAGCAATCCAACATGTCTGTTGCCAACAAACCGAACAAGATCATGCACTTTATGAAAAGGAGGACTCTTTTTGGTGGCAGGGTCTAAAGGATACAAGGTTCCATCCACCCAAAGGTCAAGATGCTTCTTCCCTTGCAATCAAAGACTGTGGAACACACTTTCAGGAGTTCCACTAATTCCCAAATGGGGTGTGCTTGCATATTCAACCTCCAGTTGTAAGTTTACATGGTACTTGTTGGATATGTCCTCAGATGGTGCCATGAGTACTCAAGGAGAGGTATCATTGATGCAAGCTGAAATGTAGGGGAGAGCTGGAAAAGATGGAGCATTGAGAGGAAGACAGTAGCAAGGAAGAGGGAGGAGGAGAATCAGGTCAAGGCAAGAGGAAGAGGAGGAGGAGAGTAGGGCGACTAGTGTAGAGGGGAGGGAAGGAGCTACTATAGAAGGGAGGAGGAGGGGAGAGTTGCTACAGGAGGGAGGAGGAGGGAAGAGTTCCTACAGGAGGGTGGAGTAGAGGAGAGGGAGTAGGGCAGCTAGAGAAGAAGGGGAGAGGAAGGAGGGAGGAGTAGGAGCAAGGGAGAGGGAGGAGGAGGAGCAAGACGGAGGATGGGAGAGGAGGGGGGAGGGAGGGAGGGAAAGGGAGAGGGAGAGGGAGAGGGAGGAGGGAGGGAGGGGGAGGAGGGAGGGGGAGTGAGAGAGAGGGATGGAGGGAGATTCGAAATTTGAAATTCAAATTTCAAAAAGTGGCCCCCTCCCCTCATTGATGGGGGGAGAGGTGGGCTTAATTGTGGGACCTAGGTTGGGGTGGTTAGGTCTCTTTGGGACCCTCCAAGCCCCTTGCATTATCCCACTAAGCATTCCCTAATCCATTCCTTATGAGGCCCTTTTGAGACCCCAATTTGGTCCCCTAATGTAATTGATCACAACATGGGAGACAACTCTATGCATCTACCTTAAAAGGTTGTGGTCACTTTAGATCTTATGTCTCACTCCACACTTTATTTTATATACTTTCCATTCCTACTATATATGGGATTTCTCTACACTCATGCTTGTACCACATGCACTCTCATCTTGGTACTAATTTCTCAAAGGAGTTTCACCCTGTGCACTAGCTTCTCCAACTCACCTCCTTTGAACCGAATCACAAATTGCAAGGCCTACTAATCACAAATTGCAAGACCTAGTCGCACATGTCTAGGTATTTGAAGACCTGTCGTTATCCTTAGCTCATGCACACTATCGATGATCAGTGTGCCACCTGTAAGGGAAACCTCTCCTTGAACCATGTTTTCCAAGCATTTATTATATTCCCATATAATATTCCTTTCATTTCCCTTTAGCATATCTATCCAATAAAGTCCACATATGTTCATGAACATGGAATGGAAATTCTCCATTACAACTTTGACTATGAACTCTTTGTGTTGGATTCCCAACCCCTTCATGGACATGAAACAAATCTAGCAGCTCTCTCTTGAGGGACCGTTTTCTTAAGCGGATTGTGTTGAAGGTGTTAATACCAATTTGAGGAGTAATCGAGTATTGTTAAGAAACCAAACTGTGAACATCATCACTCTACAGCAAAGAAATGAAAGAGGACTCATCCATGCTAAAGGATCATCTATTCATAGATAGAGGAAAAACTCAGAAATGGCACAAGAAAGATCCTAATCATAGAGTGCAAAAGAGGAAGATATGGTATAACTGTATCTTGTGGAACTCAATCCGATAGCATTACTCATGTTACTATAGAATCAAATTCTCTGGTAAATTTTGAAAACATGTTAGTTAAGTTCTTCAACTAGATAAGTGAGATCAATGATGTCAGTACATATAAAAAACATGTATGAAATAAGTTTTAGGATTGTTACCATAAGAACTCATGAGGATGCTTGTCTATGCTAATATTTGAATCTTATACTTACTTAGGGTGTTCATGTTTGATGCAAATTTGTCTTCTTTTGGGATGCAAAATCCTGATGCAAAGTGCTATGTTCCCAAGACCCACGCTCTTCTAATTATACAGAGAAAGTGTGTCAATCCCCCCAACCAACAAATGAATGGTTATACAAAGTGCTATGTGGTGAATTGGAAGTGCTATATATAGCACACTGGTTTTAGAGGATGAGTTTGGACATGTTCTTAGATTCCTAGAGAGAGAGAGAGAGAGAGAGAGAGATGAATCTAGGAACGTGCCCAAACTCATCCTCTAAAACCATAGCATAGTGCAGTTTCAATCTCATGATAGTCACTCATACCATATATATATATATATATATATATATATATATATATATATATAGAGAGAGAGAGAGAGAGAGAGAGAGAGAGAGATGAATCCAAGAACATGCCCAAACTCATCCTCTAAAACCATACCATCGTGCATTTTCAATCTCATGATAGTCACTCATAAGGCTAAAACCATAAACTCCATCACACAAAGCTACTATTTGATTATCGAATACATGTGCTCTCAATGTCAACGTTCAATTTCAAGCTCACTTTCTTGTCATTGCAACCTTTGTAACAGCTCTTCACAATTATTTTATAGCTTGGTTGAATCGCGTGGTCGACAAGCCTTCGGACTTCTACATTGCATTCCAGCATTTTCTGAAAAAGAGAGAAAACTTGTTTCTAAAAATAACTTTCTTTAAAAGAAAAGATGCTTCCATTTGAGATTCTCACATCTATACCTACTTCATACCATTGGCTTTCAACACAAAATATTATGATGGAAATCCTTTCAAAATTGTCGATCGGAACTAGTTAAGCTCGTTTAATATATACTAGATACTATACGTTCTTTCTCGTGAAAACTGGTTGTAGGAATAGCACGAGAGGAATTGCAAATTTTGAAGGCTTGAGTATGTCTTGACGACTCTTAGGCCCCGCAAAAACCAATCTTGAGCTTGCCCCACCGAAGCCATTACTGTCTGTAGAGCAACTTACTCCCAAACGTTCAACCATCGAAAGATCGCTGGCAGAGTGAGATAGATATTGATAGCTCAGTCCAGCGGAACCAACACTTGCAACATCAAGACCTGGAACATAGTTTGGCGAATCGACGGATCTTCCAGAGCTTCAGCTTGCCTCGATGCCGGCATACTGCTATCACCCACCAAAGTGGAGAAGAGAGTCGATGAACAGAGGAGACCATCGCCTTTAAGCGACTCGCTGTTGGAGACGTCATTGGCGGTGTGCAGGGTTGCGTCTGTGCTTGAGGAGGTAGGGTCAGAGGGGCGAAGCCAAAGCGTGGAGAGAGCTCTTAGAATGTTGGGGACGGCAACTGTGAGGCGAGCCATGAGAAGGAGTAAGGGGAGGACTGTGATGCCAGAGCAGAGGGTGAGCCAACAAGAGGAGAAAGAGGCCGCGTATTGGGGGTTCGGTAGCGTTTTGAGAGACGGTTTTTCTTTTCCGGCTTCTTTCTCCCCTTATCCAAACTATGGGCAACGTTCTCAGAATTTTCTTGGTCACAAGATTTTAAGTGTAAAGTAAGAGTGTGGCTTTTGAACTTTTGAATTTTGTTGAGGAGACATGTGTTGGAGACTATGTGCCCATTGTTTTAATTAAATATCCTTCCTTTCAATCCACGCCTTTGAAGATTCACACTTCATCTTTAAAAAAAATTGAGTGTCACATTTGGAGAAGGTGCTAGTGTTGGAAAAGCTAACTTTCTTGTAGATAGTATGAACCATAACGTGTAAAGGTAGACAGACTATAAGGAGGATTGCTTATATATAGAAGTGATGACCATTTGAGTGTCTCTTTATCCACACAATAATGTACTACTCTTTTGTGGCATCTTCTCCAAAAATTTCCACAAATAGGTGGATGATTACTTTTCCCATCTCTACGTGCCTTGTTGATTTTTGGGCCCAAAAATGGTAGTGGAAACCATAACGTAGCAATGTATCTTTCTCAAGGGCGATCTCCAAGGGCATGATAACAAACCTGAAGAATTGTGTGGATGGCGAATCCCAATTGTTATCTCAGTTCACTGGAGTTGCAATGCACCTGATGGCATCTACCCTCAAAGGGATTTTTAAGCAATACGATAAGAAGATGTCTCAGAAGGTGACTTTTCTACATCAAAGGGTCTTGCAAGCACAAGAGCAAGCTGAGGCTGCTACAAAAATGGTCAACATGGAAAGGCATAGAAGAGAAGAAGCAGAGAAGCGCATCAAGGAGCTCCGAGATAGGCTTGAAGAAGTGAGAAGTGATGGAGGCATCGCAGACAAGGATCTAGCAATGATGCAAAAGGAGCTTGAATATCAAAGAGCCAAAAAGGAGGATCTTTACAAATGGCTCTACAACATGTAGAACGTATTGAACATTGAAAACGACCAAATGATGGAGGAGCTGAAAAGGGAGCATGCAGGAACTAGAAAGGTGATGCAAGAAATGGGAGAGAGCTTTAAGGCCAAGAAGGATGGGGTAGGAGAAGCCGGGGGAGAAGACAACAAGGCAGCTCTCGAGGCTAGGAAGGATGCAAAGAGTAGCCACGGTGGAGCAAGTTGCAACAGCCACCATGGTGAGGATCATTTTTTCAAAACATTGTTGGAAGTTCAAAGAGTAAGCTACGAGGAGGTAATCTGACATGGAGGTGGGTGTATTACTTGGTGTCAGCAAATACGATGAATATTAATCTCGCTGGCTATTGTTTTTCCTGCTCTTTAAAGGTACTTGTCAAGATCATGATGTAGGTTTCTTTTGGCAGGACATGATGGAGGCATGAAGTTGTATAGAGCGCAAATACTAGGATGAAGAGGACCCCAAGTGAAACGAGGAGTTACTATGGGCATACAAGTCGACAAAGACAAGAAAGCAGTATGTGATCCAAGTGTGTGAAGAGGTCTGCGATAATCCATTAGACTGGCCTAAAGAGTTGGGAGATGCTTGCTATAAAGAGGTTGATAATATAGTTGGGAGTTTGGAATTTCCATGAGCCATTAAATGTCATCATATTTTGAAAAAGTAAAAATCTTGCAGGCATTTCTTAGACTTGTGGACTTTCTCGGCCTGCCATCATCCATGATCTATGGTGGTTGTAATACGTGATTTTATGTCGACCTACTTCCATGTTATTACTTAAATGTTTTAAGTAGCCCGGTGGTTGAAATTTGACAGTTAAATATAACCAGTCTAAAGGGGACTTTTTTAGTATAGCACTGTACAACACATTTTAGGATAGCACGACAGTAGTGCAAGGATAGCACGGTAGTAATGTAGGATAAGTGATCGCCAGCATGGTGGTTTTCTTCTATTATTACAAGATGAATGGATTTGTGGATGTGTCGATTCGTTATTGGATTTAATAAAACCAGCGTGGTGGTGGTTGGGATATACTAAAAACAAGCATGGGATTAACCGATTGGGATTTTGTTAACATCCACAGAGTACAGTTGCCAAATGCAGGGTAGTGAGTGAAAGATGAGAGGTGATTAGGCTTCATGATTTATGTCAACAGTTGTAGCCATGGAAGGAATATAGTACAAGATTAGGGAGTTTGAGCCCCAAATACCCCAAGGCCAAAGATTGCAAAGCAACATGCACAAGTTGTAGGTTCCAGCTTACAAATTGTAGGTTCTAGCTGTGCAAGCTGCGGTTAAGTTAAGCCTTTCCAATCCAGGTTTTGAGCCTCCTACATGGGGTTTGAACCAAAAATAACTTAAGGCTTGGAGGTGCGAGGCTAACATAAGTGCTATTTGGGAGCCGGTTAGGAACACCTCCTAATGTCAGGCTTGTCCCAAGCGCTCTTATATGGTTAACTTAAGCGCTATTTCCACTAGTAGGGAGAGATGGAAAGAATAGCAATATGCCTTAGCACCCTATGGGCCCAAGAGACTTTTTATGTAAAGAGAGAGAGAGAGTCCTAAAAGGAAAAGGGTTGGCTCTCCCTTCAAAAGGTGACATGTATAAAAGGCCAAAGGGTTGACTTTGGTTTCATTGTTGTGTGCACAAGTTTGAATACAAGCTCCCTCTTCTCTTCAAAGAGTGTTTTGGGTGTTCCCTTATTTCCAGTGTAGTGCCCTTGTGTTTGCCACTCCATCCCCCTTCACTCTCCTCTTCCCTTCTCCTTCTCCCTCCCTTCTCCCCTCCCTTCTCCCCTCTCCCCCTTCCCTCTTTCTCTCATGGAAACACATTACAACAATTCGGAGGCCGCTTGAGTGACACATGCGGATAGCTTGTGCCTTGCATTTCTCTCACAAGGAGTAGCTTGGAGTGGAGGCTTCATCGGCATCTCTTCAACATCCCCACGACATGTGAGTCACCGTCAAGACCACATAGATTTCCAAAAACAATTTAATAATTCCAACACGGTAGTTGTTTGGGATATACTAAAAAGCATGGGATTTATCGTTTGGGATTTACAAAAACAAGTGCGGTGGTTAGTTTGGGATTTACTAAAAGAAGTAGAGTCTCAGATACATTCTCCATTTTCTAGGATAAGTGGAATATTGTTTCCTTGGCAATGAGACTACATTTTCTTAGTACTATCTCAATTGTCCTTGTCCACCGCTCCAAGACACCCTAAGATGTGCTCATGCATGTCTAAATCGAATTTGAAGACACTCTTGCCCTTCTTTCATTGTGGCACAGGTTGCATCTGGAACTTAATAGCTCTTACTAGATGAGAGTACACTCTTATGTAGCAATTCGTAATTGTGGCCTCTCTTGCATGTTTTTTTGTACCAAAAAGCTCTGACTACTACATCCCACTTCTCATAGGTTGTTCCCCAATTATCCTTAAATGCTTCCTCAACCTTGTGCTTAGGTTTTGTGCACTACAACAAAAAGTATGGGTCATCTTCCTCATTCTCCCCACAGGCAGCGACGACGATGACAATTGCAAAGTTATCCCCCTCTTCCAGACAATCAGTGAGGTCATCGAAACTCTCCCCAAACTGTGGTGAGTCGTTTGTCTCTCCATTGTTTGTCACTCCATATGAACGTAGAGGAAAAACTTGAACTCGCTCCCATGTCTTCATAATTGCAATCTTCTCACAATCATCATGATCCCCTATGATGCATGCATTGCAAGAACAAGAAAGTTTTCTTGTTTTAATCAGTTGGTTATTTGAAAAGCCCCATATGTTGTGCAAATCACAAACACCTTTAATTTTCTCGCAATCATTCTGGCTTCTCCTTTGCACTTCATTCACTTTCACTTCATGGAACACTCTGCATACTACACTATTTTTAAGGCTTTGTTTACTGTATGTTGAATGCACACCTGTGGAGAGGTTGGTTTTAAGCCATGTTACAACATCATGGGCATCATTGAGTTTTTCTTGAGGGCATATTAACTAGTGTTTAAACAAATCTTGCTTAATAACAGCACACCATCCATTATGTTCACCCTTGCCATGGCTAGACCCAAAGAAATTCCACATCATGTCTAGATCGGTCAGGGATTTGAACCTTAAGACAAAGTAGAATCCACGTGCTAATTTAAATTGACAGGCAACACCATCTAACCACACCCAATGTTGTTTTATATTTTTTGCATGGGGATTTTCCTTTTTCCATCATTCCCAATGTAGTAGAAAAGCACACTGCATAAATAAGGTGTCATGTTCCCTATCATCGAAAATGTAGAAATGGTATGTGCATTGCACTAACCTAGACTCCTGTGAGTCAACAAGCAGATTGGTATCAAGTGTGGAAGAATTAAGCAAATGATTGTGCATGATATGCACAAGAATTGTTATCTTCTTGTTGTACTAGTGAGCTCTTTGTATCTCATCTTGTTCTTGAAATGAATAATTTTTAGCAAAATCTATGACAAAGACAATAGTGTCATGGGGAAAATTGGCAACTTAGGCACGTCCTGAACTACTTATCCTACCGACTAGTCGTGAAATTGTGAAGCACATATTTTGGGATGGATTGAACCACGTGACCTATAAGCTCGCTTGGCTAAGTGCTCTTATATGACAGTAGCCATCTCTTTTTCTCGTAACCTTAAACATTGACATTTTCAAATCTCCTCCATTTTAGAGCAACATGGTTGTCTTCCCTCATTTCATTTGGACAGACATGAAATGTCTTCTTCTTCAGCTTCAAACTGCAATGGTTGCATGTGCCACAAATGCATTCAATGCAGTGCCATTTACGGTCTCCCTTTGGACAACAAACCACTGGCTCCCACAGAGACCTTAGGCTACAATAAGGATCCAGGTGACCTACAGTTTGCGCATTCATCGAGGAGGCATGGGCATCGATCCCCATGGAGCAATGCTCCAACACAACTAGATCTCAAGTCATTCATAGCTTGTTGGGCCAGGTCAAAGTATATGTGTGTTTTGCAACAACAAACATTCTTGTCTTTGAGTTTCCTGACATACCAAGGCTTACAATACTCAAAGCTTGGGCCAACCACTGTGGCAGCTCTCACCTTGACAGTGTAGTTCGGCTACAAACTTAAGCCTCCTCTATTCCATTCCCTTAACTGTTTCATCTTCTATCCCTCTCAACCGTTTCTTTCTTCCTTGCACTCGAACTACAAACTCAAGCCTCCACTATTCCATTTGCTTCACTGTTTCATCTTCTATCCCTCTCGACCCTTTCTATCTCCCTTGCACTCTTCCTGCAACTTCCATCCCCTCTCGTAATGGACCCTACACAGTTCGCGAGGTCCTCACACAATCTTTCCTCCCCCTCTGTCGCACAATGCGAGAGCCTCTCCTCCCCTAATCTTGAAATCGTGACATATGGGAGCTCCTCTTTCGCGCTTCAAAAGCCCGATTTGGATGCTCTCAAAAACTTCAAAAGTCCAATTTGGATACCAAGGCTTACAATGTGTGGATTCGTCATGGGGAAGTAGCAAGCTAAGGGTGTCCACTTTTTGTTCACTCCCCAATCCTTAGGAGGTGGAAAAACAAGCTTTTTAGCACACAAAAATGCAAATCTCACCTACTTCCCTATGGATCTAGTCTTTGAAGTCTTCTGACACAACATCACACTTGTTATTGTGCACACAATCGTATAGTCTGATCGAAAATTCGATGCACACACAAAAAATTTCTTTGTGTCACACGGCATGGTTCCAGGGTGGTCACACGTTTGTCACGAACAGAGAGTGTCATATTAAATTCTAAATTTCTCACTCATTTTAGATTAAATGTTATTGAAACTTTGTAAGTGGTCTCTTTGCATTATGTAGAGCTTAACTTGATTTATTGGTAATTTTTTGAATGATTTATCTAATTATAAATAATTATTTATAATAAATAAAGTCATAAAATACATGCATTTTAGTAGCACACCACATTTTTTTAGTATTTTGAATAATTAAGCAAATCCAATTCGGTGGAAGGTTAGTAGGCACATAAGGGTGTGTGGTTGAATCATCAAATCCCAAATCCAACGGTTAGATTTAGGAAGATTGAAGTTTAATTTTTACTTTTACTCCTTAGAGGATCAACAAAGAATATTAAAAATAAATCTAGTAATTCTCAAACATAACCAAACATTTCAAAAATGTCAATATTTTTAGTCCTCTACATGATGAATAAGAGGAAAAAATTTTGGTTAAATTTGAGTAAGGGAAACGTACGATATGGCCTCCAATAATTAAATCTCCCTTTTGTGGGGGAAAAAGGGCCACCCAAGCCTAATACCAAGACAAGGTAGGCTTGGTATTAGGCTTGGTGAGGTAGGCTAGGAGCATCACTGACCCTAGTGGCAAGCCTTTGGAGTCTGCATGCTGCCCATGTGGAAGGCTGAGTCATCAAAACCATGCCACGTTGTTAGACCACGTGGTGCCATCTCATCAAGGAGATGTGACATCACTCCTTGCCATGTCACCTTACATTGCCACACGTGCTGCCACATGTGCCACCTCATCATTCCACATCATGAGCCATGTGATCACACAATGCCACCTTGGCATACCTCCTCAACCTTGCCACGTCACCAATCCCTCCACCTCAATTTGCCATGTCAATCTACCACCTTATGAATGCCAACTCATCATGCCACATCACCTTTCAATGTCATGGAAGAGACTATATTACCACATCATGACCATGCATGGTGCCATATCAGCCAGATGTATACACATGACGATGTGCGAGGCATACAATACCTCGATCGAGGTATATGACCTGGGTGAGGCATACAATACCTCCATCGAGGTATGTGACCGAGGACACCTAGGGATACCTCGATCGAGGTTCATACGTGCGTAATGCACTGAATACCTCGATCGAGGTATATGATCGGGGCTCTGGGCATAGCAGACCTCTCCACCAAAACTTAGCCAATTAGTATCAATCTTAGCACCAAAACTTAGCCAATTAGTTTCAATCTTAGCACCTCTCCACCAATAATAATGAAGAGCAATCTAAGAGCAATCTAGTGGATGAGTTGAGGCTCTCTATAAGACACCACGTTTTGGTTCATTTCACCCATTCTTAGCCATTCTTGCCTCCTCATCACTTTGTCACACCTTCCATCCTACTTTCATTGAGAATGGGTTCTCAAAGCCGTAGAGCTAGTAGACGTGAAAGATGTAGGAACCCCCCCCCAAATCTCATTGACGAGGAGCGCAAGCAGAAGGCTCGTGAGCGCAAGAGAGCCTCTAGAGCTCGAGCTCGAGCTGCCACCACTGATCCACCTCCAGCTCTACCTCTACATCCCACCTCCACCCCCACCCCCACCTCCATTGTCCCCCCATCCTCATCCGCTCCCCTACCTCTAGCCTCCGCCCTTCCCCTAGCCACCTACATTTTGGCCTCCACCTCTACCTCTTCCCCCTCCACCCTCCCCCCTCCCCCTCCCCCTCCCCCTCCCCCCACTCCGCTTGGCGCCTCCCTTCCCCCGTCCACCCTACCATCTCCCATTGATCCCCTTGCCCCACCTTGTAGCAGCAGTGTTGCTTCACGACGTGACTTGCCGAAGTCCACTATCCGTCGTCGTACTAGCAAGATTGTGCAATCTTTTTTTTGTGACCTCACGCCAACTTCGCAGTCTTCTCTTCTCACATCCCTGATTGATCACCCTGACTTGGTAGAGTGTAGGAGGCTTGCTAGTCTTGGTGCACGTAGAGATAGGGTTGTATCTAGCGAGGTCCTTAGCAGTGTTCGACGTTCCTATGCTTCTATTAAGCATAGGAACTAGAGATAGGGTTGTATCTAGCGAGGTCCTTAGCAGTGTTCGACGTTCCTATGCTTCTATTAAGCATAGTAACTCCAGTGATGCCTTGGCAGCACGTCGTGCTATTGTGGCTGCCATTAGTAGACCTCATATGATAGGCCATGTGCGTACCGCTTCACGTCTTCTTCAGATTGCACCGCGCACATTGCGAGCAGGCATCATTAGGAGGCAGAGTCTAGAGGATAGTGAGATTGATGCTCTTTGGGCTTCGAGTGGTCGTGCACCTCGCAGCGATCGATTGTTGGATGATTCCACTAGGTCCTTCATACAACAGTTTTGGGAGGAGCATTGCAGAGCATCCCCGGTGTTCAAGAAGGCATTGCGGAAGAGGGTGTCACGCGGTGTGTACATTGAGCATGGTGCATGTTTTTTGGAGTGTACCCAGACTGAGTTGTACACTCAGTTTGTAGAGGCGCACCCGGAGTTCAAGATTGGGCAGAGGTCATTTGAGCGATGCAGGCCATGGTTTGTGCGATGCTCTCAGGAGCGTGACACATGCTGTTGTCGCTACCATGTGGATTTTGGATTGATGTATGACGTATTCCGTTCCCTTGATGGTCATAGGGGAGTGGTTCCTACTAGCCCTCGCGACTTCATTCATTCCATATTGTGTACACGAGATGGTGATGCTTTATTCCACTCCCTTGATTGTGTGGAAGGCACGTGTACTTTGTGTGGTGACTTTGCTAGAGTGCCACGAGTTGCACTAGATACTTGTGATGTGCAGATGGTTCGTTGGCAGCAATATGAGTACTGTACCTTGACATTAGATGGTGGTGCACAGTCGAGGAGGTTGCAGCTTATGGGGAAGGAGACATCACGTGTTGTATTCATTGACAGTTTTCGAGGGAAGCTGTACCGCTACATACGCCACTCGCACACTGCGAAATGGGAGGATCGTCAGTTTCGTGCATGTTTGAGGACATTTCCTACAGGGGTGGTTGTCTCAGTGGTGGACTTTGCGGAGAATTACACCTTTGCACCACAGCATGAGATCCAATCGGAGTATTATTTCTCCGAACAGGTGACGTGTGATTGAGTATTGATTTTTTCCCTGCCTCATTATATTGAATTATTTCAATAGTCATATTTTTTTTCAATGTCATATTGCAGGTTGCTATATTTGTGCACATTAGCTATCGTCATGCACAGGCTCATGTGGATGGCATTAATAGCACCATGGACTCACGCGTCATTGTGCGAGAGTATCACTTCTACATTAGTGATGATCGATCGCATGATGCCCATTTTGTGCAGCATTGCTTCACTTTGCATGATAGTTTCTTGAGTGATCATGGTGTCACATGGCAGCGGCGCTGGACCTGGTCAGACGGTTGCGGTGGTCAGTTCAAATCCGCTAGACAGTTTTATTGGTTCTGCAGATGGCACCGTGAGACAAGCATTCTGATTACATGGAGCTACTTCGAGACAGGGCACGGTAAGGGAGAGCACGATGGTGCAGGTCCTTGCGTGAAGCGTGCTTTGCGTCGATACCAGTTGCGTCACAGTGCCGATCACTTCAAGGATGCACATGATGTGGTGCGGTGGTGCAGCCAGCACTTATCCACTAGTGCTACCTCCTCGTTTCAGTCGCATGACGATAGGGTGGTGAGCTGGTATTTTTGGTGTGTGGACATTGGGAGTCTTGATCGGTCTAGGCCTTTTGATTGTCGTTCTGTGCCTGGCACTCTTGATTTCCATTCCATCAGGAGCGTAGGTGAGTCTCACCCCGCGATCTTTTCTCGACGGTTTGCATGTTTTTGCTCTGCATGCATTGATGATGATTGGGGAGGGTGCTCCATGATACCATGGGCCGATCCATGGGTACGACGAGTGCTTTCTCCCTTCCAGCCTTGGGAGGAGGTACATGATGATCAGGATGCGGGATTCAGTTCCTCTAGAGATTATGACCAGCTTACAGATATTTTGCGTATTGGTGATATCTTCGCGGTTATTGCTTCGGAGGGCAATGAGGAGGGTGTGGATTATTACTTGTTGCGATGCTCTATGCTAAAGAGTGTGCTGAATGAGGATACAGTGGATGGGCATGGGATGCACTTCAATGCTCATAGCATGATCGTAGGTGGCCACTATTTTCAGCAGATATAGAGGTGTGGTCGCTATATTGAGTTCCAGGAGTACATGGCGGATCAGGAGGCATACATGTATTCTCATCTTGTTGTTGGGATCAAGATTACTTTGAGTCGTGTTCGCACTCGCAAGGCGACGTCCACTCCACGATGGCGCCTTGCAACGGCGGATCACGAGAGCATACTTGCAACTATTGGCATGAGAGCTGATCCTGAGGAGTAGCACATTACATATCATATTTTTTGGGATCATCAGTTGATCAGATTGATTTTTATTGGGTATCACTAGTTGATTACACTTTTTTGTATTCGATATGTATAGGCTCACTGTGTGACCGTACCATTGTAATTTTCATGGACTCATATTTTGTATTTCACTATGATGGCTATATACACGTTCATACACATCATTGTATTAGATTCTATTTTTTACATGATGTCTGATGTCTTCTCAATGGGATTTGTTGTGTTTGTAAAACAAAAAATTGTTTATTATTAGTAATGTTGTAATTTGTTTTGTGCTTTAGGACATTTTAAAAATGTGACTAAGAAAATTCGCGCACGTACTAACGAAATACGTGTGTGGACTTACTTGTTGGGGATGAAACTTCGCACAACTCTTAGGCCACCCTAGACATACATCCACGCGAGATTTGGTCTGAACTAATTTGGTATGCGCCACGTGGAAGGTACAATGCGTACATTTTTACAATCCCTACTAGCACGACTACGTATGAGCTATGGCGCATGTACTAACGAAATACGCGTGTGGACTTATCTGTTGGGAATGAAACTTCGCACGACTCTTAGGCCACCCTAGACATACGTCCACGCAAGATTTAGTCTCCAACTTATTTGGTATGCGCCACGTGGAAGGTATAATGCATACATTTTTACAATCCCTACTAGCACGACTACGTGTGAAAAATGGCACACGTACTAACGAAATATGCACGTGGACTTATCTGTTGGAGATTAAACTTTGCATGGCTCTTAGGCTGCCGTAGACGTACATCCACACAAGATTTGGTGCCCAACTGATTTGGTATGCGCCACGTGGAAGGACAGCTGCGTACATTTTTACAATCCCTACTAGCACGACTACGTATGAAAAATGGCACACATACTAATGAAATATGCACGTGGACTTATCTGTTGGGGACGAAACTTCACACGCCTCTTAGGCCACCCTAGACATACATCCACGCAAGATTTGGTCTCTAACTTATTTGGTATGCACCACGTGGAAGGACAAATGCGTACATTTTTACAATCCCTACTAGCACGACTACGTATGAAAAATAGCACACATACTAATGAAATATGCACGTGGACTTATCTGTTGGGGACGAAACTTCACACGCCTCTTAGGCCACCCTAGACATACATCCACGCAAGATTTAGTCTCCAACTTATTTGGTATGCGCCACATGGAAGGTATAATGCGTACATTTTTACAATCCCTACTAGCACGACTACGTGTAAAAAATGGCGCACGTACTAACCAAATATGCATGTGGACTTATCTGTTGGAGATTAAACTTTGCACGGCTCTTAGGCTATCGTAGACGTACATCCACGCAAGATTTGGTGCCCAACGGATTTGGTATGCGCCACGTGGAAGGACAGCTGCGTACATTTTTACAATCCCTACTAGCACGACTACGTATGAAAAATGGCACACATACTAATGAAATATGCACGTGGACTTATCTGTTGTGGATGAAACTTCACACGGCTCTTAGGCTACCCTAGACATACATCCATGCAAGATTTGGTCTCCAACTGATTTGGTATGCGCCACGTGGAAGGACAATTGCGTACATTTTTACAATCCCTACTAGCACGACTACGTGTAAAAAATGGCGCACGTACTAATGAAATATGCACGTGGCCTTATCTGTTGGGGATGAAACTTCACACGGCTCTTAGGCTACCCTAGACGTACATCCACGCAAGATTTGGTCTCCAACTGATTTGGTATGCGCCACGTGGAAGGACAAATGCGTACATTTTTACAATCCCTACTAGCACGACTATGTGTGAAAAATGGCGCACGTACTAACAAAATATGCACGTGGACTTATCTGTTGGAGATTAAACTTTGCACGACTCTTAGGCTGCCGCAGACGTACATCCACGCAAGATTTGGGCTCCAACTGATTTGGTATGCGCCACGTGGAAGGACAGCTGCATACATTTTTACAATCCCTACTAGCACGACTACGTATGAAAAATGGCGCACGTACTAATGAAATACGCACGTGGACTTATCTGTTGGGGACGAAACTTCACACGCCTCTTAGGCTACCCTAGACGTACATCCACGTAAGATTTGGTCTCCAACTGATTTGGTATGCGCTATGTGGAAGGACAAATGCGTACATTTTTACAATCCCTACTAGCACGACTAAACCCTAAACCCTAAACCCTGAACCCTAAATCCTAAACCCTGTTGGGGACGAAACTTCACACGCCTCTTAGGCTACCCTAGACGTACATCCACACAAGATTTGGTCTCCAACTGATTTGGTTTGTGCCACGTAGAAGCAATCCCTACTAGCACGACTAAACCCTAAACCCTAAATCCTAAACCCTGTTGGGGACGAAACTTCACATGCCTCTTAGGCTACCCTAGGCGTACATCCACGCAAGATTTGGTCTCCAACTGATTTGGTTTCCGCCACGTAGAAGCAATCCCTACTAGCACGACTAAACCCTAAACCCTAAACCCTGAACCCTAAATCCTAAACCCTGTTGGGGACGAAACTTCACACGCCTCTTAGGCTACCCTAGACGTACATCCACGCAAGATTTGGTCTCCAACTGATCTGGTTTGCGCCACGTGGAAGGTATAATGCATACATTTTTGCAAGCACCTTTTCAATGCTTAATGTTTACAATTACGACACACGGCATTATTTTTAAAATACATTATGTATTAGATGTGTGAATTGAGATATTTGAAATTCAAAATCATACTCTTAATTTTAAATACGCACATGGGGATGAAACTTCGCACGGCTCTTAGGTTTAGTGTAATAATTGCAAGCATTGATATATACGAAATTCAATATGATATTCAAAATGATAAAGTTGGAACTTGAACACTTTTTCAATGCTTAATGTTTACAATTACTTCACATGGCATTCTTTTTTACATACCTTATGTATTAGATGTGTGAATTGAGATATTCGAAATTCAAAATCATAGGGATTTTGTTAACATCCACAGAGCACAGTTACCGAATGCAGGGTAATCAGTGATGAGAGGTGATTAGGCTTCATGATTTACTTCAACGGTTGCAACCATGGAAGGAGTATATTACAAGATCAGGGAGTTTGAGCCCCAAATACCCCAAGGCCAAAGATTGCAGGAACGTGCACAAGTTGTAGGTTCCAGGTTATAGATTGTAGGTACCAGTGCGGTTAAGTGTCTCGCGGGAGTTAAGCCTCGCCACTCTAGGTTTTGAGCCTCCTACATGGAGTTTAAACCACAAATAACTTAAGGCTTGGAGGCGTGAGGCTAACATAAGCGCTATTTGGGAGCCGATTAGGAACACCTCCTAATGCCAGGCTTGTTTCAAGCACTCTTATATGGTTAACACAAGCGCTATTTCCACAATATATTGCTTTTCATTTTTGAATTTCACCATTAAAAAATAACAATATATTGCTTTTCATTTCTGAATTTCACAATTTAACAGTGGTATATGACCTGAATAGCAGGAAATTAAATTTAATGAATTTAAGTACTAAGAAACACAGTAATTTCAACCACCAGGCTGGTCAATAACTAATGTTTGTTCAACCATGCTGGTTCAGGACAATCACATAACTGGCGATTGAGCTGAAGCAGCCACGGTTGCATGATGTTCCAACCACCGGGCTGGTTTGGTAAAATAACAATATATTGTGAAATATATTGCTAGTAATTTCTGCTCAACCATGCGATTGGGTTGGACAATAACTAATGTCTGTTCAACCACACTGGTCATGCCACATGACTTTGACCTTGATTGAGCTAAAGCAGCCATGGTTGCATAATGTTCCAACCACCGGCTGGTTTAGTAAAATAACAATATATTGATATTCTATTGGCAAAATATATTGCTGATAATTTCTGCTTAACCATGCCACCGAATTGAACAAAAACTAACATCTGTTCAACCATGTTGGTTCAAGACAATCACATAACTGGCGATTGAGCTGAACTAGCCTACGGTTGCATGATGTTCCAACCACCAGGTTGGTTTGAGACAATTACATTTAGTCCAAGCCTTGTTTAAGAAATGAAACAAGTAAACTATCCCAAAGCTCAATCACAAACAACCACCGGGCTGGTTTAGGCACCATTGACCTGTGTTGTATCTAGCATGTGTATGATGTGCTCCTTAAACACGTTGCGGCCTATTCGCTTTTTACAAATGTCCTTTCTATTTGGAGAAACTCTTGTATTTTCATGTCAAAACGTCGTCACTGTAGGAATGACTTCCATACTTAGGCTCTCTCTCCTTTTCTTGCGTTTTATTGAAGCCCACAGACTTCTCAGATCGGGATGATCGTGCATTGCTTTTGCTCTACGTTCAACTTCTGGAGCCACGTTTGTCCTTCTGATTGACATCGTCATCGACATTGTGCACCCAAGCCCTTTCTCCTTTGTTTTAGGGGACACCAACATAGCTAATGTCACCCTCTTTGCAGCTAGTTGATCTAAGTTGTGCACCCCTTTCACTTTTTCTAGGCCATTTCTGAGGTTAGAGAGCATCGCCTCTTGGGTGTGCATCTCCCGAGGTGTTCGTAGGGTTGTAACTCTATGAACTTTAGGGTGCAAGCTAAAGCTTGTGAAGACTCAAGACTGGTAATCACCTGAATGGCCTGATGTTAATGTCTCAAATGATCCAGAGAACCTACCTGGTGAGGCAAGCAAAGAATAGAAGACAACTTACCCAAAAGAAGACAATGGGAAGCCAAAGTCTATGCAAGGTCACATCGAGGTGCGTGTAGGTTGCAGGGCATTTGCAGGGCAGGAGCAAGTACTTAATCTTTTAAGATTTAATGGTCGGGAGATGTAAAAATGCAAAATTCGTGGGAGTAGCAAAATTTTCAACCGTCGGTTTTCCCCCCTCCGGCGATACACATCAGCAGAATTGGATATCCCAAACAAGCACAATGTGGCCTAAAATGCTTCAAAACACAAATAGGCCAAAGGGAACGCTATCGGGTTTGATGATGTGTATTATAAAATACAATGACCTTTGGCATACTTATGAGCCATAGAGCAAGCAAGTGCATGGAAAAAGAAACAATTCAAAATCGTAAATACTGTTGGATTTATTAAAAGATCTTTGCACATGCACAAATTGCACTTTTTCAACTTCTTCCATTTTAGGGTGAATCTAGATACCAATACCAACAACTATCAATGTTTTACGACCACCATATAGTAGTCCCACTAGTTTGGATTCCAAATTTTCAAGCCATTTTGGTTTTCAACAAATTAAAAAAAAAGTTATAAAGCGTGCCCTCAAATGGGTATGCATCACTTTAGCACAACATTGGAGGCCCATTAACCCATGCCTAATGTTCTCATTTGGGTGTGTCCTTTGGTTGAGGAGAAGATCACGTAGTGTACTTTTGAATGATTACTTGATTGCATGTATGTATAGAATAAAATTTTGATGTTTTTGAATAAATTGCTATATTCTATAGTCTTCAGGATGCATGCTTCACATGCAACATAGCACTTGTAATTCTTGAATAGTCTCGTTCCAAATCCTTATTCCTATTTTTTTTGCTCTCGTGTTCAGGTTTGGAATGTATACTACAACTTGAAGACAAACTTTGCCGAATTTGGTTGAGCAATGCATATGT
Source organism: Dipteris shenzhenensis (assembly GCF_047967505.1). Classification (NCBI taxonomy): domain Eukaryota; kingdom Viridiplantae; phylum Streptophyta; class Polypodiopsida; order Gleicheniales; family Dipteridaceae; genus Dipteris; species Dipteris shenzhenensis. The sequence goes on from NC_141616.1 coordinate 27,506,991, forward strand.
TTTGGGGTCATGCAAGATACCTATATATAGAAAAGTCCCTGAACCTCACCAAAAATGGCTACACCCAAGCAAACAATGTTTCCATTAAATTGTTATGCTATGGTGAAGACATTATTTTTAGTTTGATCAAATACTTTTAGATTGGATAGGATTCTATGGTCATGGTTGCCTATTTTATAGGTGATACCTTATCTTTACAAGGTTCATGGCTAATACAAATCTTTATCTGTTGCCTTTTATGCTTATCTGTAAAATCACTTCTTACTGTATATTAAGGAGGGAGGGAGGCTCTAACAAGCCACGTGTCACACAAAGGGAGCTCCTCATTGCTAGCCACATGTCACTAAATGAGTTCCTCACTACCAATTATGTGTCACATAAACTGAAAAGGCTTGGAGGCTTTCACGTGGAGGAAGTCGCATCATCACCTCCTAGAAACGAACGGGTTTAACTGATGTTGTTTAGACAAGGGTGGGATGTCTAAACGGGACACCTATTGCGCTTGGTGTTACAGACTTTCAATCCACGGGGGGAAGTATGGGTTCTGTGGTAGGTGAAAAGATTACCCGCTCAATCGAATGTGCCACGGATCAATCCCTTCCACTAGGAGAGGAGAGTGCCACATGGCTTGATTTGGCTTGCAGAAGAAGAGGCTCTGCGTGGCTTTACGCGGCTAGTGTTTCCCACCCATGCTTTTTTCAAATTCTCTTTTGTCTACACCTTCCAGCAAAAATCTCTTCGTTTGCTGCCTCTCCCTTCGTGCCTTGCCATGTACGCCTCGCAATACAGCTATCTTATTTGAATTGGTTGCATAGGGTACCAAGCTTTTGAAGCATATCTATTTGCTCACAAACAAACTTTTGCACAGACGTGAAGAGAAGAAAGCTTCAGAAAGTACACACACACATCTTGGAGCTTTGGAGTGAATTTAAGGAAAGTGTAGCTCACTCCTCTCCTTCTTCGACACCATCTACAGATCCTCCACTCACCCTGGGGATAGATGAGGTCACTGCAAGCATACTCTCATGCAGTTTCTTCTTTTGTTGTCAAATGAATCGCCATACCACGGGGGAGGGGAGCTCCATGGCCACTGAAGTGGAAGATGAGGACATCGCCACCAGGACATGTGTGAGAGACGAGGTTCCTGAGAGCACGATTGATGATGGCTCCCTTCAGCTTCTAGAAGCGATCATCTATATTGATCAACACGATGATGTGCCGCTCTGGGAATCCAAATTGCTGCACGAGGTGTTGCCGCAACCTCCGCACATTATTGACACAGCCATGGAGCCAATTTGAGTGTCGGAGTAGTTATAGCCGACAAGCACAGCCTTCTTCATCGATGGCTCTCTCTGGCTTTGGCACGACCTCTCTTCAAGTTAGGCTCTCCCTTCTCTTCTAGCTCTCCCTCCTGGTAATTCATGCACTACTCTCCCTCGTGCAAATTCATGCACTGTTTTGTTCTTGGTCTGAGCATAGATCTCCGCTAATCGCTCATCAGGTCAGCTCTCCTCCTGGTAATTCATGCGTTGTATGATTCTGTTTGAGCAAAGACCACTTTCGTTAGGCCTCCCCTTTGCTATTGCATTACAGACCTTTTGGGAGAAGGCAACCAACGAACCGTTGAGTGGTGGTGCCGAGGTTGAGGTTCCAGAGATGAAACTCGCTATCCCAAGAGCCAGACAATGCGAACTGGCCATCAAAGGAGACGGCGACGTCCTGGACGAAGTGACAATGCCAGTGATGCATTTCTTGGGGTAACCAAAGGAATCGTCACGGGTGAGACAACCAGACGACAAGGGATTTATTGCATGAGGCATAGAGGATCATGTTTGAGTCAATAATTGGGCAAGCAATGGAGGTGACGCAATCATTGTGACCTTACAGGGTATCGTTCGGAGGTAGAGCGTCTAAGTCGACTAATTTTGAAATAAAAAAGGTAGTGACATTGATGGAGAGTTTGCTCGATGTGTTGTCGGATTTGTAGAATTTCTAATGTTGAAGATGAAAGGTTCTATTTCAACACTGTGTGTCTCAAACTCCCCACGCTTAGGATTTACTATAGGCTTGGAACTAACAAACCTTTCTCTGTGTTGTTTGATTTGCAAGTTAAAGACGAAAGGTTTTTATTCATATTCGTGTGCAGGGAGTTGATTACTCTGTCACTCTTGCTCAATTTGAGTTTATTTTAATACTCTCTCCCTTTGTGTTATAGCCTCCCTGTATACGACTATTTGCAATGTGGCTATGGGGTGACGGAGTGTCTCTATGCGCCAAAGCAGTTGAGGCAGTTTCCCATGGAAAGTAATCGTATAACAACCCGTACTTGCGTTACATTGTTTAGTGCCGATATTTTTTGGAAGACGGTGTGAATTGAGAGGTGCAAACAGGTCAGAGAGTGCAAATTCTTGAATGGAAGAAGAATTGCAGCATGATCCAGGGAGGAGAAAAGAGGGGTGGTAGTCACTAGTGCTTCAATGACCTCTGACCCAGTGGGCACACACACAAGGTGAGTTCCATCACCAACACAAGGTCCCCTAAAAGGTTCGATGCATTCAGCTGCAATTCAGCAGTAGGTGAAGAAGAAGAGTTAACCTCTTCCCCTGCTTAGCTTTACACTCTTCGCTTGCAAAATGTTGGCCCATTCATAGTTTCCTGTTCTCTGCCATATTGCACCAGATAACGCCAACAAAAGCTTCTATGTGGATGGAGCTTCTATCCTAACATTAGGTGACAAGCCTGAACAATAATTGGCAGTCATCATCTTGAACCACCACTACTCAAGGCAAGGACCAGAAATACAACTACCACATTCATAGGTCAGGGCAAGAGCCACAGCCAAACACAGGAGGAAGGTAGGTCAGTATAATCTTCTAATGCTTCTGTATATAATCAAAGCTAGATTGCGATCGATAAAGGTAGGAGGTTTTGAAATTTGGTTTCATAAATATAGGAGATTTTGAAATTTTCTAGCAAATCAATCAATAAAAGTAGAAGACCTATGGTCTCCTATTATTGAAGGTGCGGTATGCCCTTTGCTAAGATTTTGCAAATGGAAGGAAGATCTGGGACCTCTGAAAGGAAGAGCCAGTGATGTTATCACAACGAAAACTAGGCAGCATGTCTTGAAGACTCAAATATGACTAAGACCGAACTGACGCCTTGCTGATCATGGATTGGATTAAGTTGATTATCTCATGCATTCCATTTTGTCTGCTATCTCATACTTTTAGAATCCACGATGTGGAATGAATAGGTTGAGAACTTTAGATGGGATAGATAATAGATTGAATTTTGAGTAGACGTTCCACTGTGTCAAATTCTAGGCAAAATGTCAAATTATGGATGGAATGTTTATTAAAAAAGTGAAGGGGGAGGTGAACAGAAGAAATTTTAAAGACGAATTTCCTCTATTTATGAACGAGAGGAGCCCTTCTCTCTTATTTATAATTATATGGATTTAAATCACCTTTACCTAGGTTTTAGAGTGAGTTTCATTTTTGGATTATGCAACTTTTGCAAATCTTCCTAGCAAGCCGAACTTCAGTTTCTTACAGTAAGTTATGCCCTTTAGTCTGATTTCCCACATTCATTCTTCACATCTAAGCATTAGTACAGGTTAGAAGACTCCTTGACAAATCTCTCATATTCAAAGACTCAATTACTTTTCTACTTCAACTTTGTGTGTTTGAAGATATCACTCAGATTTTGACATTTATCTGTAAAGGTTAAGAGGAACATGCAAATATAATGGCTCGGTCTATGAGATATTGAAGGATTCTTTTCGAAATATTTTTGCCCATTTTGGAAATGGCTTAGCAAAGTTTTTGGGATGCAAGGAAAAGTGGATCAATAGGACTCTCCTAAACTTAGTCCATCATGTTCGGTCCTAGTTCTTTGAAGTTTTACTCAATAAATACGAAGTGTTAGCCTTAATGCACACTTTCTTCAAAATCATTGGAACCATTCTAATATTTTTTTAAAATTAAAATCTAAATAGCTCCTAAAAATTTTCATGTGTACTTCACTTTTACATGTTGTGTGAAAGTGTTGAGTTTGAATCACAAGTAGCGGACCACTCACGGATCTTGCTAGACTTTGATAACGAGGTAGGCCACCTAAAATGGCTATGAATGCCAAAGTTATAAGTACAGACATGGTGGAAATGTGGTTGTCACTGTAATCAACACACGATTCTCTAATCCCTAATGTGCATGAATGTTTTTGAAAGTCAAATGGTAAGCTAAATCTTTTGGTTTATAATCGTGAAATAAAACTTTCTTAGCACAGAGAGTCAATGGGTGTAGAAATTTATTTGATTTTGTTTTTTGGTCATCTCTTAAGGAGGAAGAAACACATGGTCTCCTATTATTGAAGGTGCAGTATGGCCTTTGCTAAGATTTTTCAAATGGAAGGAAGATCTCGGACCTCTAAAAGCAAGAGCCGATGATGTTATCACAACGAAAACTGGGCAGCATGTCTTGATAACTCAAATACGACTAGGACGAGAACCGAGGCCTTGCTGATCATGGATTGGATTAAGTTGATTATCTCATGGATTCCATTTTGTTTGCTATCTCATACTCTTAGAGTCCACGACATGGAACGAATAGGTTGAGAAGTTTAGATGGGATAGATAATAGAGTGAATTTCGAGCAAGCATTCCACTGTGTCAAATTCTAGGCAAAATGTCAAATTATGGATGGAATGTTTATTAAAAAAGTGAAGGGGGAGGTGAAGAGAAGAAATTTTAATGAGACGAATTTCCTCTATTTATGAAGGAGAGGAGCCCTTCTCTCTTATTTATAATTATATGGATTTGAATCACCTTTACCTAGGTTTTAGAGTGAGTTTCATGTCTGGATATGCAATTTTAGCATCTCTTCTTGGCGAGCCGAACTTCAGTTTCTTACAATAAGTTATGCCCTTTAGTCTGATTTCCTGCATTAATTCTTCACATCTAAGCATGAGTGCAGGTTAGAAGACTCCTTGACAAATCTCTCATATTCAAAGACTCAATTACTTTACTACTTCAGCTTTGTGTGTTTGAAGATATCACTCAGATTTTGACATTTATCTGTAAAGGTTAAGAGGAACGTGCAAATATAATGGCTCGATCTATGAGATATTTGAAGGATTCTTTTCGAAATGTTTTTGCCCATTTAGGAAATGGCTTAGCAAAGTTTTTGGGATGCAAGGAAAAGTGGATCAATAGGACTCTCCTAAACTTAGTCCATCATGTTCGGTCCTACTTTGAAGTTTTACTCAATAAATACGAAGTGTTAGCCTTAATCCACACAATCTTCAAATTCATTGGAACCATTCTAATATTTTTTTCAAAGTAAACTCTAAATAGCTCCTAAAAATTTTCATTTGTACTTCACTTTTACATGTTGTGTGAAAGTGTTGAGTTTGAATCACAAGTAGCGGACCACTCACGAATCTTGCTAGACTTTGATAACGAGGTAGGCCACCTAAAATGGCTATGAATGCCAAATATATAAGTACAGACAAGGTGGAAATGTGGTTGTCATTGTAATCAATAGACGATTCTCTACTCTCTAATGTGCATGAATGTTTTTGAAAGTCAAATGGTAAGCTAAAGCTTTTGGTTTATAATTGTGAAATAAAACTTTCTTAGCACAGAAAGTCAATGGGTGTAGAAATTTCTTTGATTTTGTTTTTTGGTCATCTCTTAAGGAGGAAGAAACACATGGTCTCCTATTGTTGAAGGTGCAGTATGGCCTTTGCTAAGATTTTGCAAATGGAAGGAAGATCTAGAACCTCTGAAAGCAAGAGCCAGTAATGTTATCACAACGAAAACAGGGCAGCATGTCTTGATGACTCAAATATGACTAGGACGCGAACTGAGGCCTTGCTGATCATGGATTGGATTAAGTTGATTATCTCATGGATTCCATTTTGTTTGCTATCTCATACTTTTAGAGTCCACGACATGGAATGAATAGGTTGAGAAGTTTAGATGGGATAGATAATAGAGTGAATTTTGAGCAGACGTTCCACTGTGTCAAATTCTAGGCAAAATGTCAAATTATGGATGGAACATTTATTAAAAAAGTGAAGGGGGAGGTGAAAAGAAATTTTAATGAGACGAATTTCCTCTATTTATGAAGGAGAGGAGCCCTTCTCTCTTATTTATAATTATATGGATTTGAATCACCTTTACCTAGGTTTTAGAGTGAGTTTCATTTCTAGATATGCAATTTTTGCATCTCTTTTGGCAAGCCGAACCTCAGTTTCTTACAATAAGTTATGCCGTTTAGTTTGATTTCCCGCATTCATTTGCATTCATTCTTCACATCTAAGCAGCAGTACAGGTTAGAAGACTCCTTGACAAATCTCTCATATTCAAAGACTCAATTACTTTACTACTTCAGCTTTGTGTGTTTGAAGATATCACTTAGATTTTGACATTTATTTGTCAAGGTTAAGAGGAACATGCAAATATAATGGCTCTGTCTATGAGATATTGAAAGGGTTCTATTCGAAATGTTTTTGCCCATTTTGGGAATAACTTAGCAAAGTTTTTGGGATACAAGGAAAATTGGATCAATAGGACACTCCTAAACTTAGTCCATCATGTTCGGTCCTACTTCTTTGAAGTTTTACTCAATAAATACAAAGTGTTAGCCTTAATGCACACTTTCTTTGAAATCATTGGAACCATTCTAATATTTTTTTAAAGTAAAATCTAAATAGCTTCTAAAAAATTTCATGTGTACTTTACCTTTACATGTTGTGTGAAAGTGTTGAGTTTGAATCACAAGTAGCGGACCACTCACGGATCTTGCTAGACTTTGATAATGAGGTAGGCCACCTAAAATGGCAATGAATGCCAAATTTAAAAGTACAGACATGGTGGAAATGCAGTTGTCATTGTAATCAACACACGATTCTCTACTCTTTAATGTGCATGAATGTTTTCGAAAGTCAAATGGTAAGCTAAAGCTTTTGGTTTATAGTCCTGAAATAAAACTTTTTTAGCATAGAAGTCAATGGGTGTAGAAATTTCTTTGATTCTGTTTTTTTGTCATCTCTTAAGGAGGAAGAAACAGATGGTCTCCTATTGTTGAAGGTGCGGTATGGCCTTTCCTAAGATTTTACAAATGGAAGGAAGATCTGGGACCTCTGAAAGCAAGAGCGGGTGATGTTATCACAATGAAAACTAGGCAGCATGTCTTGATGACTCAAATATGACTAGGACAAACAAACTGAGGCCTTGCTGATCATGGATTGGATTAAGTTGATCATCTCATGGATTCAATTTTGTTTGCTATCTCGTACTTTTAGAGTCCACGACGTGGAATGAATAGGTTGAGAAGTTTAGATGGGATAGATAATAGAGTGAATTTTGAGCAGACGTTTCACTGTGTCAAATTCTAGGCAAAATGCCAAATTATCGATGGAATGTTTATTAAAAAAGTGAAGGGGGAGGTGAAGAGAAGAAATTTTAATGAGATGAATTTCCTCTATTTATGAAGGAGAGGAACCCTTCTCTCTTATTTATAATTATATGGATTTGAATCACCTTTACCTAGGTTTTAGAGTGAGTTTCATTTCTGGATATGCAATTTTTGCATCTCTTCTTGGCAAGCCGAACTTCAGTTTCTTACAGTAAGTTATGCCCTTTAGTCTGATTTCCCGCATTTGTTCTTCACATCTAAGCATCAGTACAAGTTAGAAGACACCTTGACAAATCTCTCATATTCAAAGACTCAATTACTTTACTACTTCAGCTTTGTGTGTTTGCAGATATCACTCAGATTATGACATTTATCTGTAAAGCTTAAGAGGAACGTGCAAACATTGCAACGGACTCTAAGGGATGTGCGAGAACACCTATTGGTCGTGGAGGATGGCATGTCAGAGTCCTTGTACTTTACCTTAAATGGTGGTAAGATTAGCCGCGGTGTGTAGAAGTGCATGCATAGTGCCAATTTCATTCCTCCTGCAACTTTGGAGATTGCTAACAATGTGTTTGACTAGTGCAGCATTTAATTTTTTGTCTGTCAAATCCTAGTTATTGCTTCAAAAGATTATGGACAATTAAATTAAAATGTTATTTCTTTTAATCTTTTCTCCTTTCAGTTCGTGGTGGTAAATTTTTTTTAAAAAATTTGGGGATTTTATGATTAATTTTAATTTTTAGGGTTTTGATATATATTAAGGGGTAAGAGCCCTTGTTATATCACATTCTCACTTTCACATTTAGAGAGCCATAAAAACTCCCGTCCTCAGAAGTTACTCCCTGCATCAACTGCTATTTGCCATGGATTCAGCTAGAACTGCGTTCCATGACTTCATCTCACAAGCTGCATTTGTAGATCATGAGGAAGAGCTATTTTTAGTGTTTGATAGGACTTTAGATGTCCTAGGCACATATACGCAAGCCAAGGATGACTTCTCAGATCTCATCCTTTACATGCAAGATAATTTCTCAAATTTTGCCTATACATTTGACCACACTTCAAAGAGATGGGTTCCCATAGATTACATAAAGTATCTGTTCGTAGAGGAACCCAAGTTTGTAAAGCGCTTGGACCACTTTTGTGACAACCTTACAGATGAAGGGTTTAGGACAGGTCAAAGTTCAAGACATCCTAGATGCAGGGATCACAGAAAATACAGGCACCAAATTCCTTTCATGGGAGATGACATTCATCTTCCTTCTCTAAGAAGGAAATTTAGAGGAAGAAGCCTCATCGTCTAGCACCCCCTCTATTAGAACTGCTGATCTGGTTGTCCCTGGACTAGACTCAGACATCTACATGGAAGAGAGTCTTGACAATCCAACAGAGGAGATGGAAGCAGCTCAAGCATTGAGCCTACTTCAAGAGCCTCCAGTAGAGCAAGAATCTGCATCGGAGACCGTTGACCCAGACTCAAAATTATGGTCCTTGTCCCCCCTCATCATCGATGGAGAAGAGTACGTATTCCTCCATGACATAGAGATTCTTTTTGGACTATGAGAGGATGAGGCACTTGGAGTCCTATCAGGGTTTGATGTTGACACAAGTGTCAAAGATCCCGGGGTCTTAGGTACTAAAGACCAGACAATGGAAGACTTTCTCTTGATGATGCTAGTTTTAATGAGGGATGTAGAAATGTCTATATACGATGCACAACCCTCTCATGTAGAAGCTTCCACCTCCAACACAGGTTAGGAGAAAGCATCCACCTCCCAAATGGAACATCACGTAGCACCTAGTTCAATCAACATTGCAAATAAGGAAGGGATAGAATCCGACGATGCTGTAGTGATAAGTTCGAACAATATTTTTTATTTTGATGTTCTTTTAGTATGATTTGTTTTGTCGGTCTTCTAATGTTTGTTGAATTGTTGCAGGATGCATTAGAGCTTGATGAATTCTCATCTCGACAGGGTAATGTTCGCAACACATTTGGGCAAGATCATTCTTCGGCCCATTACCTTGGCAAAGTCGCAGAGCATATCATGGTCTTTCATGGCAAATTTTCTCCTCGAGGTCCTTCGGAGCCATTGAAGTGCAAGGCATTGTCATGTGCTATTGGATACTCCAACATTACTCGAAATGCCGACAAAGTCATTTTGGTACACTGCCTGGCTGCTATCAATGCCTTTGGATCGAACATTCATGGCAGGGCATTGATGGCAACGGCTATGTCATTGGCAGCAGGAGAGGAGGATGTTAATGCTTTTGCGGCTAGATTTATATCTAGGAATCCACTAGGGGATTCAAAGACCCCTATTCTCGATGTACTCAAACTAGCCAAGAAGAAAGATAGCCTGTGAGGCCTTTTGGGATGTGCACAGTTTTCGAGCAAAAACCTACGAGCAAAAAAGTCTGAGCGATAATTTTTAACACCAACCACGCTTGTATATTTCTTAAAGGAATATACAATTCTTTCTTAATTTCTCATTTATGGAACCATATACTTACTTATTTTTCATTATAGCCCTCATTTTAGAGAACATCATCTATATATGAACAAACAGTGAAGACTTTAGAAACTCCTATAAATACCTCTCTACCATACTCTCTTTTGAGGATTATGGTAATTCAATCAATTTAAAAGAGTTTCCCTAATCTTTAGCAATCCCATATTTGAAGCTCTCATATAACAATGTATACCATATTCCTTGGATGAGTAGGAAAAAGATATTGGAAACCTCATACTTGAAGCCATTATAATTAATCATAAATTAATCTATAATACATTATCAAATATGGGAAGGCAAGGGAGGGATTTTCAAAATATTCCCAATTCTCCAAACCTAAGTACTTTTAAGGAAATGTGGTCTCTATTGAACTCCTTCTTACCATAATATGAATTAGGGAGAAGTTGTAACTCTCATATACATCTTGAAATTTTTAATTTTTCTCTTTTATAACTATAAAAAGTGTAATTTTAAGCCTACCATTGCATAGATTATGAGATTTTGAACATTTTTCCCTTTTACAGTTCCTCAATCTGAGCTAAGGAGCAAAAGTTATGACACCTTCTACGTAGGCTCTCCAAGGGTCTTCCGCCAGTGGAATAGGGTTGGGGCAAGCTCTTCAAACCATATTCCTCTAACAAAATACACTTAGAGGGTCTATTAAAAAAGTATTATATATTTTTCTTAGGTCATCCTGAGGAACTATAAAGAGGATATTTGCTCAAAATTTCATGATCCAACCAATGGTGAAAGGAAAAGAAAGGATTTTTGAAAGTCATAAATAAGTCACCACTTAGACATTATATATGTATATTATATAAAGGTATATTTATATCTATATCTATTTATCAATATTTCATATTTACTTACATATTCCTTGTAATAATTTGAATTTTTTGGCTCCCCAAAAATGACTTGAGCCTATATATTTGGACCCTCCCACCTTTTGTCCGCTTGTCACTTGGGGATTTTTGCTTGGAAAATGGAAACCCCTAGCCTTTTGTATATATAAACATATATTTAAATGGATATTTCAATGGTTACATGACTACATGTCTTTATTATTTGTTTTAAGTTATCATTGCTCGTCATGAATTCAATTGTATTTTGTTATCATTAAAGAATGAAGGTGTTTCCAAGCTCCTGAAGTGAAGAGGACACCAAAAGCAAGCAATAGTTGCCTCTACAAGTCAATATGGAGTCTCTGTCATCGAACGGAACAGGGAAAAGCTCAAAAAACGACTTTTTCTTTGAAAACACTTAACAGGCTCTCAAAACCACTTCGCAAAACCAAAGTGACTTTTCCAAAGGTTTCTCCAAGGTCTCTACACACTCGGATGCAAGTAAAGTCACCTACAAAGCTTCCCACAGAGCTTCTCCTTCCTCCCACATAGCTGCTGAGCTTCAAGCATTCACACACGCTCAGTTAGATCACCCGGGCTCTAATACCAGTTGAGAGTGCTCTCAATGGAAGCAAGAATGGAAGAGGGAGAGAGAGAAACCGAGAGCCACACAAGTTTTGTTGGGTGCAGAACACCCTAATCTTCTTTTTCATTCATTTATATATGTGTTTGAGTATTGTACATAACCGGGGTAAAGGCACAGTGACCTTTAACCCCCACAACTTTTCTGCTGTAGTCATCAATAAAAGTGACAAAATAATGACAGCCTCCAATAGATGCAGCTTTAGTAGTCCACACATCAGAGTGGATTGATTCCAATGGCTTCTTACTCTTTTTGAACATGCCTAGGAAATGGTTTCCTTGCTTGTTTTCCAAATTGACAGGCTTCACATACCTTATGCATTTTTGCAACCTTGAATTTAGGCAATCCTGCAACAATATTTTGGGCCTACATTGATTTAAGTCATTGTACATTAACATGACCAATGCGTTTATGCTAGATATCAATATCTTCAACTACACCAGTCCCATGTGCAAACATTGCTGCACTCAATTCAGGCATGTCTGCATCCAACGTAAACATCCTACCCTTCTTCTTCCCTTTGGCTATCAAGCGACCGTTATTTTTCATATCCTCAACAAAGCATCCATGAGGATTAAATCTGACCTGCAAGCCCTACTCAACCATTTGACCAACAGAAACTAGGTTCTTGGTGATGTTCGGGACATGAAATACATCAGACAAGTATTTCTTTTTCCCATCCTGCATAGACAACGGAATTTTACCAATCTGCATAATAGGATGTGCAGTATCATCACCAGTCTCCACAAATCCTGGTCTTTCCATTTTCCTTGCATCTTGCATCCATTCTGCATGACCTGTCATGTGGTTTGACGCAGCTGAGTCAACATACCACACATCATTACTTTCTTTTGCACTTGTCACAGAATTGGTCATGTGCTGCACCATAAACAAATGCTCATTTCTGTCATCACCCTATCTACTAGAGGATGCATAATTGCCTTGTTGCAATTTTCCATTCATAATGTCATTTTGCTTTTTGTAGCAATCTTTAGCCATATGACCCATTTTACCATAGTAGTAGCATTCAACATTGCTGTTTGCATTTTGGCCTCTCTGCCATCCACCACAACCTCTTTGGCTCCCCTTGCCTCTAGAGTTACCATGTCCTCCTCCAAAGGACTAGTATTGTTGAGTTTGCTGCATATTCAGATTTCTACCTCGGCCTCCAGATCGGCCTACTCTACCTCTGCCTCTACCTCTTCCAGCATTTGAGTGGAAGATAGTTTCTTTTGAAGTTCCTCGTGAAGAAGATGTGCCACCATTTCTCTGCTCTTCAAAAATTAGAAGAGCAAACAACTCCTCAAAATCAGGAAATTTTTCACGGACGGCAATGGATGTCCGAAACTATGCATAATCCTTTCCTAGACCATTCAAGGTCACAGAAACTAGATCATCATCTTCCACTGGCGACCCAATGGAAGCAAGTGCATCTGCAATTTTCTTCACCTTCATGTGGTAGTCATTGATGCTCATATTTTCTCTCTGCACATTGTGCAACTCCTGCTTGAGCTGCATTTTCTTGGCTTGTGTATTTGTGCTATAAATTTTTGCCAAAGTATCCCATGCCTCCTTTGGCGTACTTGCATCCTGAATATGCACAATCATAGAATCCAAAATACTGATAGACAGCCAGTACATAACTTTTCTGGTTCTCATGCCATCCTTTAAATGCCTGCATTTCCTGTTGATTGGGAACATAAGGAAGAACTGGTTCTTCTTCATTTCCTATAATGAACTCCCAATAGCCTTTTCCCATAAGGAAATTTGTCATTCTAAACTTCCATGCTTGGAAGTTGTTCTTGTCAAGCTTTTTACTGACAATCTGTGAAAGAGAATCAGACGCCATTGCAGAACATTGAAAAATGTTATGTCACTACCAAAAACACAGCTTCTGCCTCACACGGGCAAATCTACAAAACTGACGAAAGTGGTATTTGACCACACAGTCACTTCCTAGTGACGATTTTGCATCAACAGGCAATAAGGATGATTCTGTAACTCCCAGTATCTCTGCACACAGGCATACGATGCAATTTCTGCGGTAACTTTTCATCGACCTGCAGAGCAGTGGTCACACAGCAAAAACAGGGCCTTTTTCTCAATGCTTGCAGAGAACTTTCGCCTCCAAAATGGGCCCCGAAATGGCCTCGAATTAGAAAAATAAAGTCACCGAAGGCTTTGCCCCTACTCATAGCCTATATTGCCCTCTCGCCACACCGCGAAGGGCGTCTCAATCTGAGACAATGCACTCTTGCACTTTTCGGATATGCTACCTGCAGAGATTTGCTCCCAAACTCAAAAAAGGAAAGCAACACTGGTTCTCTTACCAGGACACTGCAAACTTGGTTTGCTTTCTTGAGCTCCTTGTGAAGATAGTGGGAGAGAGGGAAGGAGTCTCACTTGTGGCTTTCTCACATACACAATGGGGGAATACGCACATAGGAAAAAAGGGATCTCATTTTGGGGCCTTTTACAGTTTGGAAAAATAAGCTCTCACCCAATCAATAGAGGGCCAATGTAACATTGGAAATTCATGAAAATAAGAGAAAATAGAAAAAAGAAACAATACTTTATGTAGGTACAAGCGTGCTACATTAATGTGAAGATTGGTTTTTTATTCTCACAAGATCTTTGGATATGAAGATAGAATCTAGTCTGACATTTTATCTAACAAGGGCCTTCCCGCTTCCACCTTCCTTTGAACTTTGAAATGTTGTGCTGCCTTTCCTTCGAAAGGTCTACCATTCTACACCACTGCCTCATTGTGCAGCAGCCTCTTCTTTTCCAAAACTGCTCCCTTGATCCTGTTTGGCGTAGAGTAAGATGTTTCTTATCAACTGTCTGTCTGCCCACTTTCTCTTTCTTGAAACTTCAATTTTTTATCTTGTTTACATTACTTTGCTGTTGCTACAGAGTCACAAGGTCTCCATGGTGAATAAAAACCATGGCTTTGAGAACCAAAGCATATTGCAATTTATGTTGGAACTGTCAATTGACCCAATGAGGATTACTTGGAATGGATGTCTCCAACACATGGCTTTGAGAACTACACTTGTCAAGATGGGTGGGATGTGTGGGAGGATGTGCAAAGCAAGGAGATTGGTAGGATATGCTGAACATCGGCTTGCTAATGAAGCACTAAATGTCTTGAGTAGAAGAAACTCGCGTATTTATCTTTATTTAGCATCTACATATTTGTGACCCTTTTGAAGGTTTGTGCTAGGCTGAAAGTAGCAAAAAAAGGTCACAAATACACGCTGAATTTACCAGACAATTATCTGAAAACATACTTTTCTTAGCAGCACCTTGGTTGACATGTATGACAAATGTGACTTGCTTGGAAAAGCACTAGAACTATCTCACAAGCTTCAAGTTCAAGATATAGTCTCCTAGACCATACTAGTTGGAGGGTATGCTGCTCATAGGCTTGGCAAGAAAGCACTGAACTATTTCAAATGGACGCAATTGGAGGGCATACCTACGTCTACTATCACATATATTTGCATCTTGAAAGCTTGTGGTAGCATCCAATCCATATTATAAGCTTGTGGCAGTACCTTGGTTGATGTGTATGCCATATTTGGATTCCTTGTGAAATCAAGCAATGTATTTGACAGGGTTATGCTCACAATGTAGTCTCATGGACTGCAATAATTGGAGGATATGTTGAGCATGGACTTTGTAAGGAAATACTAAATTGTTTTACCAAGATGCAACTAGATAGTGTGTCTTCAAATTTGGTTTATGGCTTGAAAGCTTGTGGCAGCATCAGAACCATAGATAAGAGCCCAACATACATGCTGAGATTGGAAGATGGTGGATAGCAGTAGTAGCAGGCCATTGTATCCAGATTGGTAGGCTAAAGTTCTCTAGTTTTGGATGGCCTACTGGCCTATAAATAGCCTCCATTGGGAGATGTAGATATAGAAAATGAGGAGGTGCCTATGGTTGGGTGGCTGTATGGAAATAGAGCAACAGATACTAGGAGTGTACTTTACCATGTTGCTAGGAAAATAATACTTCAAGGGAAGTGGGTAAGGTAAGATTGAAGCCTTTATTTCAAACATAGAATATTGCATATTCCAATGTTTCTAGTAGGAAATAGCAAGCTGCACTATTCAACAAATTTGAAGGTGTCAACTGCGGGCTTTAACAATGAAACCATGCATTGTTATCACACTTCAACACCTTGACAATCCTCCATAGGTGAGAGCAAAAAAGAACAGCCATGCCCCCACTTCATTTGAGAGGTCCATCATGTTGCATGTCATTTGGAAAAGGTGATTCCCATGTGTATACATGAAAGTACGAGAAGTCCCCTCTCAAACGTCTCTATCTGTGTAAATCTTTACAGAAATTGTCCAGATTTGATGTGAGAGTCTCATTACAGTTCCACCCCTGTGCACTTAAATGTCCCACTTCCCTTCCCTTTGTCCTCCATTGTGCTGACCTTTTATGCTGGAGTTGCATGCGTGTCTTGAGTATGAGAGAATAGATCAGCCAGCCTCTACTAACTTTGCATTGGACACTTAGGGTGAGGATTCTAGAAATAGACACCAATACTTGATTTTGGTTTCTATGCTTACATTAGTAAAAGTGAATACTATTGTACTTCATTTATTGGGAACTGCCTTACCATGTGTATGGAAACTGTAGGAGCATCATGTTGTCATGCTCAAGTTTGAATATGGCTAGGGATGCTGTTTGTTGGAATGGCCAATAGTCCAATATTTTCATGCACTTATTTGATCATAAAACTGCCCTTAGGATTTCCTTGCCTACGTTGTGCAGTATGTTGATGATGGAGGGGGTTGTTGCTATCCCCACTAAGCGACTACTTGCAAATGGAGTTGAACAGTGACAAGTTGTGCTTCCTGTGCTGCCCTTTATTCTTGCTCGATTGCTATGGCCATTAGCAGGTCTATCATTAGGGAAAAAGGGAGCTCATTTTGGGGCCCTGTAAGAAATTCACTATTTTTTGATTTACTTCACGCCTAAAAGACCTCAAAAATAGTAAAATATGGAAACGTGGCTCAGAACTGTCAGTAAGGACTACAGAACTATCAGTTCATAAAGGAATAAGATAATCTTTTGTCTAACTAACACGATTTTGCATTAAATATCTCCTTAGTTTTTTTTTTGTTTCCTGAAGATTCTGCATCTCTTTTGCCGACGTGTGCAGGCCTTTCATAAAGAATCCATCACTGAACTTGGTGATTGCACGTTTTCAAAATATTTACATGGATACTGCCACACTTCCACGATTCATGTTACAAAACGACTATGAGATTGACAAGCAAACTTCGCAACCTTAGAAGCACAAAAAATGGCCGATACTAATGAGTCACTATCTCAGAAGAAGTGATTACACCATCTTCACATCGACTTAGAAGAACAATATGCTCCAGCACAAAAAAGACAAAAGGATACGGTGCTGAATGCTCAACAGCGAGAAAATATGAGAAGAGAAGGGCTTCAACATATTGACTTATGGTGCGATGGAAGCATATATCCAAAATGTCAAGTAAAAAACTCTACACCTCCATTTGTCAATCCCACCACATTACTGAGGTTTGTCGGCGATGGACAAAATGGACTTCTTGGTTATATTTCAGCACAGTCTACATTTGCAGAAACATATAAAATGATGTACCTACAAGAAAAGGGGGCCAGGATGCAGGAGATAGCCATTCGTGCAAAATTGGAGTAGCAGTTGCAGAATGAAATTGAGGAGCATTCAAAGAGTATAAAAGAGTGGACAAGAGCAAGAAAGAAGAGAACCGTGCTTGGAGACAGACTACGAATAAGGAAGATTAAAAACATTGCAAATTTGAAGGCTAGGACTGGTGGATGCAAGAGAAGAATTCAGGAAGCAAGGTTAGATTGAAATTTATCATTTTGTATACTCAAAAATGCTCTCAAATGACTATATCTATTTTGTCCATTACCGCAAAACAAGAATGGAGGTGTTGAATGATATAGGCATATTGTGTTGTTACTATAGGAAATTATTGGAGCCTGCAAAAGAAAATATGGATCCAAACCTTCTTCCTGTTAAACAAATGAAAGGATTGCTTTCTTGTGGTGTAGCAAAAGGTTTGATTGAGGAAAAAAAATATAAAACAGTCAAATGCAATGTTGTAGAGGACTTTGTATCCAATAATCAAGTTGATGGCACTACAATCCAAGAGGCTCTTGATGTTAGTGGAGTTAGCAGGAAGGGATATAGTTCGATTTTCCATGCGATATCCTCAACTTTGAAAGATCAAAGGATTAAACGAGTTTTATTGCCAAATCCAGCAACCGTGTGGAGGATAAGAGGTCATTTGAATGAAAGTATAGATGAGTTTATTGGCCAATATATCCATATTGAAGAAATATTTCATGGTGGTAAAGGAACCACTGTGTATAACCCTTGGAACAATATATTTGTAGATCTACAATAACTTCAAAGAAGAATGGTCGAGTTTTATGGAATAACATTTGAGGAGTGCAAAGGCATTTTGAAATTTGTTATCAAACTGGATGAGTGTGAGGTTGTAAAGGAAAAGAAAATGGAAAGGGTTACTATTACATTGATGAATGGAGCACTTGATACATCATTGACTGAAGCGAGTTCGAAGTATTTTAGTGTGCAGTCAGAGAAACACATATGGTGGTTAGGCTCGTTCCAGGTATGATCATTTTTTGTTTCGTACTTGATTTTGGTCATTGTTTTTAAATCTGTTATAGTAAGACTTTTGTTTTCTATAATCTAGCAGGTGAAGACAGAAGACCATGAAACACTAGATTGGGTGTTTCACCACACAGAAATACCAAGAATAATCAAAAGACAAGTGCAAGGCGAGAATCTCCATGTTGCAGGAAAAGGTGATTTTCAAGTAGAGTGGCACATGGCGGGGGATGTTAAAACACTTAAGTGCATGTATAACGTTAGTAAAGGAGGCAACTCAAAGTCTCCTTGTCTTTATTGCAAAGAATCAGCTCAAGTAATGGATTCGAAATGGTGGAAGAGAGCACCTAATAGAGATAAAGTTGACCTTGACTTCAAGGCCATTCTGGACATTCCACTATGTAATGTTCACATCTGCACATTGCATGGTCTATGTCGAATCATTGAGAAATTGGTATTTTTGTATATTTGATTTGCTTGGAAACTCCATCCCGAAGGATGCTCTTCAAGCATTGGAAAAAGTGTTATCTGATATAGGCCTGCATGGAGGATATGTTCAAATCACAAAGGATTTTAAAAAGTCTACCAATGGCAAGGAGGTACCAATCAAGCCCTCTATTGGTGGTGTTAAGGCAAGAAGATTCTTGTCTCGACCCAAACACAGTAAGCAAGTAAGGCAAGGTAGAACAGTTTCAAAGGTAGAACAGTTCATCTTCAACTTATTGTTCATTTATACAAGATCATACCAGACATCAAAGACTTTGTACAAATCCATAAGGATTGTGGAAGCAAGTCCATAATGCCGTGAAAGATCATGAGGCAGATGGGGAAGCACAAAATGTGAAGGCAGAGGTGTGGAGGTCTCTTGATCAACTCTTCATGTTCTGTGACAAAGTAACATGGACAAAGAGTGATTACAAGAACTTTGAAGAGGCAATTAAACATTTTGGGAAGTCAATGAAAGACGCATGGACAACCTGCAATATAACTCACTACATGGTAAGGTTCTGTCTTCTTCTTTTACTTAAGTGTGATCCTCTTTTTTTTAATTACTTACTATGCATTCTTATGCCTTACAGCATATCATCTACAACCACCTTCCCTATTTTGTCAAAAAGTATGGATGCCCAGCAATTTGGTCTACCCAAGGCATGGAGAAGTCTCACTACATGGCACGTTATGCATTTTCCAGACACACACAACACTATGGAGGGAGTCAAAAGGCAAATAGTCTGAAGGAATTCTTCCAATGGTTTTACCGAGGCATACTACAGAGGCTGCATTCTAAAAGAAAAGTTGCTAGCTCCAAAGTCAAGCTTGCTTTTCTTCTAGCCCAAAAGCAAAGACGAAGACAAACTCTGGACAATTCAATGGCGGCAAAGAGACATAGACAATGGAGGGAATCGAAGATATTTAGAAACCATAAATGGACAAGTAAACATGAATAGCAGTTTGTAACTTATTGGTGTTATGTCCACATGTTTTTAAACTCAATCAATAGAATTTTTTTGTGTGGAACAAGTGACTCTTGGTGTTATGCCTATATGATTTGAGACTCCATCAACAATATTTCTTTTGTGAAACATGTGATCTAAATGTAATACAATTTGTTCACAATTTCAATATATTGTTTGTTTAATATTTAATGACACCACTTTATCTATCCCAAGGACTTTGTACAAATCAGTTCATCTTCAACTTATTGTTCATTTATACAAGATCATACCAGACATCAAAGACTTTGTACAAATTAGTTCAACTTCAATATAATGTTTGTGCTATATTTGATGACTAAATCCTATTTCTCCCAGGGCCTGCCGATCGGAACTCTCTTTTTGATCTTGATTGGACTCTTTTCTTCCTTATTGGCTTGATGTCGACCGTCTGTTTATCAATGCTTGCCTCTATTGCTTGTTTGGGAGGGGTATCCTTTTCTTCAGCTGTCTCCACGTGTTCTTCTTCTTGGATTGTGTCACCTGATGCAATCATGGGTGGCTCTCGAAACCTTATGAGCTTGTCTTTTCCATAGCCCTCTAGACATTTGGGCTCCTTAACACCACATGCTAATGCATAAGAAGTGTAAGACAAAAAGTAAGAGGCCCTAGAGGCCTGCTTATTCACATAATCCCCAAATATATCTATGGCAGACAACCTCTCTATCAAAATGATCTTTTCCTTTTGCCATGAAAGATCATGTCCATCTAAAACCCTGGACAAACATTTTAAGAAGTAAACAATGGCTTCTCCATTGTTGCTCAACTGCCTATGGTAAATCAAGATCTTAGCACTGCCTAGATCATGAATATAATGAGCTAGGCTTGACAGTTTGCCAAACCCAGCCGGCCTGCTTCCACTTGTTCTTTGGAGGAATGTGTCATCCTCAATTTGTAGCTGCCACATATCAAAAGATTGGAGTGAGACAATACACAACCTACAAAACATTTAAGCAGAAGACAAAGTATTTGATTTGAAGTAACAAGATCGTACCTTCTCATTTTCATTAGCAACAAGTAGTTCATCTTTCCAAAGATTTATTCCTCTCCCCTCCAGTCCAGCCTCTTCTTTAAGCTTTTCCGTGTATAGTGTTGAGAGATTCATAGCTTCCTGTGTGAGCTGGAAGGCAGCTTCACCTGGCTCTTGGAACTTTTTAGCCTCTTTGAAACAAATAGTAAGGGCCTCTACAGGATCAAAAGTTGTTTCCAAAACCAGTAGTGAATGGTCATCCTCTATGCCAACCTCCTTGTCAAGCCTTGAATCCTAGGCAATAAGGGAAATGGCATAGTCCTCCCTCAAATTGAACATACACTCTATATCATGGAGGAAAACATAATCTTTTCCACCAATCAAGACACTTGGAAGCATGGGCACTGCATAGTTGCTACTCTGAACATCAAAATCTTCAACTGGCTGTGCTGCCCTAAGAGTTTTTGTCCTCAATTAAACAAGGTCAAGAGCAGCCACTTGCAACCCCTCATCCTGGAGGTTGATATCTTCTTCTTGGGCTACCATTTCTATTACGAAAGGAACATCCTCTTTTTCCTTTGCTTCAGATGTGTCTTCTTCTTCAGCCTCTTGCCCTTGTTCATTCAGAGAGTCCTGACTGAAGACAATGTACATAAGGAATGCCATGGTTTCCTCAAGCACTCTACACTTTCTGGTGTGCAAGTTACAGTTGAATTTATATTGATCAGGCAGGCTATCAAATCTTCTATTCACATGGTACCTCAGCCTGTCAATGGAGACAATATGATTTATATGCACAAAAACCTTTTCACCTTCCACAATTCTTCCTACCTCTGTCAGTTGTTTGAAAGTATCCCAATGGTTTGAAAGAAAATCTTTGTGATGCTCCAGTACAGAGCTCATAGTGAACTCCATGTTGAAAATACTGTGGTATATGTGGAAGTTCCTCTGAGCCTTGCATTTGTGAAGAAACTCAAATAGGAGCAAATCTGGAGATTTGTCCTCTTCTGGTTCCTTTTGTTTTGAGATGGAAGACTCATCATTCTGCTCCAGTCTCTTCCTTTTTCCTGTTCCAAAATTTATATACATTGAATTCTATATGCTGACATATGTAATTAGGGAATGCATAGGATATCACCAAATAATTCCCTTCATGAGCTCTCATGACTCACTTGGTGATTGTTGTGGTCTAATTATAGCAGCAGAAAAGTCCAGCTTCCTCTTGAAAGGAGGGGCCTGAGAGTCAACTGTTCCAAAGCAAAAACATTTCTCATCATCAAGGAAGAATTCCACAGGGCCAAAGATAGCAAAACAATGAGGAAGAAGTGAGAACCAAAAGAGACACAGGAATTTGCAGGAAAACGCGATGTAGGACCATTTGGAAAATGTCAAGCACTCTCCTCGCATTTTGTTGCAAATTTTCCAATTCTGTTGAGATCCATGTCAAATCAAATGCTAGGATCATCTCATAGATTCCTAGACAGTATGAGTTGATATTCAAGAGAAAGGCTGGAGCTGAGTGAAGCTTTTCATGAGGAATGTGTCGAGAATAGGAATTTGCAGCAAAATGCGATATGGGCTATCTAGAGATGGATAAAGCACTCTCCTCGCATTTTGTTGCAAACTTCTAGGCTCTATTCATATCCATCTCCAATCAAATTCTAGGGTGATCTACCAGATTCTTGGACAGTATAAATTGAATATGTAACAAGAAGGGTGGAGCTGAGTGAAGATATTTGGACATCAAGAATTCTATGGATGGAAGAAATATATGTCAAAAAACATTGAAAAGAATCTAGAATTCTGACCTTTCTTTTCCTTTTCCATGCTATTGGAGTTGCACTGGTGAATCTCCTGCTCTTTTCCAAACTTGAACTACAGCCTTGGTAACCTAGAGATCTGGCAGTGGTAGTAGTCTTCAAGCAGGTTACAGTCTGGATGGAGTGTGTTGGGTAGGAAGGGATCAGAGAGAGAAGGAAAAGGATGATGGGAGGGTGCTGGCAGGGATGAAAGATTGGGAGGCAGGGGAGGGAAGAGTGGTTGTGGAACTGATTATGAAATCATAAATGGCACAAGTTCCAAGGCAAAAGTGTCCCTTTCACATGTGCCAACTTTCAAACTCCAAGAGATCTGGGTCCCACCCACACGTGTGAAAAAATGACTCCATTCCACACGTGTGGGATTTAGCAGCTGCCTTGTTTGTATTTTGCACTAATCTTTTCCCTCCTGTTTAATCTCTCTTGTGTCGACCCTCCCGTCTCAGCTCTCTTGCCTCCCTACCTCCGTACTCTGCACCATCAGCACCCTGACCAGCAGCACAGGTTCATCCCTAGCACAGGGTACTCATCAGCACAGCACAGCACACCCACATATAGCTTCCAGGTATGTAGGACTCTTTATATCTTGATCTTCTTGTTTAATAGTATAACACACATGGCTGTAGGATGTGATGTACCTTGGATATTAGGATAAAGATTATAGGCATTCCTAAGGTTTTTCCACTGCAACCACAAGTAGGAAGACTTTTGAATTGGGCTGGTTGAGTGAGAGATTGATCATCTCTATAGATTTAGCAATGTTTGCAGATCTTAATGTGTGACAATTGCATTGAAGGATAAAACTTTATCTATAAGTTCCTCCTTCAGTCTGTGCACTTTTCTTGCCTTTCATAGACTCAATCCATCCTGCATGAACTTGCAAACACATTGAAATGACTGAAGGCATGTTCCAGCATGCTGCCTCATGAATTTGCAGGAAAATGCGAGGAGAAGGCTTTAGGAATTTCAAACAGCCAAAATCGCGTTTTGTTGCAAATATTGAACTGTTGCTTCATCCACCCTTGTTATTCTGGTTTTGTGTCTTTCTAAGTTGTCCATGGCTAGACTCTTCTTGCGTGGAGTGTGGTGGGTAGGAAGGGATCCGAGAGGGAAGGAAAAGGATGATGGGAGGGTGCTGGCACGGATGAAAGATTGGGAGGCAGGGGAGGGAAGAGTGGTTATGGAACCGATTATGAAATCATGAATGGCAGAAGTTCCAAGGCAAAAAGTGTCTTTTTCACATGTGCCAAGTTTCAAACTCCAAGAGATCTGGGTCCCATCCACACGTGTGAAAAACGACTCCATTCCACACGTGTGGGATTTAGTAGATGCCTTGCTTGTATTTTGCACTAATCTTTTCCCTCCTGTTTAATCTATCCTGTCTCGGCCCTCCAGTCTCAGCTACCTCCCTACTCTGCAACATCAGCATCCTGACCAGTAGCACAGGTTCATCCCCAGCACAGGGTACTCATCAGCAGCACAGCACACCCACAGATAGCTTTCAGGTCAGTATTTAGGGGTTCTTCCCTCAGTCTCTGCAATCTTCTTACCTTCCATAGAAATAATCCATCCTACATGGACATGCAAACACATTGAAATGACTGAAGGCATGTTCTAGCATGCTGCCTCATGAATTTGCAGGAAAATGCGAGGAGAAGGCTTTAGGAATTTCAAACAACCGAAATCGCGTTTTGTTGCAAATACTGAACTGTTGCTTCATCCACCCCTATCATTGTGGTTTTGTGTCATGGCTGTACTCTCCTTGCATAGACTCAATCCATATTTTATTTAGTTGTAAAGACAGAGAAATCACTGTAGGAATGCAGATCTTCAAGTGTGATAATTGCATGTGAGGGTAAAAGTGTACTTATGGGTTCTTCCTTCAGTCTGTGCACACTTCTTGCCTTCCATAGACTCAATCCATCTTGCATGGACATGCAAACACCTTGAAATGACTGAAGGCATATTCCAGCATGCTGTCTCATGAATTTGTAGGAAAATGCGAGGAGAAGGCTTTAGGAATTTCAAACAGCCAAAATCACGTTTTGTTGCAAATATTGAACTGTTGCTTCATTCACCCCTGTCATTCTGGTTTTGTGACTTTCATAGTTGTCCATGGCTATACTCTCCTTGCATAGACTCAATTCATATTGTATTTAGTTGTAAAGAGAGAGAAATCACTGTAGGAATGCACCAGCATGTCACTTCAGGTATTTGCAGGAAAACGCGATTTCAAGCTGTTAGGAATTTCAAACTGTCCATATCGCATTTTATTGCAAAATTGTCAATGTTGCTTCATCCACCCATGTCATTGTCTTTTTGTGTCATACCATGTTCTCCATGGCTGTAATCTCTTTCCATTGCTTTGTATGCAGTTTGTTAGAGTGATGGCAAGAACCAAGTCAACTGCAAGGAAAGCTGACAAAGGGCCAGGGCTTGCAGCAACAGCAGCTGGGGCAGGTACCAAGAAATTTAGTGTGCCTCCAAAGGGAAGCGGTGCACATGGCAGGAAGGGTAAGCCAATGAGCCTGCTCCAACAAAAGGGCAAGAGATTGAAACATGGTGCAAGTGTCTAAGGGAGATCAAGAAGCAACAGAAAGCTATAGGCTTTGCAATCCCCAAGGCACCTTTTCAAAGACTGGTGAAAGACATATGTGATAGTTGGCACCTTGGGTTTAGGTGGAACAGGACTGCCATTCTTTCCTTACAGGAAATGGCAGAGGATTACTTGGAAAAATATTTTGAAGATGCAATGCTGGTAGCAGCCCATGCTCACAGGGTGACTCTAATGGCCAAAGAATTCAACACTTTGTCCAGAGTGAGATGGAGGTATGACAAGCTTGTTCATCTTGTGGAATGGCAGGACATAAGGATGAGAGACATATTATTAATTCCACCTACAAGGAAGTCGAAGGTAGATGAGGTCAAGGTTGTTGAAGTAATCCACTCAAAGAACATCAGAGGGAAGGCTACTTATGAGGAGTCACTGAAGCAGCAAATAAAAGAATCAAAATCTGTTATAGATGTGGAGACTAGAAAGAGGGAGCTGCAGATACAAAGAAGCTTGCAAGAGCTGGGCCCTAATATAGTTGTCCATATTGAGGATGAAACTTCAGTGAATGATTTTGACTTGACAAAACCATGCTTGGCAGCATTGGCTCATAAGAATGAGTATTGCTCAGATACTATCATTCTTGCAATGCTCTAGTAAGTGTCTATTATTTTACATTTGTTTGCAAAACAATCCTCCTTGTACCTTCTTTATACCCTACCCTAATTATTTTTTGGTCCCATGCAGCATGATGAGAAGCTGGCTTCACCACTCTGTACAGCATACAGTTCATATTATTGATCCTGCCATTTCTTCCAAGTTAAGAGATGCAAAGGAAACTACCATCGGTATTTCCAACTGGTTCAGACACTGCAAATTTGAAGTTATCGATGTTTTTCTACTTCCATACCATAACATGTATGTGGGTGACTGCTTCTTTTGGGATTCTTCTTTAAGATTGAGAACTCTTGTAGCCTTTGATTTCTTAATGCTTTTTTCTTTACGCAGTGACCACTGGAGTTTTGTTTCTATTGACATCCAGCAGAAGCAATGCTTTATATTCAACTCTCTTAAAAACACACACAGAGAGCTGAAATTGTAAGTGGTGTGTGTGCTCTTTTTAACTTCAAACTTCATTATTTTGATTTCATACTAACTAAATTATATGTATTGCAGTTGTATTAGAAGGCTTCTAGATCCATTGGATCACTGTCCTCCTAATGTCTCTCTTTTGGATTCAATAGAGCCAATAAATCTAGAGGTAAAAAGTCGTTCCCTCTACTGATGTCTATTTCATGCTATGCCTTTGAACTTATTAAATAATTTTGTTTTGTTCAGATGTTAACAGTTTCTAACATATCTTTCCAATTGTACGGACACCACAACAAGATGATTCAAGTAGCTACGGATGGAGAGTGCTGATCAGTGCCAAATATCTACTTTCAAGCTATTTTGAGATGAGACAACCAGACCTTGTAAGAAAAAATAATTTTCATTTAGCTTCAAGATAATTGATAGTGGTACAAAGTGTTCTAAATCAAGATATATAATTGATAGTGGTACAAAGTGTTCTAAATCATCATATGCCATTGCAGATGAGAGAAGATAGCTTCAGCTCAAACTATGTATATAATTTCAGAGCTGATACAATTTGGAAGTTTTTGAGCTATGCCTCCCCCAAACATATTGTACCAGCTACTGTCGAGTTGGGTGAGAGCTCTAAAGTCCGAGAAGGTGTTATACACCTTGATGACACATATAAAGCTGATGTGGTGCCACAGGAACAAGGACCTAGTGCTGATGAGGAGAAGCCACAGGAACAAGGACCTGCTGCTGATGTTATTGAGGAGAAGATGGAGCAGTAGCAAACAGATGCTCCAGGGGCACTAGAGGAGACAATGGAGCAGCACCAAGATATTGTACAGGACAGGATGGAGCAGCAGAAAATAGATTCTCCAAAAAATGATGATACGGAGAGCTTGGACCATGTAGAGCAGCAGTCTCTGGATCAAGCTGTAGATAAATAGAAAATGGTTGTCAAGAATATGTTCTACATGTACAATTAAACACTTTTGTACAAAATTTTACTTTATTAAATACAATACCTTGTTTATGGAGACTGTGTTATCTCAATTTTCAGATTTTCAATGTCTTTGCATTTTATTGAACTCTCTTTTCTTTTGAGCACCTGCAAAAAAGCAATATGAATCAATAGGGTAAAGTAAACTAATAGCAGTGCTTAATGAGACTAGGATAAATCAGATGGTGTACCTTTTTATTGTTGTAGATAAATAAAAAGTCCTTTGAAATAGAACCTTCTGTCTCAAACAGAATGTCATTGCGCAATTGAGCTAGGGAGCAACATTCTCTTAATGAGATATTGACTAGCACATCACCATTCTCAACAACATCAATATCAAGAAGTTTATTTTTTGCACCAAAAGAATCTTCATCTTGATCCATTGGGACTAGTTTTGTGCCTAGCATTCGACTGCACTTATAATAAAAAGAAAAAATAAAATTTTGTGATGCAACCATGTACTTCAGTTGCATAGAAGGTTGGACAACCTCACAAAACAGTGAACTACATGTCTTCTTATCCCAACCTTTATCCAAAAATTGTGGCATGCATGCCGAACTTGTTGCTTTAATTGTGAACATTGTTTTTGAAACCTTCACTGGAAAGGTATTAAACAAGTCCACAAAAACTGTGAGAGGCATGCATAAAGAAATTTTTATTATCCTTGTGGCAATATTGGGCCTCAAAGCTTTCTGTACTTCTTTGAAAAGCTTGGCCCTATATGCCTCTGTAACACTAAAATGTGGGTGAGGCCAATCTATTGAATTCCATGCCGGAAGGTCTTGTTTCCTTAACACACCATGTGTGTTAGCATTGTCCAGCAACTGATAAAAATGATCAGTAAAAAATATACCCGATTAAGCTAGCTCTGTTGCACATTGACCTTGGTATTGTTGTTCTCCTATCGATCCATGCAAAACATCTATAAATCCCAGAATACAATCGATGTTTTGCCATGTCTCATACGATGAAGGGTATAAATCTGAAATAAAACAACACAAGAATGTCAATAAGCAAAGAAAGAAAGCTTCATCTTAAAAATCCATACACCTCGTAAAGAAAAAAACCACAATAGAAAAATATACAATTAGGCCTGTGTTGCGAAAGATCATTTAGATAGTCTCGCAAGACAAGTTCTTTATGCATGTACACATGCTGAATCAAAACTTCTTTCACCAATATCTTCCCTCTGGTGATTTTAAAATCTCGTACTCTTCCCTTCCATGACGCCAAGAATATGTTTTTTGTCTGGGGTTTTTTTCTTTTGCTAGGTTGCATGAGCACCCATGCTCCTTTCGAAACACTAAACCTTTCCCAAGTTCCTTCCGTTTTGACTGTACTTGAATTCTCTACTGAAGAAATAGAAGAAGCAGGTCGATGGGGTAAGGATGTGTGGTATAATTCTGCCTTCATAGCATTATCATCTACAGAGCGTCTTCCACAGCAGCAGGCATACGTCCTTGAAAAAAGATAATAATGGCATGCTTGGCATATTCCTTAACAGGGTCAAAAATATCATCCACCTCCACCATGATGCCCATGGTGGGAACTGGATCCTTCCAACTCTGAGTGTCTTCAAAACCCTCATGCATCACCTCATAGACAAGTTGAGCCATGAAGAGGGTCATCCTAACCCATAACCTGCTTTTGTTTTTTGTGTTGCACTGATCTATCTTTTTGAAAAGTTTTTTCATAAGGACAAACCGCCATTTGAAGGTGAGAGGAAGTTTGAAAATACGGAAAGAGCTTACAGTATGGAAGCTATACAATGCAAAAGGACAAAAATTGTATAGTAACATTCTCATCCTGTACGGATTTTTGCATGCATGTACAGAGTGCTTGAATGCAAGTATAGAGTCCCTGCCTGTAAGTAAGGAATCCTTGTGTGGACAGCAAAACACAAACAGAATAGAGAGGCTATGCAGGGAATGTATGGGAGGGCCCACGTGAAGCAAAGCAAAAGTACAGAAGATCCATACAAACTGTATGGCAAAAAATAACAGGTGATGGAGTTGTACGACTGATGACAGACAGCAAAAAACAAACAAAACGGAAGGGCTGCACTGAGAATGTACGGAGGGACAACTTGACATAAGCAAACGTATGGATGATCCATACAAACTGTACGGCCAAAAAAAAGTGCAGGAGACTCGTCTGTACGACTGATGAACAAGAGGTTGTACGGCTTGTAGGAGGGAAGTATGGCCTACGTGAAGAACCAAGGAGGCTAGATCACCACACCCTCTCTCTCACGACGACCAACACTCACCACACACACGCCTCACACACACTTTTTTTAGTGAAATCTTTTATTTCTGTGTGGGAAACCCACCAATAATTACAAAGGAAAAATTTACAAGTAAATCCTCAGAGCAAAAGTCATGAGGCAACCAAGTAAAAAGTTATAAGATCAAACTGGAGGAGGATCAAACACAACATCCTCCAGTTTCAGATTGTTGCTTTGTAAAAATTGATGCAGTGAAGAAACTGCACCGTCAATAAAAACCACCTGTTTTTTGCCAATAAGAAGATTGTGATTCTTCTTAATCTAAGCGGGGAGCCTGAATTTTTGAATCACAGGGTCCAAAACCTGTTGCAACATAGGATGAAAAGGCTCCAGAGAAAAAGAAACATCTGCATCCTGAACAGAAAGAGACTCTGGCATAGTCTTCACAGGCATAAGAACTAGATCAATATCTGTACTTTTTGAAGGAGCATTTGACGAAAGAGCTACATCAGATATGTCATAACTCATCATGTCAGCTTCAGTCGGGGTATCAACCAGAGAGAGCATGTGCAACATCCTATAAGATCCCCTCTGCAAGGGGCACATCCATATCCTAAGGAGAAGGAGGCTAATGGTGCTCACGAAGGATGCAATCCTAAGCTTCTTTAGCAAGAGAAAGATTGGCCTGTGATTTATCTACCTTAATCCACTAGTGCTTCAGAGCAGTAGAAGAAGGCTTCTCCAATGAAGCCATAGCAGAACCCGGAGGAAAAGGAATAGTAACCTTGACAGCTGAAGAAGGAGCAGGAGGAGTGGTCCTAGATGCAAAAGGACAATTACATGCAAAATGACCAACCTGGCGGTACCGATAACATGCTGTAGGAAAAGAGGCAAAATGCAACCTGATGCGCATCGGATGAGAAAACCCAAATCAATATCCAAAGTAGAGGGCACAGGCTGCATCATATCCTATAAAATACAAAGTCGAACATCTCGGGTAGCCTATAAAAACTCCTATCTCGAAACATAAAGAGGCCTCCCTAAAAGCGCTGCAAGAGTAGGAAGATGCTAAAGAAGAGGCACGGGCAACACTTTGAGGGTAATCCAAACCGGACAGTGAGTCAGAAGAGAGGTTGACAGATCAAAAAGCGGATCCCAAGGCATCACATAAGCGAAAAAACCAACCCCATGAATACTAGCACAAGTAACAAGGCTCTCCACCACATCAAACGAAGAGCAGTGGGCATAATAAAAACATTTTCCCAAAAAGACAAAAGAGGAGATGCAATCCTGACCCACTGTAACTTCAACCCAACGACGAAGTTGAGCTGTAGATAAAACCCTACCCATAAAATAGAGACAGAACCCAAACTTCTGAGCGTGTCGAAGACCGAAAACCAGAAGGACAAGATCCAAAGAAAAAACCGAAGGGGAAGCCGATGGAGGAATATCTATGCAAGAAGCAGAACACAACTGACAAAGAAGGCCCAGCTGGAGTGAAGGACCATCCGTAACATCGAGCTTCGCAGATTTGTTTTTTGTGCTATATATGAAAGATAAACACACATCAAAGGCATACACTTTACTGCACCCTTGTGGCGACGCAGAGAACACAAAAGATCCATGAAGGACAAATTGATGTAATGGGATCATACCAAGGTCTATGGTTGTGAGTGATCATTTGAGTGAGTGTGTGAACATGTGTGTGTGTGTGTGTAGGTGTGCTTGAGTTAGGTGTGACTGATGATGTGTCAGTCAGTAGGTGTGATTGAGGGAATATAGGAGTGTGGTGTGTGATTGAGAGATTCTAGGAGACATTGGTAGGCTTCCTGATTGAGATGATTGTGGATCTAGATTCCACCTACTCATTGCCAGTTGCCTATATGTACTCCATTCTATGAATGAATCAATTGCTCATTGCCTTCATACTCGGGCCATTGTCTCTACCTCTTGTCTACCTCCATCATGCTTCCATGCTTGCACCAACATGTGGTATCAGAGCCTTTCCACCCTCCTTGAGCCTCCACCCACATTCTAGTGCCACCTCCTCATCATCTTCTTCAACCTTCTTCCATGTCTATCCCATTTTCCTCAATTCTGCCCAAATCTTGCAACATCGATTTCTCCACATCCGACCGTTAACTTTCAAAATCCTTCCGACTCCAGCTTTCACACACTAAGGCGCACCTTTCCACTGTTGGGATCAACAAAATTATACTCTGAGCCACCGTGCCGCCCTATTCTTTGATCACTGAAATTCCTCAAATTTTCGCCTCTATAGTCACAATTTCGACCTACCCTATTAGCTGCACTTGGACAACACTTAGGTCTAGCTACTGCCAAAATTTAAGCTCAATGTTACCATAGACCAGGGAGATATCACTATTTCTTTGGCCAACTTTCCTGATGTAATGCCAGATTACTGTGCACACTATTTCACCCATCCTTTGTGTTGCTAGTAGGCCTCAGTAAGGGCTTTCATTTCCACCCAAAAGCCCCTTGGGTGCTGCTCAAGATAGGTCAAATTTGATCCTCCAATCTCTATTTGCTCGATTTGGGGATTTCTCTCAAATCTCCTTCATGGCTGAAGCATTGCAAGTGGTTAGATGCTCAAAAGTTTCAATATTTTAATGGTTTTTCTTGGCATTGATGGGTGTTGGTCATACGAGTAGATGGATGAAGTATTTAATGCTCCAAAGTTGGTCTATCACTATGCACATCATGTTTTTCAAGACATATGCTTGGATGAAAGGTTATATTGGTCACAAGAATGCATCATTCATGATGTTTCAGACTTGGTTCAGTGATGTATGCAACCCCTTTGCTTTTCTATGTGGATGATATGCTCTATGCATACTACAAAAGTTTGACGTTAATTATGTATGGTTTATGTTTCATACACTATGCTATGCAACATTGAAGCATATGATGGATACTCTTCATAAGTTCTCTACCTTGGCTTTGCCTAAAATGCATGTAATGGTGAAAGGTTATATGCTTCACTTGAGTAGTGATTTGATGAGCATAGATCTGAAGATCAAGGAAGACATTATGTGCCTCAATGGTGATATACTAGCTATACTAGCTAGTGATTCTTTTATGAAGAAGAAGGATGCAAGCAAGATCAAAGGGCAAAGGAGTTAACTACAAGAAGGGCTACACCAAGAACCTCTCCAATGACAATGTACCTCACACTATGATAGGTTGGAAGAGAAGGAGGAAAATAACAAGATATGCCATCAAAGGAGAAAATTTCCCGACATCTTCAATTAGAATTTTTGTGTGGTCAATAAGGGTTCTCTGCCTTGGGATGTCCCCCTCAAATGATTATTAGTCTTAAGTTTTACCTTGTTAGACCTATGGAAACTTCCCATGCATGGTCATTGTCCAATCTTCCAAATTGTAAACCAAGAGACCAAAGTCAGAGTGAGATCATGTTGAGGTGAGAATGCCCAAATGAGTCTACTACTGATGCAACTAGAGTGAGTACCAGGTTGTGGATGAAGGACAAATTGATGTAATGGATCATACCAAGGTGTATGGTTGTGAGTGATCATGTGAATGACAGTACGAGTTGTACAACCCCAGGCTGTACGAACAGGTTAGGAAAAAGCAATTGGATGGTGAAGGTAAGTACAAAAGATACGACTAAAGCAACCTATGTGAACAGAGCAGAAAAGAACAGAGGTACAGACGCGAGGATATCAAGCTGTACGAACAGTAGGAAGAAGAGCAAAGGTACGATTGAGAACAAAGGTACAGACGAAATAGAGAGGGAGAAGCAAC
The DNA here is from genome assembly GCF_047967505.1 of Dipteris shenzhenensis. Classification (NCBI taxonomy): domain Eukaryota; kingdom Viridiplantae; phylum Streptophyta; class Polypodiopsida; order Gleicheniales; family Dipteridaceae; genus Dipteris; species Dipteris shenzhenensis. The sequence continues at coordinate 27,540,016 of NC_141616.1, forward strand.
AAAAACCTCCATCTCCACCCTCACACACACATACTTTATTTTTTTGTGAAATCTTTGATCGATTATATTATATGAGTAGCAATCTCAAAATAAGGTGCTACAATTATATCAAATGAAAATTTTAGTATATGCCAAAAAGACCTCATGATCTATGCAATGAGTCTACAAGCAATCAAAGAAAGATTGCTGCAAAGTCCATTCCATTTTAGATGAAAAAGAACATGCTTCCAATCAAGAAGCAAGCGGAAGATAAAAGGGCATCTAGGCAAAGTGCCATCAATGCAACCAAATAAGAAATCCCAATGATCAAGTTGCCAATGACCAAACGCAAAAATACTGATATGAGTGACCTCACACACACATAAAAAACCCTACACACCTCACACACACACTCTCTCTCTCTCTCACACACACTTAACACTTCTTTTTTTTTTGTGAAACCACTGAAATTATAATAAGAAAAACTTTTTACAATGACAATAGCCTAGAAAACAGACTATTCTGAAAAATCAAAAGCAGTGGGAATCTCTCTCTCTCTCTCACACACACACACTTTTTCAATGAAAGCCATGATTGTTTATATTACAAGAAAAGCCACATCAAAGCGAGGAGCTAAAAATTACATCAGCTGAAATCTCTGTATATGCTAAATATACATCGTGATCGATGTAGCGAGTCTACAAGCAATCAAAAAAAGATTGCTACAGAGAACGCTTGAAGAAAGCAAATAAAGAAAATGCTGGATCACCAAAGACTTTAAGTTTCCTGTTTATTCACAAAGTCCAAAGTGCCCAATAACGAACCCAAACAAAGAAAAGATCAAACTCCTGAGTGCGTGGATGAAAACCAAAGAGCCAAAAGAATTTCCCAAAAGCAAGAGTCGGGAATCTCCCTCTCTCTCTCTCTCACACACACACACATACACAAGCATGCGCTTCCAGCACGCAAACAGAGGCACATCCACATGCACTGCACGAGCACATAGAGAGAGAGAGAGAGAGAGAGAGAGAGAGAGAGAGTCCCATTACAATAAAGTGCATACAATTCAAATTCCACTGCATTTAAAACAGCTCATATTCTGATCTGCTCGAAATGTCCTTCAGAATCAGTAAAATGGGCTTTGCTTATTTACAGATGCTTTCCTCTGTGTCTGAATCAAAGTGTTGAGGGGTACTACCATGTTGCTGCAGTGATGCATAAAATCTAGTACTCCCGTGCACAGCCTGTGCAACACAGAGTTGTGTTGCTGACATGAAGAACCAATTCGTAACATAGGGGCTGCTTCGGGCACAATCCAAGTATGACATGCGACATACATGACCAATATTTTCGAATAGAGTAGATTGAAACCCTTTTAACGAACAATGATACTCAAGCATTGGTTAACTGGTACTTCAGATACTGTTCTACACTGTCCAGGCCACAGAGATTCTTCACCTTCTCCATTGTGGCTGGTGTATCTAGCCTCAAGTACCTCCCTGTAGCGTATCTCTCACCAGTAAAAGGATCTTCCCATGTTGCTTCTATTGCACGTTTTATGGCAGAATGGACTGAACCAGCAAGGAGTAGAGGAGGTTCTCCAGAGGCTACAACATGAAGCAGAGTATTAGAACCAGTGTGCCACAACCTTAACAAAGACGACTAAGAACTTCCCAATTTAGTCCAAAAATAAAAGTCCTTGAAAATTTACAAGAGGTATCTTATGATGAGCATGCAAAGCCTGTAAGAGTTATTGCGAGGAACCTGAGAGTGGTGTAGCTAGCAGTTAATAGTTAGTTAATTGTGTTTGTAGTTAATTAGTTAGTCTATACCTCGCCCTGAGCATGCATTGGCCAGCTTAGAACGTTGTGAGTATTTTGAGGTTCTCACCGACCTTCATGGAGCTCCTGCACCATAGACCACTTCTCCAGATACCTTGACGGGCATGGTGGTTCTTCAAAGCTTGGAAGAGCTATGGCAGTGGCAGACTATGGTGACTGGTCACCATGCTTTCAACAGTAATGTGTGTTGTATTTTCTTTAAAGACCATGTAGATGAGAGACAATGCTGAAGACCTTTTGTACATGAGCAACAACAGAGTATTAAGCATGAACTCAAATACTCTATATGTCTCATGCTCAACAACTGTTCTTTTGCATTTGCTTTTTATACATCAATGCTGATATCTGAGTGAGTATATCAACATTTGTGTCATGTATTGGTATAATTCTTGAGAAGTTTTGCTCCACAATTGGTATCAGGGTAAATTGGGTTCTACATCTGCTTGCCTTTGATTGTGTATGAGGCACACTATGGAATCTTCAACAGAGATTTTGGTAAAGAAAATTCAATGGCCATGAATACCCAAGATGGGCTTGTAGTACTCTCATGTCACATCACAGTACTTGTAGTACTCTCATGTCACATCACAGTAGAAGCCAAGTAAAATTACACACAAAGAAGAGGAAGCATACTTGACGGGTCAGTGCGGGGATCTCAAGAGTTTCTCCACAAGTTAAAGTATAACCTTTAAAGATCGGGAGAAGAAGCATCCTTGCTTCGCATGTGCTCCATTAATCTGAAAGACACCTGACTACCACATTCTTACAAAGACATTAACTTTCAGTCTCTGTAGAACATAGACGCATAGCACTGCCCGCTCCGCTTCCTCCCTTGCTAGGCTGTCCCCCCCTTCCTGCCTCTCTTCCCCTCCCATGCCCCTCTCTTCCCCACTCCTCCCTCTTCCAGCTCACCCCTTTTCTCCTCTGTCCCCCTCCCCTCCCAGGCTGTGTCAGGCAGGATCTCAGCCCGTTTGTGAGCCCACACCAGTTTGTTTTTGGTCTGGTCTTTTTCCTATACTGCCCCCGCCTTCTCACAAGGGACTGGTCTTGTTCTTATACCACCCTCGCCATCTCACAAGGGGCTCTTGCCTTCTGCCCCTTGGTTTCACTTCCTCGAACCCCTCTTAGGGTTTTCTGGCAGCGAGACGGGCATTCAAAGCCTTTTTTAGGGCTGCAGCAGCTCCTATTTTCACCTGTTTTAGGGCCCTCGTCTGAGATTTTGGTCATTCTGCCATCCCACTCAACCACAAACAGCTTTTGCAAGGAAGCAACTTTTCTTCCTTTCCTCTTTCTTTCTCCCCCTTCGTTTTTCCTTTTCCCTCTTCTTTCTCTTGCTAGGAGGTGATGGTTTTGTTAAATAAAGGGGTAAGGATTCAGAAGGTGACCTTTCGAGGGCTCAGATAGCAGCACCTTGAACATTCTCAACCAACCGGATCTCCCTCTCGTTAGGGGACAAACAACATGTACATAAAGTTATTCTCTCCCTTTGTTACGTCAACCATAATTACAGAAGCCCCTTGGCTTGCTTATGGTAAGGTGGGAAACCAGAGGGATCGATAGTGCTTGTAAAGATAGGGCCTTGAGAGCTTGGGTCTAGGGTCACCCTAGGCCTAGGCATTTTCGAAAGAGGTGCAAAGAATTGCTCGAGGGGGCTAAATGGAAGGAGTCCATTAGCGGACACATGGCACCAAGAGGGGAGGACACTTGGCAAGCACTAGGCTAGGGGGAGAGCTCTAGAGAGAATTCTCCAGGGTGCAAGAGAGAGGTAGATATATCTCTATGCAGTCAGGGAGATTCATCATCAGGAACTCGTGACTGGGTGGTAAACAGCCAAGAGATCCCTCTTGTTTAGGAATTTACACATTGGTATCAAAGTGGGTGAAAAGAAGGCTGAGAACTTGTTGATTACGAATGGAAGCTGCTGGTGAAAATAGTCGTTACCTTCTACTCCATCGACAATAACAAAGACACGCCCACTGATGAAGCTGTTCAAAGCGTCGTTTCTGTTGGCTGAAAGGATCGTCTAAACTAATAGCGTGTATTAACCCTCTGAAAATCGTTACAATCAACGGCATATCGGATTCTTAAACCGGGCGACGATTGCAAATTTGATGACCTTTGTAACTGGCAAGTGAGCACCCTGTTGACAAGATCGACTTCCACACAGCATTTTATGAAGGCTGCAACCTCATCTGCAACTTGACTTACAAAGATAAATCAGTCGCGTCGTGCAACATGATCTTTGTATAGAAGCAGACCTCGCATGGTTTGCAAGGAGACAAACGCTTTCAAAGGAAAGCAAAGAAGAGGCCATTGATGACCACTTTGCAACCGTGCTCATAGCATGCATCAAAGAGGGATTAGGAGCTATAGTCAGCTCTTAAAAAAAAGCAAAGCGTTGCTTTGTAGCAACCGCGACTCGACCTGCACAGAAAAAGATGAACTCCACGTCACGACAACTCACAGACAATAGAAGATAGATTGCCATGTCATTTAAAGGTTTAAAATGTTTCTTGAGTGTTTCCTTCATGCTTTATGTCCTCTCTTTTTTTCCTTCATCAACGCATCATCACTCTTGACATAGCCCACTGGATACAAAGGTTGAGGAGACCACGCCCTCTGCCACAACGAGAGACAACTTGACAGACGCAGATCCGAGATGTCTTTGCAGCCCACCGGAGAGCCACCACGGTGTTGGGTTTCGGCTTCTAAGTTTCAATCTTTTTCCAGCTCCAGTTTTGTTTGAGCTCTTAAGCTCTTTAGCCTAGCAGCCAGCAAGCATCCTAGCGTGCCCTTTGCTCCAGCCTATTGAGGCTTGTATCCTTCTCATTGGTGAACTTTGTCCCATAGGCCCGTGAGGACTCCCGCAAACGTTAATACATCTTTCTTTCTTTCTTTCTTTCTCTGTTCAATAAGGCTTCCCCTTAGCCCCCATTTTGTTTCTTTTCGTGGCAAAGATTGGTGAATAATTTTCTTTGGGCAGACTTGGACAGCACACGAAACACTCGGGTTAAGGTAATAGGGAAGACAGTGGATCTTCACCAAGAAGAGGGAGGGTTGGGTATCATCGATCCAGAGATGTAGAGTAGAGCCATATTAGGGAAGCTTATTGTCAAGGGTCTAGCTCCAAGCTCTAACCTTGGAAGCTCTTGCTCTGGCAAGGGCTCATAAGAAACACTCCATACATAGAAGGACAGTGACAACAATCTCACAAATGGATCTTAAAGGCGTCCTCTCTTACAAAGGGTTGCCATTAATGTGGAGCTTCATGAGAATGTGCCAGGGCAAAGATGAGTTCGAGAGACAGCCCCTAATTTGGCACCCAAACTTTCGAGACCAAGAGGCTCATATGCTTGGGCAACGTAGGCACATTAGGTGGGCACAGAGGGACAACCCGGTGGTGCAATCCCTAGGTGCATGGAGTCACCTTTCCAATAAGCCTAAGGAGAGGCTAAGCACACTTGCAACGGCCAACTAGCAAGATGCAAGAGATCGAGGAGGCCATTCTAAAGGCATGCAGGGGATTTTGACATCCCCCCAAATGTCACAGAACCTCTAGGCTGGTACAGGTAGTTCTCCAAGACATCAATTCCTTCTACCTACAGCAAGAGCAAGACAACCCCTACCCGATTTTCTTCATATTGACTTGACTGGATTACTCTAGATGGAGAGCGAGGGATCGACCCGAGTGATGGGCCATAGACTATATACAGTGGTAGAGGATCAGAGTAGGTGGCCATTTGAGATGGACTTGGACCATCGACCCAGAACCTTTCCTATATGGACAGGATCACTTGAGTTGGCAACTCTAGTGAAGGAAGGAAAGACCCCTGCTGCGCAAGGTATAGTGGGATCCAAGAGAGTGATTCTAGCCATCCAGGATAGGGAACTTGGAGCAAGTGTGGAGGTGATTTTCTTCTCCCACACGACCCACATTGGAAGACAACTTCAACTGTCTTCAACTGGATGCATCAGCATGTGACATTGGCTAGAGTAATATGTGTGTCATCATGCATGAGGTCCTTGGTTAGTTTTGGACCCACCTTTGACTAGCCTCTACCCGAGGAACATCTATTTCTTCTAGTTGGTAGCTCATGGAGGGCTACTAATGGGACCATGGCTAGAGCAGATGAGAGTAATAGACTTGTCACTACTATGAGGTAGGGGACCTCATCGTTGCATTTGCATTGTTGGTAGTTCATGGAGGTGCTCTTCTTCTCCCACCACCGCCCACATCGGAACACCACATCAGCTAGATGCAACGGCATGGACTCCCTCACGGGAGTGACATTGGCTAGAGTGATAGGTGTGGCATCATGCATGAGGTCCTTACCAAGTTTTGGACCCACCTCTGGAAGGTCTATTTCTTCTAGTTGGTAGCTCATGGAGGGCTACTAATAGAACCATGGCTAGAGTAGATATATCAAGATGAAACCAGGAACATTCCCAAACTCATCCTCTAAAATTACCACACATCGTGCAGTTTCAATCTCATGATAGTCACTCATAAGATTGAAAACCATAAACTCCATCATGCATGGAAGTGACTAGCTACTATGACATCCCCACTGACATCATCAGCGCCCAATAGTGGGTGTAAACCATAGTATCAACATATGCTCTCACACACACAAATCCACACACCCACACATACTTGAGCGTCCAAGGTCTTCGTACACAGTTTCTGTTAGCACTCTAGAGTGTTGGGTGTATGTGACCCTCAGAGATCTTTTGTAGAAAGCTGAAATATTCCTTGTGCTTCGATTTGCTCATAGAGGTAGGTGATGTGGCAGCTCTCCACGCTTACAACAGCTCAATGTGCATATGATTGGGTGGTTTACGTGCTGCATGGTGGTGCTGGGCGGGGACCAATCAAGGTTGCAACATGGGGCAGTGCAAGATTCAGTGGCGGTTCGCGGTTCTTCTACAAAGATCGATGGCGAGGTAGTTTTCCTTCTCTTTGCCGAAACTCTCTCGATGAGAGTTGTTAATATCTGGTAGTCATCTATGTATGGAGCAGCTGCTCTTAGGGTCCTTAGAGAGTCTTTTGAGTCATCACGATTGATGTAACTGCCAACAAACTCGGTAGCGTTGAGGCAATCCAGTCTAGTCATGTGTCGTCTTCTTCATACGTTCAATATGACGTCTTTTGTGATATCAACAAAGTTGCAATTCTTTTTTGTGAGTTGATAATTCGAGGGAGGTGTTTTATAGTCGTGCAAAAATTTGGTTTCCCTGCAACTGCGTCAATTTATGGATGCATGCACTTGCACTAAAATCCTACAATTGGTATCAAAGCAAACGAGAGGGCTTGTGAGCATATCTGGTTGAGAGGGTCTGAGATGTGCCAAAATTGTTGGTTTCCAAATGGAATCCTGGAAGAAAGACAAAGCATATGCTTCAACTCTCAGATTCGACGGCAAGAACTATGATGCATGGCAGTTGCGGGCACGCGTCTATACCTCATGCAGAAAGGTTTGTGGGGCATCATCTCAGGCACAAACAAGAAACCAAAGGATAGTGAGTCAAACAAGCTCATTCTCTAGAAACAACACAAGGAAAAAGCAATCGGCATCTTAGGTAAGGCACTCGAGCCGGACTATTTTCATCATTTGGATGTCACCAAGAACACCTCTGACAACTCGACCATCTTGGAGAATCTCTTCAGAACAAAAATAAAGCAGGGATTTTCAGTTTTCCAATGGGTGAAAGTAAGAGTATGTTGAATCGTTTGCAATCTATCCTGAAGCAATTGTTCACTCTGGGATCTAAGGTGGATAATGAGGACGTGAAAACTATACTTGTCTCTGCTATCTCTCAAAGATTTCCTGATCTAGTGCAAATCCTGCGAGTCAGCTCAGACAAAATGGATTTTGTCGGCATGGTTGCTCTTTTACTGAGCGAGGAGAGAAGGCTAAGTTTACAATCTCCAATTGGGGAGCCCGCATATATAGCGTCCAGCAACAAAGGACAGAAAAAGAAGGATTATAGGAAAGGGAAAGAGTCTATGGCATGTTCATACTATGGGAAAGGAGGCCATGATGATCGTCACTGCTATAAGAAAGCATATGACCTGAAGTCCAAGAAGAAAAAGGTGTTAGCAGCCGAGGAAACTCCCCCAAGTGAAGATTTTGCAGGACTTACTTATTGCAGCCAACAAGGAACCAGTAGAGGACGGCTGGACCTTCTAGCTTCACCAAAAAGCTTTTATTTATGGGTTGTGCCCTGTGTGGGTAACCTAGTCGATACATTGTGCCCTGTATGGGTGATGTTTCGTCACTGTGCCCTGTGTGGGTGGTGACTTTTTTCTTTTTGTGTTCTGGTTCTGAGTTCTCTATGTTACCTCCTCAGCTCACAGGGGGGATTGTTGGGTGATGTGGCAGCTCTCCATGCTTATAACAGCTCAATGTGCATATGATTGGGTGCTTTATGTGTTGCATGGCAGAGCTGAGCATGGAACAATCAAGGTCACAGCATGGGGCGGTGCAAGATTCAGTGGCGGTTCACAGTTCTTCTACAAAGATCAATGGCGAGGCAGTTTTCCTTCTCTTTGTCGAAAGTTAATATCTAGTAGTATTCTATGTATGGAGCAGCTTCTCTTAGGGTCCTTAGAGAGTCTTTTGAGTCATCATGATTGATGCAACTGCCAATAAACTCGGTAGAGTTGAGGCGATCCAATCTAGGTTTGTGTAGTCTTCTTCATACGTTCAATGTGGAGTCTTTTGTCGTATCAACAATGTTGCAATTCTATTTCTGAGTTGATCATTCAAACATTGAGTTGGAATCCTCAGAAACAGGTAACATAGCAGCCAGCTTCCCCTCTCTCTTGGTCAAACATCCCATGGATTGCTGATCTGTGTTGTTTTCTCAATTCTCTAAAATAGAAGACTCTTTTCTTTGGAAAAAACCTTCCCATCTACATATTAGAACTTCAGATTTGGTGTGCTTTTGCTCGTCATGTTTGTCTTCTTCATTATCTATAGGCATGGAGCTTTGGTGTGCTAGGGATTAGTCCCCCTAAATTTATGTCACTTAGTATGACTCTAAATTATGCCTTCATACCTATGCCACAATATGTCCAAGCATGATCATCCAGAGACGTTGGGGACAAAGAGATTCATTAACAATCAGCAATGATTTATCAGGTCCCTTGGCAAAGCGACTCATAGAATTACTAAAACCTGTACACAACTTAGTGTATGCCAAAATGAGCCCAAAAGTAGTAAGGTAGGCAATGTCAATCCTAGTTCATCATAAACTGCAGCCTGAAATCCAGCATGAGTTTTCTCACTTAGACAAAATTACACAAAGAGAATAATGTGCTTGCATGAGTGTGTTCGTTTATGTGTATAATATTGACAAAGACACACCCACCACAAGCACACGCATACACATATACATACATAGATACATATGTATGTATATACACACACATACATATGTATCTATGCATACCATTTTCATATATTACATTTGTGTGCACACGTGGGTGTTGAGTGCATGTGTGTGCATGTGCATGTGCGCCCATTGATGCATGTACTTTTGCCTACATGCGTGGTTTTTTTAAAGAGAGGGGGACACACTCACACACCTTTGGATGAAAGTATACGATTCTGATGAGCAACTCCATTCAAGATCTCCACTGAGAAATGTTGTGGTATATTATCTATTGCTGGAGGCTTGTATGTCCAAGTGCCATTCGTGATAACTTTTCCATCGCTATCCACTTCATGTTCCTCAGTCATGAAAAATCCAATTCCTTGCACAAAGGATCCTTCAATCTACACATAAATTTGTCATTAGTTAATCTACAAGTCTAGCAAACTTGGATGCCACATAAACCTTAAAAAATCCATGACTTGACTAGGAGAAGTGCTTTGTTGCAAACATAAGCCAATTAACGAGCCAAAATACCATTGCATAATTATCCCAAGGAAAGTGATTTTCAATGGAAAAAAAGGAATTTTATGATTTTTTTGGCTAGCCCCCTTCCTCATATACTATCTACTTAGTATATTGTCTATGTTGGTATATTGTGTAAATGCTCTACTTTAAGCAAACAAACTTTTTTTATTGCCCTTATTTAAGAACATGTTATCCATGCTTTTATTTGCTTAATTGTGATTGAGCATATTTACCTATCTCAATTTTCTAGACACTTTATACTATCGTAGATTGTAGATTGAAGGGATGCCATATTCCAATCGGGAATGAAGCTGCTTTATATTTATCAAGAGAAGTGGTGGCATTGGCTACAATCATGACAAGTTAGAAGTTACTTTTTTCAAGGTGCTCACTCCACAACTATTTTTAATCCGCAAAATTGAAGCTTGCAATCTACACTTGTAAATAACATTGATTTCATGAGTTGTTGCCGTTAACAATGCTACTGGAATATGTGATGTGCATTATTGTTCTACTATTGATTCATGGCTGTGGCTCTCTGTAGAAAACGGAGAGGGCAAATTTAGAGAAGGGGGACAGAATAGTAGCAGATAGGAGTCAGAGGAAGGGGAAAAGGGGGGGGGGGGGGGGGGGGAGAGAGAGAGAGAGAGAGAGAGAGAGAGATTGCATCATCGTCATGTGTCAAAGACGAAGAAGTCTATCATGTTGTTAAAATTGTCCCTTTTAGCAAACTTGCTAACCCATAGAGAGCGTTTCTTGTTGTATATCTAGATGAGCATACCCAAAGTCATCCAAACAACACATAGTGATATGATGTATATAATTAATTACACAAAATATACTATATATAAATATATACGTAGCTAAGCATGTAGATATACATATAAACTATATGCACATAAATTAGCATTGTATTGGCAGTACGCACAAGGAAGGTGTGGTCTTGGTAGAAGAGGAGGGAGAGGAATACGAAGAATAGGCCAAGTAAAAGAAGGAGAAGGTGGTCATGGTTAGGTGGGAGCGGCGGCGGTGAAAATGGGGAAAGTGGAGAAGATAGCGGTGATGGTGGAGAAGACAGAGGTGGAGATGGTAATGGTGGTGGTGGTGGTCATGTTGGTGAGAGTGAGAAGGTGGGGTAGTGATGACAAAGAAGGTGGCGATGATGGTGGTAGTGGTGATGGCCTAGAAGTTGGAAGTGGAGGTGAGGTGGAGAAGGTGATGAGGTGAATCTGGAAGCAAAAGTGGACAAGGAGGAGGACGATGAAGACGACAACAACTAGAAGATAAACACATGATGTATGATATGGCATAGTATATGTCAATAAATGAAGTTGGTGTATTGATATAGACATTGAAACATGAGCACAAGGTCTTGGATTCAAGTCCTCAAAGTGCAATAGACAAGGTGTGCAACTTTGCAAAAAAAGCATGGCTACTTGTAGCTGCCCTTTCCCTCCTACTCAGAATAGGCGGCCTAGAAATGCTCGCATTTTATCGGGAAAGGATAACCCTAAACAGTTACCCCATAAAGCAAAGCCGTCTCTAAAGGGCAGCTAGCTAGGCCACCCTACATATCGTCTTAAGGGATGGGTATAATACCATGATTCTTGTAGTAAAACCTACATCAGTCGAGGGCCATCCCGATTCCTCTTGCATGTGGTAGATGTATTTAAAGTATCTAGGTTTCTGAATAAAGCATCCCTCTCATCTGGAAAAATTGGCAGCGCATAGGTGTAATGATAGATAGGGCATCTGCTCAATGGAGCATCTTAATTTGGTAAAATATCTAGAAACTTCTGAAAGACTTTCCATATGTTTATTGCAAGCAATGTTGTAAGGCATATTATGAAATGCATTCCAAAATTCGGGTCATTAAACATCTATTCCTGCTGCAGAAGAACATTTGCACGGAGCCCGATTATAAAACACTGATTCAATGGATGATAAAGAAAAATAAGACAACCTGTCCAATGTCAACTGCAGGATTTAAGCTTTTTCCACAGTCATAAATAAGATCGGTTTGGATTAGCCTTGTTTCTCCTGTAAGAACATTGATTTCAACCTGCAGCAGAAATTCCACATTTATAAACTAATGCAGCATCTTGAATACCATTTTGATAATATCCGACCTTATACCTCACTTGCTGCTGCACCATAGTTAAGATATCTTTTCGTGCTTTCATCTGGAAACCAGTGAATCTGTGCTGACAAATCAATTTGATCGAACTTTGCCTGCAAAATCAAGAAATATAACATCAACAATTTCTTAGGTTCTGTATCAATGAGCTATAAATACAAATAAAAAACAGTGCAGTTTGAATCTGATGATAGTCACTCACAAAGTTGAAAAGCATTAAACTCTTTCACACATAGCAGGGACTATCAAAACGACAAGATTCCCATCAGCATCATTAGTACCAATGATGTTTCACTTATAGCATTTCAGGAAGGGAAGATAATCCTATCTCGTTAACACATTCAATATCACAAGCCTTTAGCTAAGTGTTTGTGCTCTAAGCCTTTGATTAATCTGTTTCAAATTCTGACCATTTTTAGAAAAGCAATTGAGGATGGACCACTCAGGGAAGAGATATGAGAGACAGGTCAACAATCAATCATGGACATTGTCATTGGTCTGCAATTCGTCTTAGAAAAAACAAAGATATCCCATAGGATAAAGATGGACATACCTCACAAGTTTGGTCTTTCAAACTCCATATTATTTTCCTTGCCTAAACGCCAGACATTCATCTCGTTTTTATCAAAGCAAAGAACATGGAATATGGTTGCCATTGCTAGTTTTCTTATAGTGATACAAATTCATCCTAAAAGTTGCTCCTGTTTGATTTGAATTATAATTATACACCAACGAATGTGGGCAATAAGCAGGGGGATTGGGAGTGGCATCAAGACACCAGGATGTCCTATATATATAAGCTGACACAGATTGGAGGGTGCAGCCAGAAGGTAGATGATAGTTTTGAGTGGTCAGGGATCCACATCTAGGCAGAACCCTATCTGGTAGATGGTGGCACACTAAACGCATTCGTTTGTGTCAGGTTTTGTCTATTTGTTTGAAACATTCTATAATACATGATCTACTATTCAACTCTGTTGTTGTACTGTTCAAAGATGTAAGTCTGCATCTCTCTCTGTCCAATTGTGCACATTAAGGAAAGATTTGAAATAGCTTAGTGTGATTTCTGGGCATACTTTTTCATAATATTCCACTGCTTGATTGTTTGCTGTAGTAGCAAGCAACCTCCACCTCTGTTTTTTTAACAAGTACTTGTTGGATTCAGAATTCGCAAATGACAGGGCCCTGTTTTTGGAGGTTCATCCAAGAATCTAGAAAGGATTCGGCTCTCACGAGAGTGCCAAAATTACCTGGAACAAATCAGTGGGCTTTCCCACAAGGATTAAGATCATCCAAGATTGGAGGACAGACCTAGATTTCCATTGGATCCCCCAGGGACAAACCACGTCATACTGTTGTCAAGGTGGGTCTAGACATTTTAGTAGAGCAGCAGATTTCCCTAGTTGTCATGTGCAAGGATTGGTCTCTGATGGGTACACAAGACTAGCTCAGGTAGCCTGGGGAGGCTTAGAGCTAGGCAGGCTTGATTCTCGGGTTGAGTGGCAAGGGTACGAACCAGTTAGAGGTCTTCGCTATTTTTCGCGCTTGGGGCCCGAGTCTATAAAAGGGGCCCCAGGGTTCAGTTCTTAGGGAGCCGATGGGAGCAAAGTTTGTTCCCAGGTGCTAGGATCTGGTCTTCACTATTTTTGGCGCTTGGGGCCCGAGTCTATAAAAGGGGCCCAAGGGTTCAATTCTCAGTGGAGCCGATGGGAGTAAGTTTCGTTCCCAGGTGCTAGGTCTGATCCTCGATTGAGTCACGAACGCGCACCTGCATCTTAGCGTAGCCCAAGGCCCAGTAGCAGATCCCAGGCTACACAGCGCCACCTGGTGGTATGGGACACCAGGCTGGTTTGGATCTAGTTGGGAGTTCGTGCCAATAGCTCAGCTCGTGGCTCGGAGGGGACATCTCCTGATTCGGGATCACATCCCGTAGATGTCATGGTTGGGTGGTGAGCAGCATGCTCAGTTTTCTCACGTTGAGTGTGTTCTTGTGTTTGCTTACAGATCAGAGGTTTCAGGAGTGCTGGGACGTGTCAGTTGGTATCAGAGCTACAAAGATGGATCCAGTGACCTTGTTAGGTTTCTTTGTGGATGGTTTGCCTGACTCGTACAAGTTGTAGTTAAGAACAACAAGTGTACCACGTTGCAAGAGGCCATGAATTACGCGCGTATTTATGATGATACCATGGCCAGTGCAAAGGGAACCACAGTTTCTGACACGAGTGGGAAGAACAAACGAAAGTTCTTCCAGTCTACCACTGGTACCGGGGAGACGAAGTCTATAGACAACGCCTCCAAGAAGCACTTGACTCAGGCGAAGAATGGTCGTGCCCGTTTCCTTCGTACCTTGAAGCTAAAGAAGGAAGGACGTTGCTTCTTCTACGAGGAGCGGGGCCACACTAAGAATGATTGTCCTAAGCGCAAGAACCAAATGCAAGCGCTGGGACTGAAGCTCCAAGCGGGTCCGGGTACCAAAGCCAAGGGAGCTAATCAAGCCGCGATGACAGGTATTTCTGTAAATGTCATTACCTGCCCACTTTCTTGTAATTGCACTTTTAATACTTCGTTATTTGGTTCCCATGATCTTTTCCGAGTTTATGGAGAAGTTAGGGACCAAAGAGTTCACATTCTCTTTGACCCGGGCAGCTCTCACAACTTTGTTAATTACAAACTTGTGCAGAAGATGGGGCTGTCCACGATACCTAGCGATCACACCTATGAGGTGCAGCTTCCAGCTGGGAAGCAGTTTTGGGATCGCAAGATTGAAGCGCTTTCTATCCGGATTCAAGAATACACAGCGGCTCTTACGTGCTATGTTATGCACTTGGAGCATGTGGACTTGTTAATCGGAATAGAGTGGTTTAAAACCCATGATATTCGGATTGGATGGAAGGACCATACTCTTTCTTTTTTGGATAAGGACATCCAATTTTGTATTCAGTGTGATAATATTTCCTCTTCTCAGAGACCTATTGTATCTGCGATGCAGCTTCGGAATATATTAAACACTTCTCATTATCATGTCTATCAGTGTGTTTTGATTCCGCTTTCTTCATTTATTGTCTCTGTTAATAACAAGAATGATTTAAGTGTGTTTGAACACCGTGAATTGAGAACGTTGTTAGATGATTTCAAGGATGTATTCCTTGCTCAACTGCCGAAAGATTTACCTCCAGAACGGGCAGTAGATCATCGCATAGACTTAGTACCTGGGGCTCAACCTATTAGTGTTCCACCTTATAGGATGAACCAACTTGAGGAGGATTAGTTAGCTTCACAGCTACAAGATTATTTGAATATGGGCTATATTCGCCCAAGTAAATCACCTTGGGGAGCACCTGTCCCCTTAAGGAAGAAGAAAGATTCTACATGGAGAATGTGTATAGATTATAAACGATTGAATAAAGTGACAATTAAGAATCGATACCCTCTACCTCGTTTTGATGATCTGATAGACCGTTTGGCCGGAGCGAAGTATTTCACTAAGATTGATTTGCGTACGGGTTATCACCAAATCCGTATCTATGCTAAACACATAGATAGAACCGCATTCTGAACTAGGTATGGCCACTACGAGTTTCTTGTATTACCTTTTGATTTGACCAATGCTCCTGCCACCTTTCAGCAAATGATGAACGATTTGTTCCGAGATTTTCTGGGCAAATTCATTGTAGTGTTTTTAGATGACATCTTGGTATATAGCCGAACGCTTGAGGATCACATAGGACACCTCCGGATTGTCTTAGTTATTCTAAGACAGCATAAGCTCTATGCCAAGATGAGTAAATGTGACTTCTTTATGAAGGAGATCATTTACTTAGGACACAAGATTTCTTCTGAAGGTATTAGCATTGATCTGGATCGTATCCAGAAGGTTTTAGAATGGCCTATCCCTCAGACTGTGAAACAACTTCGTTCTTTCCTAGGATTTATGATATTTCTACGGAAGTCTGTACATGATTATTCACATATCACAACACCCCTGACAAACATATTAAAAGGTCGTGGACGCAGGTCTACCCAGCCGATCTCTTGGAATGATGCATTGAACAAGGCTTTTGAAACCTTGAAGTTTTCTATCAAGGAAGCACCCGTTCTTGCATTACCCGATCCTACCCGACCTTATGTTTTAGAAGCCGATGCGAGTGATTTTGCGATTGGGGCAGCTCTATTCCAAGAGGGCAGACCTGTAGCTTTCGAGAGTAAGAAGCTAGACGACACCCAATATCGTTGGCCCACCCTAGAAAAGGAACTCTATGCTGTAGTGTATGCCCTTAAGGTTTGGAGACACTACTTGTATGGTTCGAAGTTTCTCGTATTGACTGATCATCAGTCAATTAAGTATGTGTGTGATGGGCCTGAATTGAGGGGACGGAGAGCTAGATGGGCAAAATTAATGCAAGATTTTGATTTTAAAATACGTTATCGAAAGGGTTCGTTGAATAGTGTGGCGGATGCCTTAAGTCGAGTCAAGTTTGTAAATGCTATGTCATTTACGGAAATATCCTCAGACCTATTTCAATCCTTGAGAGGGCTTTACGCAACTGATAGTCATTTCAGTTCTTATTGGAAGAGAGTCCAGGATGGGAGCTCCATGGTTGACTAGGACTCAGGGGTTGTGCCACCTACGGTACAGGCGACGGGAGGTCGGTGGATGATTAGGAACGGCTTGCTGTTCCAGAATGGAAAGATTTGTGTGCCAGATGTTCTAGAACTTAGATCCAAGATTCCCTGGGAGTGTCATGATGCTCCTAGTGCTGGACATCCGGGTATACATCGGACGCTGTCTCTTGTAAAGCATACCTTTTATTGGCCTAAGATGCGTGCATTTATTGAAAACTATGTAGTAGGTTGCCGGGTTTGTCAGGTTACTAAGGCAGAACGCCTTCGAAGCGCGGGTTTATTACAGCCACTGCAGATTCCAGGTAATAAATGGGAAAGTATTTCCATGGATTTTATTACTGGTTTGCCTCGAATGCGCAAGGGTCATGACTCCATTTGGGTCATAGTCGACCGTTTGACAAAAATGGCTAGGTTCTTACCTACTAGAACAACTATTTCAGCTGTTCAGCTGGCTCACGAGTTTGTGGACCACTTGTTTAAGCTGTATGTTTTGCCCTCTGACATAGTCAGTGACGGGGACTCGAAGTTTACAAGTAACTTTTGGACACTTGTTTTTGAGAAGTTAGAAACTACTCTAAGTATGAGTTCCTCAGATCATGCACAATCCGATGGCAGTATAGAGAAGGTCAACCAATTGGTTGAAGATATGCTTCGGGCATATGTTTCTAAGAGACAGTCTTCATGGAAAGATTATCTATCTATGATAGAATTTTCTTATAACAGTGCAAAGCATTCGAGTACTGGTTACAGTCCTTTTATGCTTATGTACGGGTTTCAACCTAAGTCACCAGTTATGGTTGGGTTAAAGGGAATCCAAAATGATGCTGCAAAGACCTTCTTGCAAGACATGCAGGAAATGTTGCAGTTTGCCAAGGAGTCTATTAGAAGTGCCCAAGATCGGGACAGATTTTATGCTAATAGACATCGTTCACCTAGAGAGTTCTCTGAAGAAACGCAGCAAGAGCTATCTGATATATTTGGACTGACTCATCACTATGCCCCCCTCAACATTAGCAAACTGGATGCCCAAATGGTAGTGCAACCTGCCCACATCTGACATTGCAAATGATTTCTGCAAATCTGCCTTGAAATCTGCAATTTTCTGCGTGTCTCTTCCGGACATAAAGAGTGGCCCTTAAAGACTGTTTTGGAACCCAAGAAATATACAAAAAAGTATGCATCTTGGCATACAATGCCTACAGTGCCTGCTGCAAACCATAAAGGGCCTTTTTCAGCCCGCATACCTTAATTTCAGAACCTGCAATTTCAAATCCTGGAGGCTGAGTGACTTACACCTCTTCCAGTAACCCACATGAAGGAAAGCAGTCTTATTATCCAGCTAGTATACCTCCCAATGCCTATGCATGCAAGAGCAATGACACACCGAATGGTCATAATATGTGACATGGGAGTATATGTCTCCTCACAGTCAATGCCATGTTGTTGAGCATAGCCTTTCGCAACAAGGTGGACTTTGTAGCAGTCAACAATGCCATCAGCATTACGATTCAATTTGTACACCCACTTAGTGCCTATGGCATGCTTGCCTACTAGCAAGTCATACAACTCCCATGTGCCCTTTGTATGAATGGAATCAAGTTCAGCTTTGATGTCATCCATCCATTCTCTGCTATCAAATGCATCCTTATGACAAAGAGGTTCCTCGTTACAAGCAATAGCAATCAAAGCAACATGAAGAAAATTGCCCTGCATTTGTTTTTGTGCACCTCTGTTGCGGGCAGCCAAGGGCTATCCCATTGAGTATCCACGATCCACCTTGGAACTCTTTTCTGTTGTCTAATGACAGCTTGCTCCTCCTCAACTGCCTAATCAATGCCATGATTATCAATTGGCTGCAAAGGAGGCTGTGAGCTGCTAGAAGCATTTGGAGCATCGGCACTTCTGTAGCCATGATGGTAGTCATAAGAGCATAGTTAGTAGTTTCAACCTGAATTGCTTTGCCTTTCTGAGCATATGTCAATCTGGCTGGTGGTCTGCTTTCCCTAGTAGACCGTCTAAGTTGTTGTGGTTCTGCTTGGGGTGCTTTAGGCAATTCTTTCTCTTTTTAATCAACCTTTTCTGTAGATGACTGAGTAATCGGTGCGTCTATCTCCTATGTGTTTGAGGTTTTCCATTTATCCATTGGAAGCACCACTTCAGCAGCAGATTGAGCAGCATACAAACCTTCATCCATGATACTTGGAGGAGCATAGAAGGAGGCTGATTGTTGCAGACAAAGACCTTAGAAGAAGTCTTCATCCCGGGCTAGCATTTAGGGCAACAAGGACGGATCAAAGGGGGAGCTTGGCCGTTACCATTGGGGTGTGGTTCAAAGAAGCAAGGAGGACAAGCAACCAATGTCAAGCACATGCCTTACCAATCCTTGTCCCTCATCTAACCACACCTCAATGTCAGACATCCTGATTGTGACATTGGGGTCTGCATACCTTACCTCAGCAACATCTAGAGACGTCACCACGAAAAACTCTCCATTGATTACGACATTAGCCATATCCTCTGAATGTGAATTGGACCCCTTCTTGTTCTTCTGATCAGCCTTCTTCTTTCTGCAATCCTTCGCAAAATGTCCCGGCATATCACATTTGAAACAATTCTTCTTCTTTTTTCTTTTTTTCTTGTTTTCCTCATCTGAAGAGTCCCCTCCATCATTGGTCCTTCTTGGGCTTGCAACTGCTAGCCTTACCCTTTTCCTTGCCTTTGCTCCTGTCCTGAGTTGTAAGGGCACCTTCATACTGTTAGGAAATGGAGTCAAGATGAGTGAGTTTGGTGTCTTCTAGGATGAATTCTAGTCTAGTGTGTCCTATGGATGCCAAGTGTCACATTGGGAGCTATCCCATATGCATTGGTGTTCATATGTGTGTGTGTTCTATATAAGAGCTATACTTGTCTGGTGTCAAATCAAGTGAGTATCAAGCCTACAACCTCTCTGGTCTACATGTGAGTACTTTCATTTTGTTCATTGCAAGTCTAGTGTGTCCTATGATGCCACGTGTCACATTGGGAGTTATCCCATACGCATTGGTGTTCATATGTGTGTGTGTGTTCTATATAAGAGCTGTACTTGTCTAGTGTCAAATCAATCAAGTTTCAAGTCTACAACCTCTCTTTATTTTATTTCCATTGAATTATGTCTCTCTTTGAGTATTATTCTCTCTCTCCCTAGCCCACCCTCTCTCTCTCCCTCTCCACCATGCACCTTCATGTGGTATCAGAGCCTCCTTTCCTACCTTCCCTTATCCATGCTCAATATAGAGGATGAGGGAAGCCCACAAATGGAAGCCATCCTCTCCTCCATGATTGAGCTACCTATGTGAAAAGGAGCAACTCGGTCACCATTCTTGTGGGTATTTCTGGGCGTCTTCGTAGAAGAAAAAGACAACCTGTTTTTCTCTCAAAACCACTCGTTTTTGCCATTTTTGGGGCATTTTTGTAACGGAAATAGTTACTTACTGTTGTGGAGATGTTTAAACTACTGCTCACCCTAAAAATGATCTCATTTGGAACCCATTTTTGAAGAAACTACCTACTTGAAGAAAGCTATTGCTACATCGACCATTGGCGTCATTATGCGTGCCATTGCTGCTCATTGCCTCTTCTCCTTCACATGAACTGAGCTATTCTCATTTTGCCCACAAATTCCTGCTCCATCTCTCGCATGATGACATCTCTATCCTCCGCCTCTTCTGCTTTCAGTTCCAGCTCTCAGTTTCGTCTCTTTTCCCGCTCCTAAAGTGTTGAAGAATAAAGTTGCCATTTTTCGAGGTACACAATGCGTTCTCTCTCTTCAAACTCATTGCTCTTGGAGAAGTTCAAGGAGGAAGGATTCTCTACTTGGCAAACTAAGGTTCAATTGCTCCTCATGAAAGAAAATGTATGGAATGCTATTGAGGATGACGCTCCCACAACGGATTCTACACAACTCAAGACATGGAAGCAACACAACACAAAAGCTATTGCTATCGTCGGACTTTGCCTCGATGATACATTGATTCATTACATCGACTTGAAATCAACGGCAAAGGCGATATGGGCGCATCTCGAGAATCTTTTTGGTAACAAAATCACAAACTCCAAGGTTTTCTTGAAGTTTCAATTTTATAATTCAAAAATGAAGGATAGTGATACCTTGAGTGCACATTTAGAAAAAATTAAATCTCTTGTGCAACAACTTTCCAATCTAAAGTATCATCCCCTAGACGACGAGGACAAAATGGTTGTCCTCATGAAGAGTACAGAAGGAGTCGCTCGCTTTGAGCATACTCTTGAAATACTTAGGCTTGCCACGACTACCTTTGATGATATGGTGGCTCTTCTACTCGAATAAGATCGTCGAATAAAGATTCTCCGATCTCTTCTTCAAATACTACAAAGGCTCTTGCCTCCACTATCAGATGGAAAACCAGGCCTACACCAGCACATGGAAAGTCAAAGCCATTTAAGCCTCTCAAGTGCACCTTTTGTAACAAGCTTGGTCATACAAAAGACAGATGCTACCAGAAGCTTGCCAAACAGCAATCTAAGGGTCACCATGCCAGTTGGGTTGCAACCGCCACAAGTGACGATGAAGATGACGAGCCTCCAATACAAGGTCATGCTCTTACTGCTGAAAACCCACATCTCTCTTTCCCTCTAGAGGAGGACGATGGAGATGATGATCTATATATTTTCTAAGCATGGTCTATTTTGGGTACTCTGCCTTGGGTTGTTTCAAAAAATGAATGGAATAAATGATGTGTGTTGAGTCAATAAGGTGTTTGGCACCATGTCCCGAATTAGTCCCTAGAGCCAAGACGGGGATGTATTATGGGAGCCAGGTATTGGCTTTGATAGGTCTATTTATCAAGCCCGGCATGTAAGTTCCAAGAAGTTGGAGCATTAGTCTCCTAGACCTCCAAGTTAGCCCT
This sequence comes from Dipteris shenzhenensis, assembly GCF_047967505.1. Taxonomy (NCBI): domain Eukaryota; kingdom Viridiplantae; phylum Streptophyta; class Polypodiopsida; order Gleicheniales; family Dipteridaceae; genus Dipteris; species Dipteris shenzhenensis. The sequence goes on from NC_141616.1 coordinate 27,561,426, forward strand.
GCATCCATGCATGATGAACGTCTGAGCCATGTTAGTTAAGCCTCTGAGTCTATACCATGCTCACTACCCTCTGAGCCATGCTCACTTGCCTCTGAGCTAGCATGGGATCCATGTCCAGTTCTAGACCGTCATTGCACAGTTTGATGACCGTCATTGCCATGCTCTGTTCTTGGTTCCATTCCAATAGTCATTCACCTTTCCTCCATTGGGAGGTGTTATGAAATGGAGTCAAGATGAGTCAGTTTGGTGTATTCTAGTGTGAGTTCTAGTCTAAGGTGTCCTATGGTTGCCACATGTCACATTGGGAGTTAACCCATATGCATTGGTGTTCATATGTGTGGCTGCGCTCTATATAACAGCAGTACTTGTTTAGTGTCAAATCAATCAAGTATCAAGGCTACAAGCCCTTTGGTCTACAAGTGAGTACTTTCATTTTGTTCATTGCTCTTGCTATTTCATTTCCATTTCATTATGTCTCTCTTTGAGTATTATTCTCTCTCCCTAGCCTACCCTCTCTCTCTCTCCCTCTCCACCATGCACCTTCATGTGGTATCAGAGCCTCCTTTCCTACCTTTTCCTTCTCCATGCTCAATCTAGAAAATGAGGAAAGCCCACAAATGGAAGCCATCATATCCTCCATGATTGAGCTCCCTTCCACTCCTTTCTCCCCACCATCTTGTTCTGTTGTCCTACCTTGGCCTCATCTTCGGAAGCTATGGAGCTTGGTTTGTTGCCCACATGAAAAGGAGCGACTCGATCACCCTTGTGGGCATTTGTGGGCGTCTTCATAGAGGAAAAAGACAACCCATTTTTTGCTAAAAACACTCGTTTTTGCCGTTTTGGGGGCATTTTTGTGAAGGAAATAGTTGCTTACTATTGTGGAGATGTTTCTACTACTGGTCGCCCTAAAAACGACCTCATTTGGAACCCGTTTTTGAAGAAACGACCTACTTGAAGAGAGTTGTTGCTACATCGACCATTCGCGTCACTATGCGTGCCATTGCTGCTCATTGCCTCTTCTCCTTCACATGAGCTGAGCTATTCTCATTTTGCCCACAAATTGCTGCTCCATCTCCCGCATGATGAAATCTCTATCCTCAGTTCCAGTCCTCAATTTCATCTTTTTCCCGCTCCTAAAGTACTGAACACTGAAGTTGCATTTTGCCAAGGTGAACAATGAGATCTCTCTCTTCAAACTCATTGCTCGTGGAGAAGTTCAAGGGGGGAGGATTCCCTACTTGGCAAACTAAGGTTCAGTTGCTCCTCATGAAAGAAAATGTATGGAATGCTATTGAGGATGACGCTCCCACAAGAGATCCTCAACAACTCAAGACATGGAAGTAACAACACTCAAACATTATTGCTATCATCAGAGTTTGCCTCGATGATACTTTGATTCATCACATCGACTTGAAATCAACAGCCAAGGCGATATGGGCACATCTCGAGAATCTTTTTGGTAACAAAATCACAAACTCCAAGGTTTTCTTAAAGTTCCAATTTTATAATTTGAAAACAGACAATAGTCATACCTTGAGTGCACATTTAGCAAAAATGCAATCTCTTGTGCAACAACTTTCCTGCCTGAAGTGTCCCCCAGACGACGAGGACAAAATGGTTGTCCTCATGAAGAGTATAGAAGGAGTCACTCGCCTTGAGCATACTCTTGAAATACTTAGAATTGCCACAACTACGTTTGATGATATGGTGACTCCTCTTCTTGAAAAAGATTGTTGGAACAAAGATTCTCCGATCTCTTCTTTAGATAATACAGAGGCTCTTGCCTCCACTAGCAGATGGAAACCCAAGCCTGCACCAGCACATGGAAAGTCATAGCCATTCAAGCCTCTCAAGTGCACCTTTTGTAACACGCTTGGTCATACGAAGGATAGATGCTACTAGAAGCTTGCCAAACAGCAAACTAAGGACCATGCCAGTTGGGTTGCAGCCGCCACAAAGTGACAATGAAGATGACGACCCTCCGACACAAGTTCATGCTCTTACTGTTGAAATCCCACATCTCTCTTTCCCTCCAGAGGAGGACGATGGAGATGATGATCCATATATTTTCTTAGCATGTTCTATTTTGGGTACTCTGCCCTGGGTTGTTTCCAAAAATGAATGGAATAAATTACGTGTGTTGAGTCAATAAGGTTCTCTGCCTTGGATAGTCATCCTAAAATTATATATTGCTTTTATATTTATAGAGTTGGCTCCATGTCCCTAATTAGTCCCTCGAGCCAAGAGGGGGATGTATTGTGGGAGCTAGGCATTGACTTTAATAGGTCTATTTATTAGGCTCGGCATGTGAGTTCCAAGATGTTGGTACATTAGTCTCCTAGACCTCTGAGTTGGCCATGCATCCCTGCATGATGAACCTCTAAGCCATGTTAGCTAAGCCTCTAAATCTATGCCATGCTCACTTGCCTCTGAGTTAGCATGGTATCCATGTCTAGTTCTACACCGTCATTGCACAGTTTGATGACCGTCATTGCCATGTTTTGTTCTTGGTTCCATTCCAGTAGTCACTCACCTTTCCTCCATGAGGGGGTGTTAGGGAATGGAGTCAAGATGAGTCAGTTTGGTGTGTTCTAGTGTGAGTTCTAGTCTAGTGTGTCTTATGGATGCCACGTGTCACATTGGGAGTTATCCCATATGCATTTGTGTTTAAATGTCTGTGTGTGCTCTATATAAGAGCTGTACTTGTCTAATCAAGTATCAAGCCTACAAGGCTTTTTTTTCTTTCTTTCTTTTTTTTGGCAAAGAAAGGAACCTTCTATTAACGCTTGAAAGACTTCATACAAAACAGCAGCCCCAAAGGTGCTGAGCATGGAAAAAACGATAAAAGGCTTAAACAAAGACCGGCCTATTCCAGAGAAACCCAGCTCACTGCCTAGGGGATCTCTAGTATTAGGGCTAATAGCCAGGTAGAGAGAATATACAACTAGCGAATCCCTCGCGGAGTGTCATCAAATCTTGAGCTACAGTCTCCTGCACAGTGTCGTGACCTGCCTGCGGATGGTCCTCCGCATCTCCCCTTTCCGGGATCTCCTACACAAGTGTCTCAACTCCCTGGGCTACCGTCTCCTACACAGTGTCATGACCTGCCTGCATATGGTCCTCTACATCTCCCCTTTCCAGGGTCTCCTGCACATGTGTCTCAACTCTCTGCCATCTCTGAGCTCGTACCTAGGGCTGCTCGTGCTGCTAGCTCTCCCTCTGTCTCCGTCTCCTCCGAGCTCTCCGTGAAAGCTGTACCACTCGGGGCACCTCCAAGTCCTCTGAGTCCACTGGAGACTCTCCCAGAGGAGTCTCCTCTCGCTCTGCAGAATGAGTCGAAGCAGGCTCAGGGACCCCTGAAGGCTGAACTGTAGGCTCTGGGTCACCCGTAGGATGAGATGGATCCGGAGTCCCTGAACGAGGCCGACGACTGGGGCAATCCATAATAAAGTGACCTCTCTTCCGACAAAAAAGACACTGATCAGGAAGACCCTCGTACAAAACCCTCTGCTGAATCTGGATCCCATCTCCCGTGGAGTACGAAATCAAAGTAGGCAAAGGTCGAGGAGGGGGGAACTCTGAAGTGAGTCTGACTCTCGTAACACCTGTACCAGCAAGTGACTGAGCATAGGAAAGTCTAGCACCTGATGGGATGACTGTACCTGCCACACTAGCCATATGCTCCACAACTCTGCGACAAGAGCTGACCTCATCAGGAAGTCCAGGGAAAAGCATCCAAAAAGAGACTTGTCGCGGTCCCGGGGAAGTAGTACTGAAGTGCTTCCGCCAAGGCCACAAATGGATGACTCTGCTCTGAAACTGAATCGGAGAGCTCATAAGTACTCTTTGGGCCTGCTCTGCAAACTGAAGGCCAAAAGAAAAGTACCCTCTGCCAAGCAATCGAAAAACCGTAACTGAGACACCCAATGAGGCCATGTTGGTGTACACCCAATCACGTAACTATTGGCCTCTACCGGGTAGAAAGCCAATGATATGCGTCCAACGAAAACCCTCCTCTTCTGCCTCAATCATCTGCACATGTCGGGAGGAAAAGAAACTGTGACTTCGATCTCCTCAGGTTCGGCGACGGGAGTGGCATTAGTGCCCTCCATTGTCTCAGCTTGCGCTGTCCTGAGGGGAGGAGCTACCTCTGGAGAAAATACCCACCAAGAACTCGCAACCAACCACTAGTCAAACCCCAAGAACTTGGTTGAATGCCCCAAACTTCAGCCAGCGTGGCATAGCAAAATGAGGATCAAACCCAAGCCTGAAAACAGTCCGTTCAATGCTGAAGCAGAAACTCCGCCAATGCCCTGGAACCACGAGCAGCAACAGCCCCGGAGAGGGCCCTGATGCAGCCCAGCCTGAAGCGCAAAAGGAAAGGGGGCGGACAGCAGCAACAGCCTGAATGGCGGCGACGGGCTGGCGGCCTGGCTGGCGACCTGAAGGCGGCCTGGATGGCGGCATGAAGAGGGGCGACCTGAAGGGCCGGGGGGGCACGGCCAGACGGGCTGGCTGATTGCAACGGGGTGGTGGCGGGCAGCTGCAGACGGGAACTCTCCCATTCTATCGATAGGGAGATGTTGGTACATTAGTCTCCTAGACGTCTGAGTTGGCCATGCATCCATGCATGATGAACATCTAAGCCATGTTAGTTAAGCCTCTGAGTCTATACCATGCTCACTAGCCTCTAAGCCATGCTCACTTGCATCTGAGTTAGCATGGGATCCATGTCTAGTTCTACACTGTCCCTCCATGGGGGGGTGTTAGGAAATGGAGTCAAGATGAGTCAGTTTGGTGTGTTCTAGTGTGAGTTCTAGTCTAGTGTGTCCTATGGATGCCACGTGTCACATTGGGAGTTATCCCATATGCATTGGTGTTCATACGTGTGTGTGCGCTCTATATAAGAGCTATACTTGTCTAGTGTCAAATCAATCAAGTATCAAGCCTACAAGCTCTTTGGTCTACCTATGAGTACTCTCATTTTGTTCATTGCTCTTGCTATTTCATTTTCATTTCATTATGTCTCTCTTTGAGTATTATTATCTCTCTCCGTAGCCTACTCTCTCTCTCTCCCTCTCCACCATGCACCTTCACATACTTCTTCTCTTGAGCCTCCTGCTGCTGCAGAAGCAATGAAACTAGCTCCTCAAAACGTTATTGGTGCCATCCTCTGGCCTGCAGTTATTGTGGTAACGAGACTATTATAGCTCTTTGGAAGCATGCCAAGAAATAGGCTAGCCATCCTGGTTGAATCCATCCTTTGACCAACTGCTGCCAACTGATCCCTCACCACCTTCATCTTGGTGATGTGGTTTCGTACTAAACCTGCCTCATCCATGCTTCGTACTAAACCTGCCTCATCCATGCTCACACCATAGAGCTCTATCTTTGAGGTTAAGAATCCTTGCATTTTTGTTTAGCTCTTACATGTCCTTCAGTGTGGTCCATGCGGCAAAGAAAGTGTCCGATGTATGAATGTAAGAAGTACCACATCCATCGTGATGCCAATTATAATTGCCAAGGCCTCCGCATCACGTACATGTCATGCTCTCGCAAAGGGGGATTCTTCAACAGGACCTAACGACTCAAACTCAGATGGTGACTGTGACTTAAAGGGGGACAACACAAAAAACCACAGTTGGAGCTTGACGGTCCAGGTAATTGGATATGATGTTTCGGGTATGGTGTTTGGTTGCAGACCTAGCCAGATGGAGGACGGGTTGAAACAGACCCTGAGAGCTTGGTGCCTGGAGGACTTCACGCTGTTCACACATCATGAGGGGGACAAGTGGAGGAGGTTGGCACCTGCAGAGTTCAAGTTCAAAGGCGGGTTCCTGATTGAAGGTGGTGGTGCCATCAGGTGCTGCCAAAGACGGAACTGTGTGCCAAACAGGTGTGCGAAAGCAAAACGGGACCTGGTGGAGCAAGAGCCACTGGTTGAAAAGCCAGAAAAGGACTATTTTAACATTGGACTTTTCCCGAGGGCTACGACACGGGAGCTACTGGAGTATCATCATGGATGTGTTGGTGTTGGGCCAAGATGGATCGGTGAGAGGGGTGTTGGAAATGGATAGGTCACCTCCCCATTTGTAAGCTCTCAAATGAGGAGAACATTGGGGGGGGTGAACCTAGGGTCTAAGTGATGGCCACATGGGCAGCATCATGGCTGCCATGGGGGCAGGGATCAGATAAAGAAAATGGTAAGCAAGGGGCTGCCACATGGACAGCAGCAAGGCTGTCATGTGGGGAGCACAAGAGAAGTATACCTGGCACCAAGGCTGATGCAGATTGCGCTAACATCAAGAGATGTATGGACTGGGTACAGGTGCTTGGAGCATTCTATACGGAGTTCCACATGGCCTGACAAGAAGCGCATCAAGAGCTGGTAGATGGAGCAGATATGCTGCGGGTACGAAGGTGCCTAGGGGATGCATTGTGCAGGAGATAGGCCTGCAATAGGGCATGAAAGAGCGCTGAAACTGGCCATTGGCGCAATTCCATGTGGCAGGTCAGCCCAGCAAATGGCCCTGGGGGGCCTGGTTTTGTGTGCCCCTTTGGGACGGTTTTGTGGCAGACCAAGTCCACCAGCAAGGGGGTCAGTTCAGCCCCCTGCTGGGTCCGTTATTTCTGGACAGGCCTGGGGCCTATTTAGGTGGCCCTTGTGGCCTCATTCGACATCATCTGCAGCAGCCCTCTGAGAGCAGACAGGAGCTGCAAGAAGGCGAGCTTTGGGCCTATCCACAGGAGGTGAAGGTGACCCCGAAGGAGCTGCAGAGTGAGTTTGAGTGGCAACCCACCTAGGCTGAGCTTCCAGACAGCAAGGTGGAGAGATCCTTTGGACAGACAGTCTACATACACTCAGTGGAGCACACAGGCTCAGAGATCTAGAGGTGCTAGGCATTTATTAGAAGAACCTTTTGGTATTGTATCTTGTCCAGTTTGTGGACGGACAGAAATCTAAAGTGTTGCTTCTATATTGTCTCTGAGCACAGCCTATTTGCTAGTCTGCACATACACATGAATGTTGTGAAGTAGACACACTTGATGAAGCATTGATTCCATAGTGAACACTTCCACGTGTAATTCCTGGGCTAACTATCAGTCTTCCGCTGCGGGATACCCTCTGTGAGAAAGGTCATTTCTCTAGCAGACCGGTCAAAGGCTGACTGATCAACAAAAGCTGACCGGTCAAAGGCTGATTGATCAAAAGCTAAATAATCAAAGGCTGACTGGTCGAACCGACCAGATCAGGTCGGTTGGCTAGCTGTTCAACCGACTAACGAGCCTGACCCAACCCTACATAAAGGGCTCCTTGGGCACTTTGTAGGCATTTAGTCCTGCACCTACTCAGCCCTGCTCCTGCCCTCTGTGCGTGCCAAATCGCTCCAAGGACAACCATACACGCAGTGTATTTCAGTTTCAGTTCAGCACATTCTCTCCCACACTGCTCTTAGCTCTCTCAGTCACTTTCATCTCAGTTCATCTGTCTCACTCACGCAGTAACTCTGCATGCACGTGGACAGCACTAGCCTCGCAGACGTGTCCATCATCAGTGGGAGCAGCATTGAGGTCTTGCTATTGATTGGAGCTACCTCTCAGGTCTTTTCATGTTCACAGCGTTCTCTTCAGAGTTGCATTCCGTGCGCTCTAGAAGAGTGTCTTTTGTATTTCCAGTTTTCCAAGTTAAAAGCCAATTCTCCCTTACATTGGGAGGGGGCCCTGAGTGGGTGAGGGGCTCAATCAATTGTCAGCTCTCTTTCGCTTACCCTTATCTCCTACTCTCCCTCTCTCTTTCTCTGTGGTGCATAAGTGAAGACACCTCACTAAAGGTTTAAAGAAGGTCTTGCTGCAATTACACGATCATTAACCATAGCATGTTATAGTTCTTGATTTCCCCGAGTCTCCACTTTTTTCAATAGTGATTTACGAGAGGCCTCTTACAACAAGATGACTTTGGACCTTCATTTTCTATAGTTGATAGTTGGATTTGTTCAGCTTGTCGGTCTCCTCGAGATCTAGCCACCTTGAGGTAAACCTTTAGTGAGTTGACGAGCTTTGTGAGTTAACTCAACATCAAACTTCCTCAACTCGAGATGAACTCCTTCATTTAGTGTTGATGTAGACTTTGAAAATTTCAGCAACATGTCTATGAGACCATGTTTGCAACTAGGCTATGATATCATGCCAGAAACCATGATATATTCTGATACCATGGAGATACCATGTCAAAAATCTGGACTTGGCTTGTTGTCCTCGAACAGACATAGCGAAAACTCGTTATCACTTGAGGGACAACTGACAAGGCAAAAGCTTCTCGAATCATAGCCCTTTTTCGACCAGTCTGGAAGAGGAGGTCTATATGGATAAGCCACATTGCTTTGAGGTTAAAGATAAGGAGAAGGATGTTGGCAAATTACAAAATCTTTTATGGATTGAGATAAGGACCTCCTCCTTCGTACTGTAGATGAACATTTTCAAGAAAAGGGATTCAATAATATTCTTTTTATTATAATCTCTACATATAGGCTGATGGCAAAGGCAATATAATCCTTGCGGTGTTATACATGTCATCTCTTTTATGGATTGAGATAAGCACCTCCTCCTTCGTACTGTAAATGAACATTTTCAAGAAAAGGGATTCAATAAAATTCTTTTATTATAATCTCTACACAAAGGCTGATGGCAAAGGCAATATAATCCTTGTGGTGTTATACATTGATGACATAGTCATCAATACCAATAACAAGCACCTGATGAAACTTACCAAAAAGGACCTGAATAAAGCTTTTGAACATGAAACACCTTAGCTATATGCATTATTTTTTGGAATAGAAGTCTCAAGAGTCAAGGATGAAACATTCATATCCGAAACAAAGTATGCAAATGAAATCCTCAAAAGATTCAGCATGGAGGCTTACAAGCCAATACATACACTGATGAATCTTGGTGAGAAGTTATCGAAGAATCAGATAGTCCTAGAGTGGATAGAACTTTATATAAGGAAACTCCTAGGTAGCCTAATATATTCGACCACCAACATACTGGACATAGCTTTTTTAGCTATTGCAGTGTCCCAATATACAGCTGATCCAAAGAAATGCCATTGGAAGGCAGCCAAGATTCTTCGGTATGTCAAGGGAAGACCAACTTTTCTAATAGAACATAAAAGAAGCAATGATTTAAAACTATCATGATTAACTCATACTGATAGGGCAGGATGTCCAAATGACCAAAGGACATGACCGGTGTAAAACCGAATCCATTGTTCATCAAGGGAGAGTATTGGAAAACCTTGTGACAGACTTGGATATAATTCATTAAATCACTACTGGGGCTGGTTTTGGGTTAGGATTATTTAAAGGTCAAAAGACTGCTCATTAGACCTTGTGACCCATATTATGTCATTGACTGGTGGTTAGAGATGTCATCGACTGGTGGTTAGAGTTTTAAGGGGCCACATGATGTGGTGTACCCGCAACATGGAGGGGATGGGTGCCACATGGTACTAAATCAATGATCTAGCTCATTGCTTTGCAAAGTGTCACACAGCATCTATGCATGCCTGTTAGTGCATTCTGAATGAAAAAACTCACATATGAGGGGGCTGAAGCCCTAGCCTCGGGGAGAAGTGGCTGAGGCCCTAGCCTCGGGGAGAAGCCTCCGGGTGGCTTCACCCTCACACATCCTCACTTCCTCAATAGGGTTTGCTATGTATTGGGTTCATTGTTTCATTTAGCAGTTAGTTGCTGCATTTCAGTTTTGGTACTTTCATTGTAGGCAGCGTTGGCATTTTTCATTTCAGTAATTCAGATTGGTATGTGCGTGGAGGGCATCACAATCTGGGCCACCACTCTGTTTTCTTTCAAGAACATGTATTGCGAAAATATGACACAAGATGGTTGATAGTGTAGAAGTTTACTAGGTTTATCAAGAGCTTTCAAACATACCGCCTTTATCAGCGCGTTCCAAGCAATCCCACCCAAGGACTCCTGTTCTTTCTTTGACTTCAGTGGCATAAGCCTGCTGACAAGTATTTGACATGCGCGACTCACAGCTTCGCAACTTCCTTCAGAGGCAGTGCTGCCTCCTGTTATTCCACCATGCGGCAGGCTAATGCTATCTGCCTGCACAATGCGTACCTTCAAAGATTCTGAGAATGCTCTATCTGCTGGAAACAGCTGACAAAGTCCATATATAGCTGCCTGCTTCACTTTGGTCCATAAGCCTTGCCCTATCTCGATTCCTCCAACCTCAACCACCACAGAACCATCCGCAAAGATACTAACTCTTGCAGGTCTGGACATTTGCTCTACATTGTATATACATGGTATCATTGATAATCCCCTTTTTAACCACTTATTGGTTAGATTGAAATTACGAACAGCTTTTTCTGTTGCCTCCATACGCTTTGACAGTGTACTCCAAATTGAAGGTAGAGTGTATCCTTCAGAACTATCAATATTAGAATCACTGTGGAAAACTTTGAGACTGTCAAGCGTGTGCATGTTCCTTTCAATCACTGTGTGCACATCTAAACCCAAGGCGGCCGCAATGTGCTCAAGCACAGTATCAGCAATGAATGATCCCTGAACATGACCTGGTGCTCGCATGGATGATTTACTAGATAGATTTGTTTTGCATACTTTGTACTCAACATTCAGGGATCCCCAGTTGTATTTTTTTAGCCCCCCATGAACCAAAAAGGGAATAAGTGGACTGAAGTCTTCTGACCAGCCGGCATCAATAAAAACCTTTGCTTGAAGACCAGTCACCTTGCCACTAGATGTGAAGCCAACCGAATAAATTGTCTTAGTTGGATGTCGTCCACCCATCATGCTCATGTCAGCGTTACGGTCCATATACATTCGCACAGGACATCTGAGCTTATATGCTGCGACCGCGCATGCTGCTGCCACCTGAGACTCCAAAAGTCAAATAAGAGGGACGACTGTTGGAGTGTGTCTTGAAAATTAATACTAAGATTGAATGGCTTATTTAACAAAGATGAAAATACATCATTACCGTAATGTTCCTGAATCCTTTCCCTCCAAAACCACCCCCTACTCTTCTTGTTATTACCCTGATGTTATGAGCTGGAAGACCAAGACAAGCAGAGATACATCCTTGTAAAAAATCAGGGCTTTGACAAGAGCTATAGAGCTGCATGCAGTCATCTTCATCTGGAATGGCTAGAGCTGTTTGGGTTTCCATGTAGAAAAAATATTGTGACCCTGTCCTCACCTATAAAAATCAAGTGTTAGTTGCATGTGCCCCAACCAATGAACGCTTTCCTCCTGAGCGGTGAGCATTTCCAAAAGAGATCAATGTGGACACTTTCTTCTGAGGAAATCCAAATTCATAATGTTACTTATTACAAAACAATTACCTCAGCCTCTTCGATTCTGTGGTCTGCTTCAGAAAATCCCTTATCAATGTCTCCTACTTGTTTTGGGTCAAAGTAAGGTGGAGCTGGAAAGAATGCATTATTTTCCACTGCATCTTCAATAGACAGCACAGGTGATCCCAAGCTATCCAAATCATACTCCACTTTCACTCTTTCTGCAGCATCTTTTGCATGTTGTGGAGAATCTGCAATCTGGATAACCAAATGCACAGAAATTCTATACTTTGGATATAGAGAACTTAGGTCGAACAAGATTGTTCTTTCTTCTTAAAATTCACAGCACAGAAAATGTTTTCCTCCGACTTCGTATTTTTGCCTGTGCTTTCAACTCCTTTCAGAATTTGTTTTCGTTCTAGTTTTATATAGGGCAGAGAAGCTCAAAATGCATATTCATACTTCCATTAGACGCTGTGAAATTCTACCATACGTATTGAAAACCCAGAAGATGGATTGAATGTATACCACAACACCTAGGGGATGGCCGACGTACTCTGCCAGATCTGTTGCGAAAAGGTTTTCTGGCGCACCAAAACTTGTAGCTCCAACGTTTGCCCCAGATTTGGGAATGTCATCAGCAGATATATATGCTACTACACCAGGAGATGCAAGTGCGAGTTTTGGATCAACAATTTTGATCTTGGCATAAGCTTTTTCACTTGAAACAAATGCTGCAAAGAGACAATGATCTGGAGAAGGGATGTCATCCACGTAGACTGCCTCTCCTGTAACCACAAGAACCGTCAATCCCACGACCTATCGTTGAACAAATGCGCAAACAAATTATAGTGTCCGGATAATCTGCTTCACAAGTCCCGCGTCAAAGATGCTGATAAGCGATCCAAATACCAGGGTGGCTACGTTGGAGTAAAAGGAATCGAATCGCTTATTTGTTTGAAGGAATAGACAAGCCATCAAAGCCCGAGGAGAGTCTAGAATAAAGAAAACATAGGGCGCTATCTACCTGCTGCTTGAATTTTAGCTTCGAACTTTTGTATCGGTTTGCCAACTGAATAGTTCTCCTCACAAGGTGGTACAGTTTGTTTCCCAGATATGTGAATCCCATCAGTGCATGTTTTTGAATGGTTGGACTCTATGGAGGCGTTCTGCTTTCCGTTGGAAAGCCTTACTTCATCTCCGTTGGAAACATTGAGTGAACCATTGGCCAAAGGGTGCCTCAGCTTTTCCGGCAACATTGGTCGGAAAAAATCAAATAAGAAGCCAACGGCGACACTAGACCTGAAACTGGCTTTCCTTGTTCCTTTCAAAGGAGCTGCTATCTCAGTCTTTAACATCTCGATGGCTTCAAGGAGAACCTCCGAACTCATCGTTTTGCCGATAAGGAAACTTTCTACTGTAAGTGCTCGAATCGCGTGCTTCTGTCCAAATGCACCAAACGCCAGTTTTACGTCGATGATCGTATGCTTTTCACCGGATGGATTTGTTTCGGATGAGGCCGAGACGTCTGCAAGGAAAGCAGCGTTGAGAAGTGCCAAAGAATTTCCCAGTTGACGTGGGGCGGCCCTGTAGCTCTTGAAACAGCGCGTCGTGCAGGAATTATCGTGAGGATTTCTGTCACCAAGAACTTCTGCCAATTCTTCACGTTCATCACGCGATAAAGGTATAGAAATCGACTCCAATATTACACCAGGCTCTAGCGAACCCTTCTGTAAGAAGTCATCCATGCGCAAAACGGAGACCTTTCCATTGGCACTTCTCAGCTTGAGAGTCACACCTATAGCTAAGAACAGAGTCGCCAGATCCGAGTCGAACGACAACTGTTGAGCCATGATCAAGTTACCGCCGATGCTGGCGCGATTGCGCACATGAGGATTGGCCACTCTTTCCAGGTGGGAAGCGATCCCTCGAAACACCGAAGCATTGGCAGATTGTGCAGTCCGCGACTTGTCCTCCAGTGCATCGATCAGCTTCGCGATACTCACAGCAGATCCAACCTCTATCGAATCGCTCGTCTCTGCAAGTGTTAGCAACTCGGGAACATGGCTAATGTCGATGTACACCTTCGGCTTCTGATCCTTGTAGTAGCCGGAGCTCGTGTTTCCCACGACCAGTTTCACTCCAGTTCTGCCGTGATCGAGCCCCTGATGCAGTCGCAAAGCTTCGAAAACGGCTTCTAAAGTAGGAGTCTCAATCCAGAGCCTCTCTTCGCCGCCGTTTGGAGCTGCGTCTAGATACTTGATATTCAGAGCAGCCAGTCCACGGTCGCAGGAAGCCGATAGTGCTCTCGAATTCAGCTCGTCGATCAGAAATTGCGGGAAGACAGGATCTCTCCCCGGAGAGTACGCAGGCAGAAGATTAACATCGGCGTCTTTAGCAGATGTCCAGAACGTGTTTATGCCCAGGTCTTCTACGTCGACGTCTGCAGCGAAGCTCTTACAAGCGTCGAGTATAGGTCTGTAGCCCGTGCATCTGCACAAGTTTCCAACGATTGCCTTCTGTGCGTCTGCCACGGAAAGGTTCGGCAGCGTGCGCAGGTCCTTGTGAGGTTGGCCATCGGATTTCTTCGATTGAGCACGGCGCAAGCAGCCGTACATGGACATGCACATTCCAGGAGTGCAGAAACCGCACTGAGAGCCATGGAAGCCGGCGATTCTCTCCTGCACTGCATGGAATCCCTTCTGCGTGCTGCCGAGCCCTTCGATGGTGGTGACGGCGCAGCAATCGAGGGAGCAAAGCAAGGTGAGGCAAGAATTGACGGTGAACTCTTCAACCCGGCGAGAGGAAACGTCGTAGGTGGAGAGGAGGACGAGGCAAGCGGCGCAGCCACCTGTGAGGGGTAAAGGAAAGAGGAATGTCTCAAAAGAAAGATTTGGAGCTGGATGGAAAGGAGAGGGAGGGGGGAATTACCTTCAGAGCAGGAGAGTTTGGTGCCGGAGAAGCGAGTGTGGAGGCGGAGGAAAGAGAGCAAGGTGAGGGAGGGATCGGGGGAGGGGAGGAGGAAGGGGGAGCCATTGACGGAGAAGAGGAGGGGGCGGGATGGCGAAGAAGAAGAAGAAGAAGAAGAAGGAGGAGGAGGAGGAGGAGGTGGGAGCGCCATAGCCAGAGCTTGAGGTTGGCTATGGCGATTGCTGCAGTGAAGAGCTTGGGTTACGGCCACCAGCCCAGCCAAGCAGCTGAGCCCGACTGAGATAAACTTTATACAAAACTTGGCCCAACATGGACAGGTGTCCCCCTCTTTAAGAGGATACCGGATATACCTATTTCCTGTCGGCCATGGTGATTGTTGCTAAGCTCGGCTATTTTTTCCTTATGGAGCATTAGCCAATTATAGCCCAGTGCTTTTATGTGTATTAAGGCATCCTCCATTGAAAATGCATCCCTTATAACACAATTTATTAAAATTATTCATCACACTCATCAAAATTTACGGCAAAAATTAATAGATCTTTACACATCCTAATTTAAGAAGCAAGGTCCCTCTTTTATAGGAGACAAGTACATACCTTTAATGCATTCCAAGATCGTATGAAAATTTGAGAGACTAGGGGGGGCAGGGGAGATCTTTGGAGATCTTTAAACATCAAGGGAGACAAGTACATACCTTCAGCACATTCCAACAAGGCGTCATATTTAAACTAGATTGCTTGGCCAGCTGGGCTCTTGATGAATACTTCTCTCTTTTGCTATCTTGTTGAGGTTCACATGAGTCACGTTGTCAGAAATGATGCAGAAGATTGATGTTCAATTGCATGCAACCTTTTCTAGAGATTTCGTTATCATCCAGTCCTGCTTGCACTTGATGTTGTTCATGTCGACAGTAAAACGTAGTTTTTCTTTTTTTCGGAGGAAGACAAATTCCTATTCTTTGCACTGTAAGCAAATCTATTGTCATTCCACTTCGAGCAAACGACGGGGAGATGTATTTCAGAAATGTATAAATAATAAATGAAAACCAAATTGAGACAGAAGCATGCAACTGTGACAGGAATAATCCAAACCCAAAGCTGCATTGCATGTACGACAAAAGTTCCAGCACCATTTGCAACTTCATTGGATCCCTTTTTTCGAAGGCACAAATGTTTATTTTTTGGGTCAAATTATGTTCCTACGCTTTAGAAAATAGTACTTCCGCGCTCTAGCCGGATGGCCCTCGAGCGTGTTGTAACCTAATGGACCTACTGTGTTGTGGCTCCTTATGTAGTACTGCTCTAAAGTTCGTGCTTTGTCTACAGTGTTTGTTGTTTCCAAAACTTTGATTTCGAAATTTTCTTTGAAGGGCTTGTAACGCTGCAAGTCCTCTTTCATTTTCGCCGGTGGTTTTTTATTGTGCTGTTTGATCCTCCGTGGCAGGTCCGTCATGCTCCCTATGTATTTTCTGTTGTTGGGCTTGCACGTGATGCAGTAGACGACGAGGCTCGCACGATTCCCTTGCGCGGGCGCTTCAGTGGAGGCTCCTCCTTCATCTCGAGGCTCGCGTCTTTCAATGTCGTACCTGCGTAAACATTGACAATTACGTTAGTCATCGAGGTTTTCGATCTTTTTTTTTTCGTTTGAGGTCCATAAAAGAATGCATTTATTTACTTGCCCTGGTTTTTCTCTGTTGGCGTTAAAGGATCGTTTCCAATACTGAAGCGCTCCTCGTATAAGTCCCTGTCGAAAATATACGTAAGCTTCTCCATTGTCGTCACCGGGTGCATCGCGTCGTGCGTCCCTCCAAATTGTTCCATGAATTGTTCGAGTATAGCCGTTCCTTGATCGCGCGTCGTGTCCCTCAGCAACTCCAAGGATACGTTGTACCCGTAATGCAGCAGCTCGCATGCATACGCTGTGATCCCTTTCGTCTTCGTGTCTAGTAGCTTTTGCCCCTCCAAACTTTCCATCATCCTATCGGTCTCATCGAACTCAATGTCAAGCTCGACAAGGATCTCTTTGAGGAGTCCTGCAGGAGAAGTGCAATCCATGATGAGTTTGTTGCTCTTGCATCTCGTTAATTCTTTTTCTCAATTGTTGCGGTTTTTTTTAATTTTCGGAAGCATTACGTACCATTTGCGAATCTCAAGCCTCCCGGCTCTCTTTTAGCTGGCAAACGCCTATTGCAGTTGTCAATGAAGTCGCGTAGTTCCGCATACGTGTTGAAGCCGTTGATGTAAGCTCCCGGACGTTCTCCTGCATTGTTTGCTAGCCGGAATTGCTTTGTGGTTAAGAAGAACCTCCTCTTTGCTGGTGGAGGTTTTGTTGCCTTCGCGTTGCTTTTGTATAGCTCAAATAGCTGCTTGCAGGCACGACTTATTACACCGTCTTTTCAAATGAGCCGTCTTTTTAAATCTTTAAGAAAAAAACATTCTTTCATGCTGGTGGAATTTACCTTGTCTGCGTCCATGTCTTATGCTACAATGTCCCGAGCTTTCTGATTCTCTGCACCTGTTCTCAACAACAGACAAGATATTAAAACCATTTTCCTTGCATGCATGTTTGACGTAACATATTCATGACTTGTCTCTGCCTTTTTCAATCTCTGGTAGTGAATACCTTTATGCGCGTGGTTGTGTTGTCGGCTGTGAGAACTCTCGTGGAATTGGTCTGAATATGTCTGGATGTGGGCAATGTAAGATGCGCATCCTCGTTCTCTCAGTCACTCTGGACAACATCACGTATGCTAGGCCAAGGGCAAACACTCCTCGAAATATGAGCAACGCTTTGTTGGATATGGTTGCGCCTTGGGATTTGTGTCCCGTGATAGCGTATGCTAGGGTTAGTGGAAATGTGGACTTGTGGAACCATTTTCCATTTATTGCCTTTCGCTGATGCTTCGAGCGTCGTAATGTGAGCACGGCCGCTATTGTGTCCACGACGACAGTGATACCGTTGATTTCTCCCCTGTAGTTGCATTGATGCTCTTGATTTTGCACATTGCTCCATTTGCGGCACCTATTGCGAGGTCAATGTTTTCCGTTATCATTGCCTTCGCCCCCACGCAAATTTTTCCTATCTCGTTGAAGCTTTTGTCCTCCAACCATTCTTTGAGAGCTAGATCGCTCGCGGCGTTACTGTGTATTTGAACATGCACAATCATCTCGGGAGTGTTGAATTTCTCCACAAGCTCATCGTTGAAGGTAGCGACATCGACTCTGTGCGTGCAAATGATGGTTGTTTCGGCATCGATGAAGTGGCATGCACCTTCCTTGTCGACAATGCACTGCCCCAAACAGTCGGAAATCTCGTCAGTTGTGGGCGTCCTGAGTCTTATGGTATGCAAGAATGCCAGGAACGGCATGTCTCGTGCATGTCGCACCGAGAATTGCATGTGGTACATTTTCGCTTGAACCCAGTGCGCAGAGGACGTGATGTGGCACGGCTCGCAGAGATCCTCGCGGTGTTTGCAGACTGGCGGTAATTGCGCCAGGTCACCAAAAATTATGAGCATTTTGTGTCTGAATGGCTCATGCAATGTGCCATTAGTCACATTGACGATTTGTCTTACCACGAGATCGAAAGTCATCCTTGTTAGCATGGACATCTCGTCAATGATGATCGTGTTGGCTTCCTTGATTGCGAGGTGTCGCTCATCCGTCTCATGGATGTTCAGTGGGTACTGACTGCTGCGCACAGGGATCTTGAATTGGTAGTGTACAGTGGTTGCAATCCCGCTCAGCCGCGTCACAGCCGCCCCTGTTGATGCACAGAGTATTGCCGTTTTGTTTTGCGCTACCAGATGTGAAACATAGTACCGTATCAAGAAGCTTTTGCCGCTACCTGGTGTTCCACAAACAACGTGCAGCCCCGAGCTTGTTGAAGCTAGGCTTTCGAAGACTCTTTGTTGTTCTACTGTCAATGCGGCATTGGCGACGGTGCGAAACTCGGCCATTTTTTCCAACATCCTCGCGCGTGTTGGCCCTTCGACGGTTTGCTAGTCGATGTTAGGCGCTTCCATCGGGCAGTCTCGAATGATCGCAACCTTTTGCAATATCATATTGATCAACTGGTCCATGTGGTCAGTCGCTAGCAAGTTCCTTTGCGTGTATTCGGTCACATACATCTCGAGGTCCTCGTTGCTCAATATGAGGCCGCGCATTTGGCATTCGACAAAGTAGGATCCAGCTGTGTTGGCAGGTGATATGAGCTCCGTTTCATTCCTGAAGCTGAGTTTTCGCAAGAGCACGTTGTAGAAGTACCCCTCTGGTTGATGTCCAGGGTGGTAGTCAGTGAATCTGACTACTCACTCACATTTTGCGATCCTGTTGCCTAAGAGGTCAAGACCGACCGTTCCACGTTGCGTTTCCTTGGGCTTTCGGATCACATATTGCCTATGGTAATCGTAGAACGTGCTATCCTCGATGACGCTCGGTCTCCCGCAGTATATGTCGACCAGGTGCAGGGTGACATTGTTGTTTCGCGAGATGATGCGTTGTCTTAGAGATGGTGGCGAGGAGTCGACATAGTGAACGGTCTCGCTCCTTGTGATTGTTGGTATCTGCATGCAGTTTAGCACGGCCTCTGTTGGAGAGGTTGGTTTTGATAGGAGGCTTGCGGCGATGAGTTTCAGCTTTACTTCGTCGAGATGTTGCAACCCCAAACGCGACGTGTCTTCTGAACGGATGTTCAGTTTTCCCATTGGTTCAGATTTCATCGCGTACTTGAGGAGGTAGTGAGAGATTGAAGAGTTTGTCACCCGCTGTATGTTCATGTGTGCACCCCACAACAGTAACACGGAAGGGTGGTAAGGGACGATGTTTTGGTGCTCATGTCCCGGCCGGTAATACAACCAACGTTGTGTCAGAGGGTCGAGGATGGGTTCATATTCTGGCTGTGTTGCGAAAGGGAAGCTGTGCTTGCAACTGTGGTGTGACGGTCCGACATAGCACACTTTCCTGCATACGTGCAACTGCTTCCTGAGAACTAGTTCTCGCAGTCTTTTGTTTCGAGGATCCAGGGCCTCGTCCCTGGGGACGTAAGCTGCAATCTCATTTGCAATTCGCTGACGGTCATCATGGTGGACCCACAATATGACATGGGCGTGTAGGGAGCCCCTGTTTTGTATCTCATAACGAACGACATGGTGTTGTATTTGGCCAAGCAGACCATCGGATGAAAGCAAATGCTTGCGCATGAACATGTGGAAGCGTGCGTGGAAAAGTGCCACGCATTCAACAGGACAGTCCTTCCAAGTGAATTGCGCATTATAATGTGTTGCGATGCTCTCGCTCAAATTAATTTCTTGCCACCGTGTATCGGTGACCTCGTCTGCAGTGAATGTCAGAAAGAAATCTGGGAGGCCCGAAGCATCGACCATCGTTATGAGGTCCTTCAGTTGCCGTCGATGCCACGATGGGGACCCCGGCATTGTTGATGGCATGCTATAGCGAAGCACGTGTCTCATTGCGTCTTCATCGGTCGTGGCAGGGTTGGCTTTCCTATATTGGTCGATGTCTCATTGCAAGCATGTAGAGTTGCTTGAATTGGCAATCATCACTGCCTGTTTTAACTGGAACATGATCAACAAGTACGGCTTGTAGAGCGTGTAGATAGAGAATAAGGTGCATATTCTCATTTTCACATATTGCTGAACTGTATGCAGCCATCATAGTAGCCCCGTCCGAAAGGAAACAGGAAGGGGAACACTGCTGACTCCATGGTTATGTCAACGCACGCACTGACAGCTGCTGCTACTCCGTTGACGTGGAATGAAGCGACCCTCTCTGAAAGCATTTCTGTACCCCGTAGCTGTATGGAGGCAAACTCATGCTTGTCCCTTGCATCAAAGGCGCGATGGTTCGCAGGGTCCACCATGTTTTGCAAAAGCAGGAGCTCAGGCTGAGATTCCGCTATTGACATTAACTCGAAGGGAGCTGTCTCATCGTGTAGTTCCAAGATACTTGCAATGGTTTGAGGACTCAAGATGCACATACCCATCTTGATGTCCGCACGCTCTGCTAAAGAATTGTACTTGCGCAATATTGGATTGTTCTCGATGTTGTATGCGAGCACACCTGACAGCTCGTTCGTCACGATTTCTTGAGCCGAGCTTAGTGGGACGTTTCGCCAAGATATCAGAGGATTGTCTAGAAGTGACCTTCGATCGAGTGTGCCACGAGCAATCGCATTTGCAATCGTGGTAACTGAAATGGATATATCTATGATGCTTAGCAGTTGCGTGTGGAGGTGGTTTGTTTTAAGCAACTGCCGAGAGTACTGTGGCATCAACCGCACAATGTATCTGCTCCGCTGGGCATCCCGTGTGCAGCTTTGGCATTTCTAGTAAGTCACTTGCATGCCCATATTCTCGCAGGCATCCAAAAGTATCGTGTTTTCGAGTGCGGCGCTGTGGCTCGAGATGCCTATGCCTTGCGAAGAAACGATCCTTTGGTTTGCTATGTTCGTCCAAAGCAACAGGCACAAAGCACCCCACCACGCGCGACACACTGTTGCCCATGGCACATCTCTCTCTTCTTGTGATTGCTTGGCAGCTCTGTTTGATGATCCTCTCCTACTGCGGGCTTGTCAAGGTCAGAGGGGAAGATGGGTGGTGCGGAATTCCATGGCCGAATCTGAGGGAGAAGCACAAGCTACAGAGGTAGAGGGAAGGGGGAAGCAAATAGGCTTGATTTGTGTGTAGGGAGAGGGAGATTGCGAGGAAGCATGGCTAGGGAGGGAGGGAGGGAGGCCTTATAGGCTTCAGGAGGGCTGTTGAGCAACAAACTGCGACTGGTTCCACAACAAACTATGATGGCAGCAAACTGAGATGAATGCGGAAGAGGCACGAGGAGGGGTGATTGATTGCAGCTGAAGGAGCAGAAGAGCAACAATAGCAACAACAACAAGGCACAACAGAAAGCGAAGACGAGCTGAAAAACCGTTGTTCTTAAGAAAGAGAGCAATGAATAGTCGAGTATGTATCGAAGGTATACAAACCGAGACGGGCTTCAATAGCGATCAATCGATACGATGAACTAAATACAGTTGGTTGACAACGAGCAGAACACCTAGCAAATTAAGCCCGAATACAGCTGGTTGACAACGAGCAGAACACTATTTCAATGCTTTCACCTTCTGTCGAAGTGATCAACGTGAGCAAGGATTTCGTTCGTCCGTTTCGCCTGTCGAAGTGATCAACGTGAGCAAGGATTTCGTTCGTCCGTTTTGCCTATATTTAAAGGTTTTGCCTTGGCTTTTTACGCAGTTGGCTTTTTACGCAGCTTTTCAAAGCTTTTGGGCTTTCAGAATTTAAAAAATCTAAGGGTGTGTATTGTGCCATGTGGAAGCACAGGATTTTACGCAGTTGGCTTTTTACGCAGCTTTTCAAAAGCTTTCAAAGCTTTTGGGCTTTCAGAATTTAAAAAATCTAAGGGTGTATATTGTGCCATGTGGAAGCACAGGATTTCAGAATTTGAAAAAACGTCCTAGTGCTGGCCAATTAAAAATCTCCCAAACAAAGCTCCTTCCCCTTCTGTATTGGAATCAAAAGTATCTATTGGATTTCCTACGAGGCATGCTCCAACTAATGACTTGAGTTTTATGTTTGTAAAGTTTGGAGTGCCCATTCAAAGTTCACTTTTTTAAATGTATTTATATATATATATATATATATATATATATATATTTTTTTTTTAATTTTTTTATTATTATTTTTTTTTCCCAAATTGGGCCTTACATTGACTTATGGCTCCTACATTTTGGGCATTAGGCCTTACATTGGCCAATGGATGCAACAAGGAAAGGTTTAAGTGGAACTCTTTTATTGACTTATGTTCTACTACAACGAAAAGTGCAACTCTTTACATATTGACCTTAACCTACCTACCTCCCTCTCTCTCTCTCTCTCTCTCTCACAAATCCATTTCCAATCCCTCTCATCCGTGTCCCTTTATGGTGAAGCGAGTGTGGAGGCGGAGGTAAGAGGGATAGTGATTACTACCACTAGGAAGTAGCTCTTACATTCTGCAGATATACTGGATAACATAATTTAATAAAATTATTGATCACCTGCAACCAGAAGAAGAAGTCAAAAGTTGGGGCCAAAAATGATAAATTGCAATTTATCATGCAAGGTCCTTCTTTTCTACTCATAGTCTAGGCTATTTTGAAAAATGAGATATTTTCAATGCATTGCAACGATGCATCATTTTAAAAGTTTTTTAAAATCTACAAGACCAAGCCTTCTTCCCCTTCTCTATCAAATCCCTATGAGGCATGCTCCAATTAATGATTTGAATTTTAATTTTACAAAGTTTGGCATACCTATTCAAACTCTTTTTTAATACATTTATGTATAAATTTGTTATTTTATTTTTTTGAAATGGTCTTACAAAAAATTTGAGTGGGACTCCTCTCTCTCTCTCTCTCTCTCTCTCTCTCTCTCTCTCTCTCTCTCTCTCTCTCTCTCTCTCAACCATACATAAATCATCTTACTATGGTTCTTCAATGTGACGTTTTCATAAATATAACATTCCATTCGCATGTTCGTGTCATCATTTTCCCTTTCTCTCTACAATCCCCTTTCTCTCTCCCCCTCTCACGTCCCCCCTCCCTCTCTCATCAGACACATCCCTCAAAATACCCCTTACACTCACACATTGCTTAGAACCAATGATTACCAAAACAAAAGGCATCGCTAAAAGAATTAGAATATGGTTATGGAGTTTCTCTAAAATCTACATAAGCATTTGTATAAAAGGTTAGTAAAAACACTGAGGAAAGAAAGGCCAAAAAGGTAAGGTAGGAGGGTAGTGCATGCTTGAGTTTGTTGTGGGAAGAGATTGTCATGACCCCACTCAAGCTTTCATAGTGACGGCCAAGGGACCCCATTGTGAGTGACGAAGATGGTGGCTTGGAGCTAGAGGTGTGCTTTTCAACGAGCTCGATCTCTAAAGGTCCTAAGAGGAATGGCAGGGGTGAGCCTCTTCTGGTTGCATCCCTTGACAAGAAGGAGACTGCTCAGGTGGGGTAGTCCTCCTATCCAAAAAAGGCTAATTGGCTCTTGTGTGGAGGATTTTGTGACAAGGAGGTGCACATGTCATTGTATGGAGACATGCATAAAGATCACAATTAAGTTGGAGATGTTAGTTGTAAAATCTATGATATCATAGCAATACGGGTTATGATAATTAATACATAAAGGATCGGAGAGAACAATGAATCTTTTCATATTTCATCCTTTTCTAAAAGTTGCAAACCATTTCTCCTCTCGTTCTCAAGCTTAGCCCTACAATATGAGTCAAAAAGTTACATTGGACAAGGGAATTCCTAGCTATTGTATTTTTCTCTTGTTTTCTACAAAACAAATAAAATAAAATTTAGATAATGCATAGATTCAATTAAACAATATTTTTTAAAAAGATATTTGATTATATACTTACAATTTTTTAAAGAAAGCAATACGAATGGCCTCAAAGACTCAAATGAGCTAGAGATTGAATAATCTGCTACTCTTTATTCCAATGATTGTACATTCAATCAAACCATTATCTATTCTTGCATATGTCTTGTGATTGCATACAAAAGGAGAAACATAGAATTATTCATATACATCTTATAGAATGATAAAAACATACATAATATCAAAATTACTTATATATAGACTATAAGAACTTACTCTTCAAATAATTGAGACATTTTTACAAGGCTATACTCTAGTTCCTTAACACGATTCAATGCATAAAGAATTAATTTCTTTAATCCCTTGCATTGATCTCTAGACTATGATCTTGATCTCTTTCAATAGTGCCTTTAAAGAAACATCACAACTTTTGCTCTTGCCTTTCAAGAGGATGTTGGTTTCATCCTTTGTCTCCAATTGCTTATGTCCCTTAACTTTGCCTCATTCCACATCCCAAAATTTTATTCCTATAAATCCTATATATAGGGCTAGATTTGAATGCTGCTTAAAAGGATTGATCATATTGTCTCATGACACCCGAGCACTTTAATTCATAAAAAATCAATCCAATTTCTTTGCAGCATTAGATTCTAAACTATAAACTTACCTTGTCATTTTTCCTCATGATATCAAGGTACTCATTATGAAAGAAATGGATCCTTTGAATAAATGACATACCTTGGGATTAGTCATTATCATTGTTGTGATCCCATAAAAAAGAGTGTTTTCCTTTTTGGTCAGGCTTACATATATCTTGCACATCGCTATTTTGAAATGCTCAGAGTCATAATAATTTGTGCATAATTGCCTCTTGGCAATCACCAAATATATGAGTTTGTCTTTGTAAAGTCAAAACTGCTCGTATAGATAAAATGAAGGATCCACCATAACGAGGAAGGGAAACACATTAGCAAATGGATTGATTTTCATTCTTGACCATAAATTGGTCTCATGTAAATGATGTAGCTCTTTGCCTCAAGTGGTATCCTTCTTGTGTCTGGGTCCAGTGTTTGCATCCACAGGAGGCTTGTGGACTTCTTCACCTGAAGTAAAAAGGTTTTGACATCCACTAACTTTGTCTAAGGAATCTCTTCCCTCAAGGCATTCTGTTGAGTTTTGATTATACTTGAAGTTTTCAAGAAACTTAATATCAACCTTCTCCACATCTTTAGAGCTTGGATATGACCCAATCTCTCCCTAGGGCTTTTTCTTCTTCTTTGGCCCCTTAGTTTCCCTTGCTTAAGACTCTATAATTGTCCTCTTCTTTCCTTCTAGATTTTTAGGCTTCTTGCTTTTAGCTTCAACTGAAACTCCCTTGGAAAAATATAAGGAACCAATTTTGACAATGTTTCTTACTGCCTCCTCTAATTCTAGTTTCAAAGAACTGGGCTTCCTTTTACTAGTCACAATTGATCTCTATAACTGGGATCTACTTCATTGGAGAGTCCACATCCTTAGATACTGAAAAGGTGGCAAAGACCACTTCATTTCATTACAAGTGAGAGGCACAACACTTGTGATTTCTTTCATTCAATATATGTACGCAACTCTAAACTCATTTGAAGGAAAAAATGACAGCTTTTGAAAGACTCTTATGAGAAAACTCAACAACACATAGTAATGTCTTCCCCTTGAACTTTGTAGTAGAGAGTATGATCTACATTGGATTTCATGTATCCCAGATCAACAAAATACTTGTCAATTCTGTTGTACCAACTTCTGGGTGCTTGTGTCAAGCCGTAGAGACTTTTCTTGAGATGGAAAACTTGATTCTCTTTTCTTGGTTCAACATAAGCTACTAGTTGTTGCATGTAGACTTACTCGTCTAGGTAACCATTGAGAAATGCATTCTTGACATCGAGCTGGTACACATTCCATCTATTGAGTGTCACTAGTGATATCAAGAACTGTATGGAATCCTTCTTTGCTATTGGAGCATAAGTCTCATCATAGTATTGACCATATTGCAGTGCAAATCCTTTTGCAACTAGTATGGCTTTGTATCTTTGAATGCTTCCATCTGGATTGTACTTAACTTTGTATACCCATTTGTTTGCTATGGCCTTCTTTCCTAGTGGAAGGTTGCATAATACCCAAGTATTGTTCTTGTATAAAGCATCCATTTCTTCATTCATAGCAGTTTGCCATTTTGGCTTGTCTACTGCATCTTCGAAGTACACTGGCTCTTCTATAGCCATGATGGTAGTCATAAGAGCATAGTTGGTGGTTTCAACCTGAATTGCTTTGCCTTTCTGAGCATATGTCAATCTGGTTGGAGGTCTGCTTTCCCTAGTAAACCATTGGAGTTGTTGTGGTTCATCTTGAGGTGTTTCTAGCAATTCTTGCTCTTCTTCATCAACCTTTTTTGTAGATGACTATGAAATCGGTGCGTCTATCTCCTGTGTATTTAAGGTTTTCCATTTTGATTCCTCATCAAAGATTACGTCTTTGGAGATAATGACCTTGCGGTTGATGGGTTCATACAACTTGTATGCTTTGCTTTCTTCACTATAACCAACCATGATGCATTTGCGTGACTTTGCATCCAATTTCCTATGATGATTGTCATGTATGTGGGCATATGCTATGCAGCCAAATATGCGGAGATGCCCAATGCGTGGCTTGTGTCTAGTGAATGCTTCACAAGGTGTCATACCTTGAATCGGTTTTGTTGGAAGCCGATTAAGCAAGTAGTTTGCAGTGGCTATTACTTTTGTCCAATACTGATTCAGAAGATGCTTCTCACTAAGCATTACTCTAGCACTGTCTGCTAAAGTACCATTCTTCCTTTTAGCTCTTGCATTCTATTGAGGAGTATTTGCACAAGTGAATTGTCTTTGAATGCCATGACTTCTGCAAAAGTTCATGAATGCAAAAGACATGTACTCACCTCCTCTGTCTGATCTCATGACTTTGATCTTTCTGCCTGTTTGGTTTTCTACCATGGCTTTGAACTCTTGAAATCTGGAAAATACTTCAGATTAGTCTTTCAAAAAGTAGACCCAACAATATCTGCTGTAGTTGTTGATGAAAGTCAAGTAGTAAAGTGAACCATTGATGCTGCGGGTCTAGGCATAACCCCATACATCTGTATGTATCAAATCAAGAATACCTCGTGCTTGAGAGGTGCTTCTGCCAAAGTTGGTGCTTTTTTGTTTGCTGAAGCAGCATGCTTTGCAAACTTTTCCCAGAAAGTGTAGCTTAGGAATCCCAATTGCCATATTCTTTTTCTTGAGATCTATCAAGCTCTTGAAATTGACATGACCATATCTCTTGTGCCATTTTGCGAATAGTGGCATCTGTTGGGGTTGAGCTGACATGGCATGCGAATCTAGTACTGGAGCTAGCATTCTGAACAAACGTCCTTCCTTGACTGCTTTTCCTATTAGCTGAAATCCTCTAGATTTATCTCTGATAGTGCATTCATCTCCATCAAAGATGACTCGATAGTTGTGTTCTGTCATTTGACCTACTGAGACAAGAGGTTCTTGTGGTGAGATTCGAAACATAGAGTACACCTTTCACCAATCCTTTCGTGCCAGTGAAATTGTTCATAGGGATAATGCCTGTCACTTGAACTAGATTTGGTGGATTATCTACCGTGTAGATGACATTCTTCTGACCTTCTAATGGTTTCATCTCTGTGAACCATTCCTAATAATTTGTCATATGAGATGATGCACTGCTATTGATGTACCAAGGATCTCAAGGAGGAGGTATACGTGGAACAACCACTAGGTTTTGTGATCCCCGGTTCAGAAGGTAAAGTCTGTAAACTGAAGAAGGTACTTTACGGGCTGAAACAAGCCCCACGAGCGTGGTACCAGTGAATTGATGCCTACTTTCTGCAAAACGGGTTCAGGAGGAGCCCATCAGATGCAAATTTGTAATTCTTCAAAGGAGGCACGTGTATGATCGTGGTCCTTTATGTGGATGACCTTGTCATAACAGGGAACTATGAAGAGAAGATCTCGCAGACAAAGTATTTGCTAGGAAGAGAGTTTGAAATGACAGACCTCGGACTGATGCATTTCTGTTTAGGGATTGAAGTTTGGCAAGAGCCGAAACAGATCTTCATTTCACAGCTGAAGTATGCTGGAGAGATACTGAAGGCATTTGGCATGGTTGAGTGCAAAACAGTTGGTACCCCTATGGAGGTTGATGTGAAGCTCTCAAACGAGGATTCATCACCACTGGTGGACGAAGCGAAGTACATAAAGCTTGTGGGTAGCTTGATTTACTTGTGCAACACGCGGCCGGACATCAGCTTTGCGACTGGTGTACTAAGCAGGTTTTCCAATAAGCCTCAGGAGAACCATTGGAGGGCAGGGATGCAGATGCTAAAATACATCAAAGGCACACTTGATTATGGCATCACCTATACCAAGGGCAACATCTTGACCGGATTCTGTGACTCAGATTGGGCAGGAGACGTGGACAGTAGGAGATCAGTGACAGGTTACTGTTTCTCACTTGGATTTGGAGCTATGTCATGGGTCAGCAAGAAGCAACCCACAGTTGCTCTTTCTTCTACAGAGGCTAAGTACAAATCACCATGCTTTACTTCTTGCGAGGCAGTGTGGTTGAGGAGGATTCTGGGGGACATGGGTGCAGTGCAGAACAAGCCTACACAGTTATCATGTGACAATCAGAATTGCATGGTGATTGCAAAGAACCCTGTGTTCCACGCTTGCACAAAACACATTGAGATTCAATATCACTTTGTACGCGAGCTCATCATGGATAAAGAGGTCGACTTGGTGTACTGTCCGACTATAGAGAATGCTGTGGACATCTTCACAAAGGCTCTTGGAAGAGACTTGCTGGAGAGGCATCTTCATCGACTTGGCATTGGACCGAAAAGTTAAGTTCACTTGCGGGTGGACATTGAGGGGGGGTGTTAGATATCAATGCTCCACTCTCATGTAACTACGTGGGAACCAACTAACTCTACTTGTAAGCCCCCCATATGAGGAGAAGGCATTTGAGTAGCTCGGTTATCCAATAGGTCCTGGTTTGGACACCAGATGGGGGCCATGTGTGGCTTGATGGTTGGACGGAGTTGGCACACTGCCAACTAGGCTACATGCAAGTGCAGGAAGGCATCCCATGATTGACCGCATTGAGGGTAGATGGCGCATTTCTTGAGGTAGCCCACTCTCGAGTTACAGGGCCCGTTTGGAGTTCTAGATGATCTCAGATGGTTGTGGGCGGAATGGAGACCTTAGGTTAGTTGCTCTATTTTGCGCACCGGTTCTATCGTGTGGTCGGTGGCCTATTTCGAGACCGACCCCCAGTCTACCATTTTGGGCGGACTGGGTCGGCGGTCACCCAATTGAGCCCAACCGACTAGGACTGGTGGCTATATAAGAGCAAGCCTGTGAAGCCCATTTAATCACTGGCTATAGCAACCCTGATTCCTTAGCATCCAGCCTCTGTCCTCTACTATTTCTAGCATGCCATCGAAGCTTCTCTCATAGGAGCGCATGGTTAGGAGGCAGCCCCATCTATTGTATCAGTTCTACAGTAATCAAAATTTTGATTCTCCATACTATCTGTTTTCTCTCTTGCGTACGAGATCCTATTATCTGTTAAGCACAGACGTCGTATTATTTTCTTACATAAACATCCTGCCCTTCTTCTTTCCTTTTGCTATAAAGTGACCTTTATTTTTGAGATCCTATTATCTGTTAAGCACAGACGTCGTATTATTTTCTTACATAAACATCCTGCCCTTCTTCTTTCCTTTTGCTATAAAGTGACCTTTATTTTTCATATCCTCAAAAAAGCATCCATAAGGATAAAATCTGACCTGCAAGCCCTGCTCAACCATTTGACCAATAGAAACCAGGTTCTTGGTGATATTCGAGACATGAAATACATCAGACATGTATTTCTTTTTCCCATCCTGCATAGACAAGGGAATTTTACCAATCTGCACACTAGGATGTGGAGTATCATCACCAGTCTCCACAAATCCTAGTCTTTCCATTTTCCTTGCATCCTGCATCCATTCTGCATGACCTGTCATGTGGTTTGATGCACCTAAATCAACATACCACATCATTACTTTCTTCTACACTTGTCATAGAATTGGTCATGTGCTGCACCATAAACAAATGCTCATTTCTGTCATCACCCTGTCTACTAGAGGATGCATAATTGCCTTGCTGCAATTTTCCAGTCATGATGTCATTCTGCTTTTTATAGCAATCTTTAACCATATGACCCATTTTACCACAGTAGTAGCATTCAACATTGCTGTTTGCATTTTGGCCTCTCTGCCATCCACCACGACCTCTTTGGCTCCCCTTGCCTCTAAAGTTACCACGTCCTCCTCCATAGGACTGGTTTTCTTGAATTTGCTGCATATTCTGATTTCTGCCATGGCCTCCAGATCGGCCTGCTCTTCCTCTACCTCTACCTCTTCCAGCATTTGAGTAGAAGACAGTTTCTTTTGAAGTTCCTCCTGAAGAAAATGCACCACCATTTCTCTACTCTTCAGAAATTAGAAGAGAAATCAACTCCCCAAAATCAGGAAAATTCTCATGGATGGCAATGGATGTCCGGAACTGTGCATAATCCTTTCCTAGACCATTCAAGGTCATAGAAACTAAATCATCATCTTCCACTCACGACCCAATGGAAGCAAGTGCATCTGCAATCTTCTTCACCTTCATGTGGTAGTCATTGATGCTCATATTTTCTCTCTGCACATTATGCAACTCCTGCTTGAGCTGCATTTTCCTGGCTTGCATATTTGTGCTATACATTTTTGTCAAAGTATCCCATGCCTCCTTCGGCATGCTTGCATCCTGAATATGCACAATCATAGAATTTGAAATACTAATAGATAGTCAGTATATAACTTTTCTGGGTCTCTCATGCCAGCCTTTAAATGCATGCAACTCCTGTTGATTGGGAACATTAGGAATAACTGGTTCTTGTTCAACTCCAGTAATGAACTCCTAATAGCCTTTTCCCTTAAGGAAATTTGTCATTCTAAACTTCCATGTTTGAAAGTTATTCTTGTCAAGCTTTTCAGTGACAATCTATGAAAGAGCATCAGACGCCATTATAGAACACTGCAAAAATATTATGTCACACAACTTCTGCCTCACAAGGGCAAATCTGCAAAACTAACGAAAGTGGTATTTGACCATATAGTCACTTCCTAGTGATGATTTAGCATCAACAGGAAATAAGAATGATTCTGTCACTCCGAATATCTCAGTGCATAGGCATACAATGCAATTTCTGTGGCAACTTTTCACCAACCTGCAGAACAGTGGTCGAACAGCAAAAACAAGGCGCTTTTCTAAGTGCTTGCGGAAAACTTCTGCCACCAAAACGAACCCCAAAATTTTGAGGCCCTCTCGCCGCACTGCAAAGGGCGTCCCAATCTGAGACAGTGCACTCTTGCACTTTTCGGCAGTGCTACCTGTAGAGATTTGCTCCCAAAATTGAAAAAGGAAGGCAACACTGATCCTCTTACCAAGACACTGCAAACTTGGTTTGCTTTCTTGAGCTCCTTACCACGAGCTCTGATACCATGTGAAGAGAGTGGGAGAGAAGTAAGGAGTCTCACTTGCAGCCTTCTCACATACACAATGGGGGAATATACACAAAGGTGGAGGCTCAAAACAGTTTTCCTCTTCTTAGTTGTGAAAGCCAATAGAACTCTCTCTTAGTACAAAAGAATAGGTGATTCCTATATGTAGGTCTCAAACCAAACTTAGCTAACTAAGGTGGCATACTAACTGAGCCACTAACTAGAGTACATAAAGATAGCTGTCATCCAGCTATTATTCATGAGCGGTGTACCAACCGCATCTACAGCTAACAAGTCGGTGACATAAATGCACAATGGTCACCTTGGCATATCACGAGTGGAGCTCGATATCTCAACAACAGGTACATAATCAAGGGCAGATGATGGATCATCTATTGGTGGAAATGATGAGCCAAATGTGGTTGATATACAGGCTAGATAACAAGCTGAAATGCCCTTGAGAAGATTAGCTAGAGTGTTTAGACCACTCGAGACATTTCTTCCAGGGGCAGACTATGTGATGCTTACTGATTACGGGGAGTGTTCTTGCTATAGAGAGGCTATGATGCACGAGGAACAGTGCAAGTGGGAGTATGCTATGCAATCAGAGATGAATTCACTCATGAAGAATAAGACTTGGGACTTGGTTTCTTTGCCACATGGAAAGAAATCATTGCCATGTAAATGGGCCTACAAAATAAAGGTCATAGGTGATGATGTGCCTAAGTACAAGGCCTGTTTAGTTGCTAAAGGATTCAAGCAAGAGAAGGGTGAGGACTTTGATGAGATCTTCTCTCTTGTTGTGAAGATGGCCACACTTAGATGTGTACTTGGACTTGTTGCAGGAGAGGATATGGAGCTTATGCAGATGGATGTCAAGACAACTTTCTTGCATGGGGATCTGCATGAGGAAATTTAGATGGTATAGCAGGAAGGCTTTGAAGAAAATGGCAAAGAACATTTGGTTTGCAAGCTGAAAAAGAGTCTCTATGGCCTTAAGCAAGCACCTAGAGAATGGTATCAGAACTTTGATGCTTTCATTTGGTCCCAAGGTTTTGGAAGATGTGAGATTGATCACTGCGTCTACACTAAAAGGGCTAAGGATAATAGCTTGATACTCCTGGCACTTTATGTGTATGATATGCTATTGGCTAGCAAGAACACTTATGAGCTAGATGCATTGAAGGCCAAGTTGCATGAGGCCTTTGACATGAAGGATTTGGGACATGTAGGTCATATTCTTAGTATGTGCATCACGTGTGACCGGAGTAGGAAACTCCTTTGGCTTTCACAGAAGGAGTATGTTACAAAAGTGTTGCAACATTTCAATATGGAGGGGGGGAAGGCAATAAGTACTCCATTGCCTCTATATGTGAAACTGAGTCAGGCAGATAGTCCCAAATCAGATGAGGAGAGGGCCATGATGGCCAAGGTTCCTTATGCATTAGTGGTTGGGAGTCTTATGTATGCTATGATAGCTACTAGACCAAACATTGCATTTGCAGTGGGAGTTGTTAGTCAGTATATGGCTAATCTAGGAAAGAGGCATTGGGAGGCAGTGAAGTGCATCATGAGGTACATGAAGGGTACCAAGGAGATGTGCATCTGCTTTGGAAGAGGAGAGATGCAAGTACTTGGGTACACAGATTCAAACTATGTAGTGCATGTGGATAGCAGGAGATCCACTTTTGGTTATGTGTTCACCTTTGTAGGTGGTCCAGTGTCATGGGTGTCTCATGCACAAAAGTGCATTCAAAAAGTCCAAGACAATATAAACATGATATATGCAAAATTGACAGTATAACATAGTTATCACATAGTTACCTCTTAATATGCAAACAATGCAATCAATATGATATTGATTCAAAGATAAAAGAAAATCACCAGATCTAATCTAATGCAACAATGACAAGAAAGTCATCATAGAAGACTATAATGAAGTCAATGTTGACACCACCATTCATATTAGCGATGGAAAGTTTAATACAAAAAGGGAAGGCATTTGTAGAGTTTCTTGTGTGTCTGTCATTGCAATGGTGCAACGATAGAAAAAGAGTATATGGATTATTTTCCATGTACCTTAATTAAGAATGACCAGAGATGGTTCAATCAGAGATGGTACTTCCCTTATTGGTAACCGCAATGTCTGAGTATTCCTGTGAAGGTTTCAACAGGAGATCAATGAAGATGTTTAGATGAAGCTAAGTGAGCTAAAGCAAAACAAGGGAGAGTCTTTCTAAGACTTTATGCTTTAGATGTGAGCTCTCATGTAATGTTATGGATGATAAGTCTATGTGAGCTTGGTTGATCACAGGTTGCACCTAGGTAGATTTGCGTCAGCCAGAGATAGTCAATCTGACTAGAACGTATGAGGAACTACTAGACCAAGCTATTACTTTGGAGAAGAGTGAAGGCTCAAAGAACAAGATAAAGAAGAAAGATGCTGATAGTGATAACGAGGAGACACCAGCAAAGAAATACAAACTCAAGACCCGAGCTAAAGAAGTCCTTAAAAGAATTGGGCATTTGAGGTAAGCCAAGTAGCAATGAGAAATGGTGTAACAAGTGTTCCAGGGGTGGACATGTGGAAGAGTAATGCAAGACTAAGTATTGTTAATGCCTGCACCAAGTTTGGGCATGATAACTTGGATTGTTGGTTCAATGGTAAACTATCAAAGTGTCACTGAAACCAAGTGGTAGTTAATGCTCAACCATCAAGTGGCAAGCCACCACGACCAAAACTAAAGGACAAAGGAAAGAATAGTAAGTAGAAGACCAATCGCAAGTACAACTGTTGTGGAGAGAATCATGTATATTCTGACTATCCAATATGGGCTGAACACTTGAATTTCCTAAAGAATAACATGGAAAGGAAAGAAGTGGATCTAGAATGCCCAGCCAAGCTCTTAGATGCAGTTGATGCTCAAGTGGTCACCTGGTTGAAAGGCTCAATGGTAACCACTGAAGACACAAACGCCTCAAGTAAAGACCTCAGTTGGAAGGCTAAAGAGGAGTTGGCAGCCAAAATTGCAAGGGAGTTAAAGGGGAAAGCTCCAGGAATAGAAATTCTTGAGCAGACACAACAATCTACCATCAAAAGAGGGGAATCCTCAAAATCTAAGGCAAATGAAGTAGAACCGAGTGCTTCACAAGAATCTAGTGCAAATCTAGCCCGAGCATGGGAAACATTTAAGAATATGCAAGTCAATTTGAAATTTTTTGAGTTAATCCAAATAGATCTGTATTGTCATCATTTCTTAGCTCAATAGATCAAGGAATCATCCATGAAAACAGAAGAGGTGAAATCCTTAGCCACTATACCTATGATTGATACTCCGGTAGTTGAGTAGGAAGTCCCATGATCACCATCAAGGTTAAGAAACAAACCATATTGGGAGTAATAGCTCAGGGGGGTCACTATGTATAAACCCTCTATATCATGTGTGTTCAAGGCCTATATTTAAAATCCCTTATCTGTAAAATTTTTCATTAATAAAATGTACCCCTTTTCTATACAAATCTGTAAATTTTTTCCAAAACTATTTTAAATAGTCCCTTATGTATATTTATTCCTGTAAATTTTAGAAATAAAAGATATCCTTCTGTTGAACTCACGTGATAGGGTTACATATGATGAGTGACCCCCCTGAGAGTAATAGTGGATGCATTGGGGGTTTAGGAGTAAACATCATCTCTGAAGAGATTTCTAAGAGAGTGAAGTTCAAGTCACATAAGCCATCACCTTTTTGAGTGTGCATGGCATATCACCTAGTTGACCCCAAAGTTATGTTGTAGGATGTGGTCATTTCTATAGATACGTAGCATCTATTATATAGTTAGTTTCATTGTGATTGCCATGGAATAGCATGCCTATCCAATCCCATTGGGAAGACCTTGGTTGAAGCGTGCAAAGGTACTCCATGACTGGCGGTCAAAAGAGATGATCATCAAGTCAAGTACTCAAGATGTTTGTATACTGACCAACTCTCAGAAGGTCCCGAGTTGTACCTGACAAAGTGCAAATCGTACGTAGTCTAATCTATCACTCAATGAGCATAAAGATCACGGAGGATCAAACCATAGAAGAAACTCCATGAGAGAGACACACGGTAGGCAATACTCAATCTATTGTAATGTGTATACTCAACAATACATGATAGGCTTCTTATATAGAGAGAGCCTTTAGAATAGTCAACACTTGTGGGATCCTCTCATCCACATCTCTCCTTGTGGATATCCTCAATCCACATCCTCACATCATGTAGTCCACATCCTAGGGTGGCTACTTTGATTCTTTCCTTAGCACATACCTTAGCCTTTAATCTATGTGCTCATGCCACCATATCTCAACACCTCCCCTTGGTGCCATGATCCTTTGGCTACTGCAAGGTGGTCAGATGTGAGTTACAAATCCATCACCTCCCCTTAGTGCTTGCATTGCTACTTAAGGTGGTCAAGTGTGGTTTTTACATGTCAATACCTCCCTTGGGTGCTTTCATAGCTACTCTCAGGTGGTCAGGCTTGATTTACAAAACATATGGGCTGAAGGTGGAAAGGATTTTACTTTTCAATGCTTGATGTTGATGGCATTCACATCTTTACTCAATGTAGCTTGATGCATGATGCTTTGTTCTTCCATGTGCCTTAATGCTTTATGTGTGGATGCCATGCTCTGTGCTATGGTCATCTCATGCACTTGTGCTTTTGGCATGCTTTTTGCATTCATGCGTTGCTTTTCCAGTTGTTGCAAAGGTCTTACCAATTGATTTCTTTCAATATTGGCAGTGTCTAATTGCTAACAATGATTTTGACTTGACAGGCATGTAGAGCTCAAAAAGACGTTCATTTTTCCTTTTTGGAGTGTGTGCAAATTTCTCCTGGATTGCAAGTTACGCCTTGTCAAAGGTTGTGTGAAGAAGAGGGGCCTTGATGATGTGGCACAAGGATTCACATGTAGAATTCAAACTGTGCTTACCAAGAGGCTGTGTGCTTGGAAGGCACATGCTGACTACGCATGCTTATGTGGCACTTTTAACTAATCCTAAACCTAAACCTAAACCTAAACCTAATCATGTTTTAGTGTGGGTTCCTTGACCAATGACCAAACTTAGGGTGGCTTGACTCAACCAACCCTATCTACCACGTTGGCTAACCAAGGTTAATTGAACTAACCAAGGTAAGTGTGGCTTATCTGCCACGTGTTATTTTTTGGTGAGACCTTGGAGAAGAAGGCTTTGAAGCTTCTCTACAATGCGGCGAGCTTTGACGACGGTGGTGGGGAGCAGATGAGGCTGTAGAGGAGGTGCTATGATTGCTCATCCTCCTCCTCGAGTCATCGTCCTCCTCTTCCAACCTTGTGTTGGACTATAGTTCCACCAGGGCCACAATACAGAGGAGTATTCCTTCAGCTTTTCATCAGGGGTGCGGTCGAAATGGCATGGGAGCTGCAACTCTTTTCAAAAGCGAAGCTGGTTCCCTGAGCTGCATTTCTATTGTAAGGTAGGATTGGCAATGTGCGTTCGGCGGTTGCTCCAGTTCTTGTCCACAGGGAAGATTGCGATGAAGCTACGGCTGCTAATGAAGTTTGTGCTCCTGCAACTCCTCATCTTTCTCTGCCGTCCCCCTTCTCCTCTATTGTTGCTGGCCTGTCTGCTCGCTGTTGCTTTCGTTGAAGGCTGTGTCTTTGTACTGCTCGTAGTTTGTCAGTGCTAGACGGATGTTGTTGTGAGAAGCTACTGGAGCTTGGAGGAGATAGGGCACTAGAGTAGTAGTTGTTGCTGTGTGCAAGGTGGTGGCATTGCCTTGTTGCAGGTGGAGCAGCTCGTGGGCTAGTCATAGAAGTCAGTTGCCTTGCTTGCGAGGCATCGAATGGAGAGCTGCAGTCGGCTATTGTTTGCAGCATGGAGGTCAGCTCGTTTGCATGCAGAGCTAGTTGGAGGAGCTACTGTGGAGTGGTCACTATGGAGGGCTAGAAGACACCATTGACCTTTGTTGAGATAGCTACGTAGCCGTCTATGGAGCTCTTGAGAGGCGTGGAGCCACTAGATTCAATAGTAATGTCATTTGTTGGGGTAGTCGTTTGATGTTGATGGGGATCAAGCTCTAGCGCTCAGAATTTTTGGCAATAAGGCTGCCTTCTACAACTGCAGGACACTTTGTGCAATGACGAAGGCAAGCACTACTTTACAAACTGCTACGCTGAAGGATCCATAGATTTCGCCTTCAGAGATGGGCATTCTTTCTAAAGAACATCTTGAAACCTAGAGTAATGAGGCAAGTAGAGTATTGTGGTCTCACGAGCTCTCAGATATGGAAGCCCAACCCTTCTTGGCAAACAGTTTTGTTGATGGAGGTCGATGATCTCTATCTCAAAAGAAACAATTAAGAACCTTTGTCTCTCTCTTAGAGGAGCAAGAAAGCTCTCTCTCTTTCTCATGAAATAAAAACTCTCTTAAGACAAATTGAAATCTCTCAAGAAGAAGGAGCATATATCTCTCTCTCTCGGCAATGATGGAAATCTTCAACTCTCATGGACGGAATTCTCTCACACAAGGATCACCATGTCTCACCGAAAGACATGTGAGCTCTGATACCATGACAAAGTGCGAATTGTACTTAGCCTAATCTATCACTCAATGAGCATAAAGATCACAGAGGATCAAACCATAGAAGAAACTCCATGAGAGAGACACATGGTAGGCAATACTCAATCTATTGTAATGTGTATACTCAACAATACATGATAGGCTTCTTATATAGAGAGAGCCTTTAGAATAGTCAACACTTGTGGGATCCTCTCATCCACATCTCTCCTTGTGGATATCCTCAATCCACATCCTCACATCATGTAGTCCACATCCTAGGGTGGCTACTTTAATTCTTTCCTTAGCACATACCTTAGCCTTTAATCTATGTGCTCATGGCACCATATATCAATAGTACCGACCAAAGAATTTGGAGGTCATAGATCCATTTCCTCAGGATGTTGACTCACGATTGATGGAGTTATAGATGTTGCATGTAGGTAAGATAGACATTTTCCAAGTGGCTAAAAAAGAAGTTGAAGGACAAGCAAATTGCCAAGGAAAAATATCTCTTTTTGAGTAGCTTTATTGAGGGCATTGAAGGGGAACTAGAGATTGTTAAGGTGCTAGTGACTATCACTCGACTTGGTACTGAATAGCTGGTGGTCCCAGATCCAACACAAGAACTAAACCTTGGAACACGATCATCTTCAATCTTTCTCTTGAGCAACTCAAAATGATAAGAGATTTAATTTTCAAATACAAGGATGTATTCAAGCATGGAGTCACACAGACTTACAGGGAGATCCTCCTCACTT
This sequence comes from Dipteris shenzhenensis, assembly GCF_047967505.1. Taxonomy (NCBI): domain Eukaryota; kingdom Viridiplantae; phylum Streptophyta; class Polypodiopsida; order Gleicheniales; family Dipteridaceae; genus Dipteris; species Dipteris shenzhenensis. The sequence continues at coordinate 27,600,058 of NC_141616.1, forward strand.
GTGTCAACAAAAGATACCTTTGGTGCTAGATGCTAAGCCAATTTGACAACAAAGGTACATAATGAATCCTAACTATGCCAAATAGGTAAAAGCTGAGTGATTTATGCCATTGACTGTAGTGATTGGATCTTTCCTATTGTGGTTGTGCCTAAGAAAAATGGCAAACTCCAAGTCTATGTGGACTACAAGAATTTGAATGCATAGACAACCCTTGATCTCTTTCCTATACCTTTTACTGATGGAATTTTGGATCACATTGCAGGACATGAGATATACGAATTCATGCATGGTTAGAGTGGCTATAACCAAATTACAGTGGCTCTACAAGATCAGTCCAAGATTTCCATCATCATGGAATGGAGTGCTTATGCAACTAAAGTTATGCCTTTTGGATTGAGTAATGCTTTGTCAACCTTCGAGAAGTTTATGGTTGAAACTTTCTGATATTGCACCAGCAAGTTCATTGTCATTTATCTAGATGACTTATGTTGCTATTATTTAGATATATATCATCTTGGATACCTGGAAAGGGTTTTTGTGAGTGTAGACAATTGAGTATCTATTGAACCCAGCTAAGAGTGTATTCTATGTATGAGTCATGATATTACTTGGGATATTACTTGGCCATGTCATCTCCAAAGATGGCATAAGGACTAAGTAAGGTAAAATTAAAGCTATACAATAGATTCCTGAGCCTCATAATTTAACTTAGTTGCATTCTTTTGTGGGGCTAACTAGCTTCTATCAAATTTTAGTGCCTTTCTATGAGTTGACAAAGAAAGGACCCCCTGACCCCTCTCCTTACACTCATACAATTTGGTTTTTCTTGTGTTTTTTCTTTATTAATTTCTATTAAGCATTATTTAGAGCTTCGACCCCCTCATCATTGGCTTACTGCCCCCCCCCCTCTTTTTAAAATTTCCACTCTTTTAAATATTTAGTGTTTCACTTATAAAGCTGGGTGCACCTTTGAACCCCTTTTTTTAAATATATACCCCGTATAATTATTTGGGTTAAATGGATAATTTGCCCATTTGCCCTCGTCGCACAAATACCGGTACAACTTTCCCTCGGCTTGCTACTTATTTCTAATTAGATGTTAACACCCTTAGCTTGACCTAAGACTTTCTAAACACCCTAAACCAACTTCTACCTCCTAAATCACAATTGTGTTTTCTCATTGCCCACGACCTTGCACGTTGTGAGGTTGGCATGCCTTCTTGTAACGTTTCTAGGTTGCTTATTATAAACATATGCAACCCCTATTGCTTCCTCATACTCATGCCCCTTACACTCAGTAGTATCCTACCCCATTCCTACTTCTAAAGTGTCCAACGGGCTTGCTATGGTGCCTTCAGATACATAGGTAAACCTTGCTCCTTGATGATTCCCTAGTATCACTTGGACTTCATCTTTATATCCGTTCATGTCGACACCTATAGTTGCCTTGCCTTTGATAGACATATGATCACCTTGGCTACTTTTCTCTTTCAGTTCCCTTCCTTGGCCTTTTCCTCCACCCCTTCTCTTTTCTCTTGTCCGCGTATTTCACCTCAAGTTCTTGCTGTTGTGCACTCTTGGTTTTCCCTTAAGTTGTCATTCGGTTGCCACAACTCCTTGGAATCTCCTACTACCATGCCCTCCTACCTCAGTTCTCAAGTTTTCTCAGCTCATAAGAGCCTGCGAGGGTGGCTCCATCTTTATCTTGTTGTGTGTTGGCTGTGAGTTCTTCTTTTTTGTGATTTTAGCTGTGAGCTTGGTTGGTTGTCTTCATAACCACCTTTTGTAAGTTATCCTTCGAAGCTCTATTATATCCATTAGCAGCTTGGTTTTCTTCCTAGTTGCGTAACATGGATTTTCTTTTCTAGGCTGTCGCCGTCTCCCCTCTTCAACTTTGATACATACTCCTTGGCACCAGAACTCGCTTCTTCTCCTTCTTTCTTTTCCTGCAACCACCAATAGTATGGAGCCTATTGCTTGCAACTTACACTACTATACACGGATCCTATTGCGATGTTTACGTATCGATGTTTAGCGCCCGCTTAGCATTAATCATCGGTATGAAAAGCGGGTTTTGTAAAGCGTCGCTATATAGCGGCTCTTGCTAAAAGTCACTATATAGCGACGTTTATAAAGGTCACTATATAGCAACATTTAAGTGTCGCTATATAGCGACACTGATATACTATTTTATAGCGACGTTTTCCAGAGAGGTTTTTTTTTAAATATAGGCCTTAAAAGTTAGTTTTTTCCAATGACAAAATTTTTTAAATTTTCATACATGTTTGATCTCATAGAGAATAAAAAAATGAGAGCATGTACATCAAGCCTTTGAACCTCATATATTCATGTCAAAGTTTGAGATGAGAAAAATCAATTAAGAGCATTTACATCAACTGTTTCATCTTGAGACAAGTCTAAGGTGCCAAACAAGTCTATCTCCAACTCTATACCGAGTTGATCTCCTATATCATCATCGTACTCTAGCATCGTATGTTCACCTAAAAGTATTTGATCATCTTCTTCAATAAAGTGTGGTGATTCTTGATGATCGTTGTCTTCTTCCTCAATATCGTGATCTCGATCTTCCTCCCGTGCGATGTCATTATGCGCATCTTCCTCTTGGCTCATATGGTGATCTACATCTTCTTCGTTAGATTCATCAATTGGATCCGGCATTGGTAGTGGCATCTCCATATCCACATCTCGATCTTCAAAAATTTGCTTACTTCGTGGTGCAACTTGGATCACATACCACCATCTTGGATCAGAACGATCTGGATAAAAACCACCTATATTGAAGATGGGTGCCAAATGTCGTCAATTATATATATGAAATTATCCTCAAGTACATGTATCAATGGACTTTAAAAATGAAAGCTTCGATTAATTAAATCATTAGTATGCACCTACTCACAGTGCTCGGGAAGAACAAAAGTATCACTTTCATTGGTCCAATGTTTGGTGGAGTCTATTGCAAAGAAACCGCTACTATCTTTTCTCACTGTCACATGGGGACCATTGTAAATAGTTCTAAACCATTTTACATCAAGAATGAAAATACTAAATCGTCTGAAATCAACTTCATAGATGTCACGTATGGTTCCACAATAATCCAACTGTGAGGAGAGAAGATTGGTATCCGAAGCACTTGCTCGGCTATCTTGTGTGAAGTTAGCCATGACTCCACATATCATACATGACTCTCTTTGAATCGATGCGTTCCACGCAAAAATGTCATCCATATGACCATAATGCATTGTACTTTTTGTACTATAAAAGAGCATCATTAAAACAATGAAGATGCATCTATTTTATAGCCATGGTGGGATATTGTAATTCACCACGACTATGGGCCATGTCGACCAAGATGTCGAGCGTAACCCAAAAGGATTCACGCCGTCCATGGCTAGCCCAAGATGTAAGTTGCGTGGCTCTCTCGCAAAGTCCGGCCATTGATTATCTATGTGCTTCCAAGCTGCACAATCTGCGGGAATCCTCAATGTGTCATCAGTGGACCGATGAGATGCATGCCATGTCATCAACTCCGCTATGGATTTGCATCGGAACATGTGTTGTATTCTTGCAATGATGGGAAAGTGTCTCAAGACCTTTACCGGTATCCGCTCACCCTGCAAGTCATCTCTATATCGTTGTTCCCCACACTTTGGACAACTAGCCAAATCTCCATGCTCACGACGAAAGAGAATACAATCATTACAGCAAGCATGGATGGTATCATAATCCATACCCACCATTGTTAGCATCTTTTTTGCTTCATCTCTTGATGTGGGCATGGTATTTGGTGCAGGCAACATCTTTTGGAGCAACCTATGACAATTCAAAACATACATAGGCTTTAAACAATGATGATTCGGTATACACTATCCAAATGATGATTCTCAAAACAAACAATATCCAAATAATGAGTCAAATTAATGCAAGAGCTAACCTCATTAAGGCCGAGACACTTGTATCCGACCACCCATACTTTACTTGTAGATTCAAGCACGTAGTTTAGACATCCTAGCACCCTCGTACAATTGTGTTGATTGCAACTCTCGCATTTTGACCTCAGACTCTGACATCACGTGTACATGGGATGTAGTGCCCCTAAAAATGGAATCCATCATGTCGACCATACCCTCGTCATCATCTGGGAGACTATAGTCTTGCTAAAAGTGAGAAGGTATATGCATACCCTCATCACCCTCCTCATCCTGTTTTAAGATTTCGTGTAAATATAAGATCTTGTATTTCTTGATATACAATAAGACTGTGAACTTAAATAGCTTTGACTTACCGATGGTCCATAAACACGTGCAACACCAATGGTGGGTACTGGTTCCGGCTCCTCCCCATACATCCGCAAGTAGCGCATGATAATACGATGTTGATGTCGTAGTTCTCGCTTGCAATGAGTGCAATGACAGTATAACCTCTCCGTAAGCCACTTCGTGCTCCCAGGCTATCTCAGAGAACCTCAGCGATTCCCTCCCCTACACCGATGGCTAGACGTACTGCCCAGCCGTCCCCTCGTGCCCCTTCAACCGAGGGGTCATCACCTGTGCATGCCTCTTGTAAGGGAAGGAAGAGTAGGAAGGGCAGCTTATGTTGTGCTGACTCGGGAGATGTATACGAGTTGAAAATGTCATCCATATGGCCGTAATGCACTGTAATTTTTGTACTGTAAAAGAGCATCATTAAAAGAATGAAGATGCATCTATTTTATAGCGTATATTGTCACAAATAATTACTTAATTACTTAATTTTCATACTTTCGGTCTTCTTTTATGTAATTTTCTCTCTTCGAATGCACCAACGAAGTCTGAAATTAAATGCACTTCATAGCAAATGGTTGCAAAATTTGGGATACCTCAGACAACTAGATTCTACTATATGATTAAAAATTGGAGAAACACAGCGAGACAAAAGCCAATTTTTTGGTTTCTAGAGTGCATAATGTTTCTTCTTGACCTTAACTAGGTGCCTATAGTCTTTCAATGAGACTAAAATTTTGGCAGGTGCTCCATGCTTATGCATATGCATTGGCATACATGCATTTTCCTAGATATTTACACAAGTCTTGCTGGGTGCAGAACACCCTAATCTTCTATGTCATCCATATATATGTGTTTGAGTATTGTACATAACCGAGGCTAAGGCACAGTGTCCTTTAACCCCCATAACCTCCCACTTAAAGGCCAATGTGCCTTTAAGGGAGAACAACCAATGAGCATACTATCCAATGCCCATCAATACATGACAATACTCAAACCGCTGACTAGGTAGACTCTTCGTCAGCATATTTGCAAGATTATCATCTGAATGAACCTTGACAAGCTCTATGCGCTTGTCCTCAAGTACCTCCTTGGTGAAATGGCATGTGATCTCAATGTATTTGGTATTTGCATGAAAGACCAAATTCCATGCTAGCTGAATAGCACTCATGGAATCACTATGCAATGTTGGTACACCTGTATGAATCCCCAAATCTCCCACTAGCCAATCAAGCCATATACCCTTCTTGCAACCCTCTGTGGCTGCAACATACTTAACCTCTATGGTAGAATCAAGTGACATGTGAGTGGGGAGAAGGGCGAGATCTTGTGGATATGGTTGCAATCGCCTGTACATTACTCTAAATCTCATTCTTGCATTTATTCTTTTTGCTTTGGCTGCTTCATATCTCTCAATCCACTTCTGCATCTCCTTGCTATTGAGGATACAAAACTTATTGAATTTCTCCACTCTTGCACGAGCCATCCCTCTGCCATGCTTGCTTTTGGTCTTGCTCTTTGTCTTACAAATCCCTTCAAAGTTTTCATAAACCGCTCAAGAAAAAAAATCCACCGACTCTGAACGGTACCTGCAATGGCCACCTCATCAACTATGTGCACAAGCAAGTGCACTTGAGTTGTCATAATGCTCGAGGGAAAGTGCTTCTCAAGCAAGCATACGGCTTCGATGGATTCCACCCTAGCCGTGTCGATGCTTGATATGGAGATCTCTTTTTGAGATATCCACCTATTTCACATGCCCATGTAAGATATATTCATAATCAGTCTACAGATTATTCAGCTTAAATTAAAGAAAATGCAATCAATGCGATTTGATAGTAAGCATACATCACAATACCACTGATCTTGAATATAGAATTTCTAACATCTTCTTGTAAGCACCCTTTTATTATAATTGGGAGGATGAACTATCAAAGCAACAAAGAAGTCATGTCAACAATATAACATAATCATAATTATACTAATGCATCACGATTATTGGTACACTAATCCTACAGCTTAGAATACGTGTAAGACCTTGTGCTAATCATGGGACTTGAGCCCACTAAGCTTATTGTCCTTTGAAAATGCTCCTTTCAAGCAACGCATGTACCTTGTGGGTGTTTGAAAAGAGGTAATGTCCGCCTTGACCGCTCCCTCCTCTCTCGTAGAGAGGATCCATGTTGCTTTCGGGAGGATAACTTTTCTTGAAGCACGCACTGGGGGCCACAAATGAGACATCCTATTCATAGCACGCAAGTCTTCTCACACTCCTCTCGAGTCTTTGGAACTAACCAAGTGTGCCCAAATAGTAGCCCCCACATTCTTGAAGATATGCAAGGGATACAAGAGATGATTGATTTGTAACTGACCCCAAGAAGGAGGTTCATACCATGAGGAGGTTCCTCTCCATTCGCCCTCCAAGCCTGAATCCAGTCACTTGCCTTCAAATATGATGGTGGTGGATCAAGCTGACCTCCACACGTGAGATGGTCTAGTGGAAGGTATCGAGCATGACCTTCATAAACATTTTTTCTCATATGTTTGGAGTATAGTGCAAAGGATTTCAAACCCGGTCCACAAATAGGACAAGCATGGTACCCACTTGTAGCAAGTCCTGCACGCATGCATGAATGTGTTAGTATAAGACATGCATGTGAAAGAGAGTCATAAAAGAATAATCCTATATTATACATGTAAAGACACAACCACGTACCTGCGCACTCTCCATATCCTAGGTAGTCATGCATGGTCCACATCAAGATACCCCTAACCAAAATATCATTGGTATGTCTAGGAGCTCTGGAAATATCAAAGACCCACACTCCTCTCCATAAGATCTGTAACTCCTCTATCAAAGGTGCCATGTATACGTCCATATTTTTGGCCTTGTACTTCCCTGGCACAAGTAGTGCAAGCATGAAGTGTCCCTTCTTTATTGTTAGCCATGGTGGGATATTGTAATTCACCAAGACTATGGGCCATGTAGACCAAGATGTTGAGCGTAACCCGAAAGGATTCACACCATCCATGGCGAGCCCAAGATGTAAGTTCCGTGACTCCCTCGCAAAGTCTGGCCACTAATTGTCTATGTGCTTCCAAGCTGCATAATTTGCAAGAATCCTCAATGTGTCATTAGTGGACCGATGAGATGCATGCCATGTCATCAACTCCGCTATGGATTTGCATCGAAACATGTGCTATATTCTTGCAATGATGGGAAAGTGTCTCAAGACCTTTACCGGTATCTACTCACTCTGCAAGTCATCTCTATATCATTATTCCCCACACTTCGAACAACTAGCCAAATCTCCATGCTCACGACAAAAGAGAATATAGTCATTATGGCAAGCATGGATGGTATCATAATCCATACCCACCGTTGTTAGCATCTCCTTTGCTTCATATCTTGATGTGGGCATGGTATTTGGTGCAGGCAACATCTTCTGGAGCAACCTATCATAATTCAAACATACATAGGCCTCGAATAATGATGATCCTCAAAGCAACAAAGAAGTCATGTCACTAATCCTACAGCTTAGAATACCTCTAAGACATTGAGCATGCTTAGAATCCTATAGCTTGACATTGAGCAAACATTTATAGACTCCTGCATTCTTTGAATTAGAGTGACAGAAGTCTGTATTTGTTTGCTCTGCAATGGTAGGCTATTGAAGCTTCATGTGGGAAAAAAGAGAAGGAAAGAGAGAGAAAAAGAGAGGAAAAGAGAGGAGAAAAAGAGCAGAGAAAAAGGAGAGGAGATAAGAGAGAAAAAGAGAGAAAGTGAAAAGAGAAAAAGTGGGGATAAAAGAGAAAAAAAGAGAAGGAAAGAGAGGAGAAAAGAGAGGAAAAGAGACGAAAAGAGGAGATAAGAGAGAAAAAGAGAGGAGAAAAGAGACGAAAAGAGAGGATAAAAGAGAGAATGATACAAGAGAGTCAAATCAAACATACATAGGCTTCAAATAATGACGATTCTCAAACATACATGATGATTCTCAAAACAAACAATATCCAAATAATGAGTAAAATTAATGCGGGAACCATACCTCATTAAGGCTTGTAATCTCATTTTTTAAGCTATTTTATTCTTTAAGTTCCAATCTAATTTCCAATTAATATGGTTTCACTCTTAGAATCAAAGCTCGAGCATCCCATTAGTGGAGATGAGCGGTGATGATGAGGGATTAGGCCTACACAGCTTCGACGAGGGCCAGAGATCAGGTGTAGCTCACGAGGGCCAGGGATCTCAAGCGTAGCTCACAAGGGCCAGGGATCAGGCACAGCTCATGAGGGCCAAGGATCAAGCCAGCAAGATGAGGATGAGAACGACGACGATGATTCGGATGAGCAATAGTAGTAGTAGTAGTACTTTGCATATACTTCGCCATGTATATGCTTTTGTATATCGGCTCGTTTGAGCGATTTTGTATCACCTTTTTTGAAAGGGTAATTTTGTAACAAACAATGTTGTATATCTTCGACATGTATATGCTTTTATCGCTCGATCGATTCATTTAAGCGATTTTGTATCACCCTTTCCACAAGCGAAATTTTGTAATAAATTTTTTTTTGTTGTAATTACTAAATGAAAAACATTAGTGGGGCAAAACAGGGCTTGCTGTGGCCCTGTTTAGCCCCAATAACATTTTTTTTAAGCTTCTGTTAATCGTCGCTATATAGCGACGTTTACCAGTGTCGCTATATAGCGGCGTTAACCAACGTCGCTATATAGTGACGTTTATTAGCGTCGCTATATAGCGATGCTTATATAGCAACCATTCTTTTTCCACGCTTATAGCGACGTAAATAACGACCTTTGCGCTTGTCAAAAAAAAAATTGTGTAAAAAACGTTGGTATTTTTGTCGAACTCCATATCACTTTCTTTTGTACAAGTGTTACTTTGTGCTCCTAGAACCAAAGTCTCGATAAAACAACACGTGACTACCATGCAACCACACCATCAACCAAACAAGTATCAAGAGTGGACTGCACACCAATGAAGAGCCAAGTCATGCTACGAACTGCACAATGTTTATACTTGGAGCACTATACAAAATGCAAGGCAAAGGCACGAAGCACTTAAGTGAGCAGATGACTAATGAAGCAACGCTAGAAGTAAAGAGGTGAGTCAACGTCAAAGCTGCATGCAACAATGGACAATAGTAGCTTTAGTAAATAACTACCTCCGCACGGAGATCAAAAGAGCTTCTACTATCTGCTAGTGGGCAGCTAACACTACAAGGCATAGGCCATTTTCCGACGAAAATACTGACGCTTTTTACATTAAATTTTTTTTTTTTCACAGGTGCAAATGTCGCTATAAGACTCGCTAAAAGCATTGAAAAAGAACTGTCGCTATAAAGCGACGATGACAAACGTCGCTATATAGCGACACTATCAATCGTCGCTATATAGCGACATTGGTAAACGTCGCTATATAGCGACGATTAACAGAACTAAAAAAAAGGGTTAGTGGGGCTAAACAGGGCTTGCTATGGCCCTGTTTAGTCCCACTAATCCTTTTTTTTTTTGGTAATTACAAAAGAAAGTTTTTTTATAACAAAATTTCCCTTGCGAAAAGGGTGATACAAAATCGCTCAAATGAAATGATCGAGCAACAAAAGCATATACATGTCAGACATATACAACATTGTTTGTAACAAAATTACCCTTTCGAAAGGGCGATACAAAATTGCTCAAACGAGCGGATATACAAAATGACATATAGGGCGAAGAAAATGCTGCTACCACTACTACTACTACTACTCATCTGAATCCGAATTGTCCTCATCTTGTTGGCCTGTTCCTTAGTCCTTGTCAGCTGCGTCTTCTCCCTCATCCTCGTCACGTACGTCTGATCCCTGGCCCTGTTGATTGCTCACCTCTGATGATGGGACGCTTGAGCTTTGACCCTAAGAGTGAACCATATAAATCGAAAATAAGATTGGAACTTAAAGAATAAAACAATTTAAAAAGTGAGATTACAAGTAGGAGTAAACTTGTACCGTGTGAGCAGCCACCTTAGCCCAATCGACCGTCGCTCCCATTGCCTCTTGCTCAATAAACCATGGCTTTGTTTCTATCCGAAATGCGCGTCGCGTCTCTGCATCTGTAGGAAGACGACCCATCATAGCTTGATGTGGATCCAATTTACGAGAGTTAGAGTTAGCTAAAGTGCATGTAATATGTAGTAAAACAAATAGAACAATACATTAAATGAGAAGAAGTAGACTTACCATGGTTGCCTCAAATGCCAACTGTCCGCCTGCACCAAAGTGCGAAGTACCTACGACGTCCAATCGTCTCTTCGCAGCCCTCCTCTGACCCTCGAACAATTCGGGATTGTCCCTATTTTTCTTCTTGAAGAACTTCCAATCAGCTTTGTCTGCTCAGCTGGGTTTAGCCAACCCCTTTGTGATGGAAGTACGCAAGGTTGATCTACGATGCTTCAAGACCAAACCCATGCGCTCTCGCATATAATCCTCATTCAACTCCCAATTTGGCGAGTTAGGGTATTTTTGTTTCAACTGATCGATGACCGCTTGCTTCTTTTGGCCATCTTGATACCGCCAATCGGTAGCAATGCCGCTCTTGAAGTGATGGCTCATCAACCTCCTCATGGTGGCCATCATTGCTTTGCCCTTTATATCTTCTATTATCTCTTCGACAGCTGTGATTTGATAGGAGAGATCCTTTGATGAGTAAGGAGGACTAACGGTAGCAGAGTCAAAAGGAGTGGAAGCTGTGCGAGTGCTTTCGGAGCGAGGAGTAGCAGTGGGAGTAGGAGAGGGAAAGGGACCTGACTGATACTATGTCTCTGGACCAAGTGGAGACCTATAGGAACGTGAGTGTGCTGACTCGTCTACATCTCCCGAGTCAACACAACATAAGCTGCCCTTCCTACTCTTCCTTCCCTTACGAGAGGCATGCGCAGGTGATGACCCCTCGGTCGAAGGGGCACGAGGGGACGACTGGGTAGTACGTCCAGCCGTCAGTGTAGGGGAGGGAATTGCTGAGGTCCTTTGAGATAGTAGAGAGAAGAATCTCGCTACCTCCTCATCGCTCATCTGTGCTACAAACTCATTGGGACTCCCGACAATGCCATGCGCAGCTAGCAAAGGAGTTCCCTGAGGGGTGGTCACAGTGCTACATGGAAGAGGAGTCAGACTAGGGGTAGTCGTAGTGCTAGGTCCAAGAGGAGTCAGACCAGGGGTAGTCCTCAGGGTAGTCACCTGAGAGGAATCAAAGTCCTCTGGAGCATAAAGATCATGAGCTCTTCTCCTGTGAGGTTGTTCGTACTCATCGGATGAGCGACGTGATCCCATGTCTAACATAGACACAAACACGAAAACAAAAAACAAAAAAACAAACATAAGCATAGGCATAGGCATAGGCATAGGCATAGGCATAGGCATAGGCAAAGAGGGAGAGAAGAGGAAGAAGAGGAAGAGGAAGAGGAAGAGAAAGAAGAGGAAGAGGAATCTGAAGAAGAGGGAGAGAAGAGGGAAAAGAGAAGGGGGAGGAGAAGAGGAAGAAGAGGGAAAGGAAAGAGGAAAAAAAGAGGAGAGAAGAGGGAAAGGAAGAGAAGAAGAGGAAGAGAAGAAGAGGAAGAGAGAAGGGGGAAATAGAGAAGAGCATAAAAGAAGAGAAATCTCTTATGCTCATGCTTATCTTTATGCATGAGCATAAGAGAAGGGGGAAAGAGAGAAGAAGAGGAAGAGTATGATCACGTGATGGTGCTATGCACACATGATCACATGATGTTGAGCGTGAACTCTCAACACCTTCTTCTCTCTTTCCCCCTTCTCTCTTTCCTTTCCCTCTTATTCTATATTTTCGCATAAGCTCCTTAAGCATAAGCATGAGCATAAGAAAATGAGACATATGCTCATGCTTATGCTTATGGATGAGCATAAGCGGAGTAGACATATGCTCATGCATAAGCATGAGCATATGTCTCTTTTTTCCCCCTTCTCTTATCTCTCTTTCCCCCTTCTCTCTTTCCTTTCCCTCTTATTCTCTATTTTTGCATAAGCTCATGCTCATGCATAAGCATAAGCATGAGCATAAGAAAATGAGACATATGCTCATGCTTATGCTTATGCATGAGCATAAGCGGAGTAGACATATGCTCATGCATAAGCATGAGCATATGTCTCTTTTTTCCCCCTTCTCTAATTCTCTCTTTCCCCCTTCTCTCTTTCCTTTCCCTCTTATTCTCTATTTCCCCCTTCTCTTATGCTCATGCATAAGCATAAGCATGAGCTTATGCTTATGCTTATGCTAAGCATAAGCATGAGCATAAGAAAATGAGACATATGCTCATGCATGAGCATAAGAGCATATGGCTCTTTTTTCCCCCTCCTCTTATTCTCTTATTCTCCCTTTTCTCTTTCTCTCCCTTTTTTTTCCCCCTTCTCTTATGCTCTTCTCTCATTTCCCTCTTCTCTTATGCTCTTTTTCCCCCCTTCTGTTCACTTATGCTCTTCTCTCATTTCCCTCTTTTCTAAGCATGAGCATATGTCTCATTTTCTTATGCTCATGCTTATGCTTAAGCATAAGCATAAGCATAAGCTCATGCTTATGCTTATGCATGAGCATGAGCTTATGCGGAAATAGAGAATAAGAGGGAAAGGAAAGAGAGAAGGGAGAAAGAGAGAAGGGGGAAAGAGAGAATAAGAGAAGGGGGAAAAAAGAGACATATGCTCATGCTTATGCATGAGCATATGTCTACTCCGCTTATGATCATCCATAAGCATAAGCATGAGCATATGTCTCATTTTCTTATGCTCATGCTTATGCTTAAGCATAAGCATAAGCATAAGCTCATGCTTATGCTTATGCATGAGCATGAGCTTATGCGGAAATAGAGAATAAGAGGGAAAGGAAAGAGAGAAGGGGGAAAGAGAGAATAAGAGAAGGGGGAAAAAAGAGACATATGCTCATGCTTATGCATGAGCATATGTCTACTTCGCTTATGCTCATGCATAAGCATAAGCATGAGCATATGTCTCATTTTCATATGCTCATGCTTATGCTTATGCATGAGCATGAGCTTATGTGGAAATAGAGAATAACAGGGAAAGGAAAGAGAGAAGGGGGAAAGAGAGAATAAGAGAAGGGCGAAAAAAGAGACATATACTCATGCTTATGCATGAGCATATGTCTACTTCGCTTATGCTCATGCATAAGCATAAGCATGAGCATATGTCTCATTTTCGTATGCTCATGCTTATGCTTATGCATGAGCATAAGCATAAGCTCATGCTTATGCTTATGCATGAGCATGAGCTTATGCAGAAATAGAGAATAAGAGGGAAAGGAAAGAGAGAAGGGGGACACACAACAACACAAAGCAATTATAGACACGCTTGGTAGACACGCAAAATAGCAGGCGCGTCTATAGGCGTTGCTTTAGTAGAGGAATTATGGGCAGGTCTAACAACTCATCTATTTGCGCGTGTATTAATACGTCTAATTGCGCGTCTAATCTGAGAAAATACGGGCCCGTCTAACATCGCGTTTATCAGTGCGTCTATTTGTGCATGTATTAACGCATTTATTTGCATGTTTACACTAAGAATTAGACGCGCATTTAGACGTGTAGATAGACACAAACCAGAGAATACAGAAAGTGAGATTTTGGTGTACATCATTGCTTTCCAAACATTGCCCATGATTACCAAAGCACATAATTTTAACAGAACATCAATGCTTTTTTGCAAGCCCACATATACAAGAATCAAGTGAGGTGAGGAGGATGAGACAATATGTAAAATAGTTTTGCCAATATCAATGATGGGGCTATGGTTCAATCTCATCCTCAATGAGATCAACCCTTGCCAAACTATCTGCTTCAAAATCCAAACAAGTGTTTAGATCTACAAATACATCCAACCCACTACTACTTGTGCTACTCATGTGCTCATCGAAATTAGCATCACTAATGGTAGGCTCGTCTTCACGGGTAATGGCCTCAATATCTGTATCTCCTATCTCATGATCATCCTCCTCTCTCGTATCACGGTCATCATCACGTCCATATGCTCCATATTAGTAAATGTACTATACATCACTTTGGAACGTGGCATAATAGGTATGACATGCCACCATCTATTATTATCCACCATTGGTTGATAGACAACCTAATTCAAACACAAATACAATCATGTTATTTTTCTTGCATCAAATATTTAAAAGCGAGTATTTTTATATGTGTGCACAGTACCTGTTCACATTGTTGCGGTAGTACTAGTGTGTCCTTCCTACTTTGCCAAAACTTTGTGGAGTCAATAGTTACAAAGCCACTTGCATGGCGTTTGATTGTTGCATTAGGGCCTCTTTCCACCACGTCCTTAAACCACTTTACATTCAAAACATACACAAAGAAGCATCGAAAGTCAAGCATAATAATATCTTGGATTATGCCACAATAGTCATCCATGGCTCCATTGGCTCCCTCAAAGCTAGCAATGATGCCGCAATCTTGTGTGTTTCTCTTATCATCAATCCGTTGTGTTCGAAAATGCTTGCCCTCACACCATATAGCATTGAACATAGTGTACTACATCAAGAAAAAATCAATTAAATAAGCAATCTAAATTATTGAAAGCTCCTAACTTATGCATAACATTCTATATACCGACCTTGCTCATGCATCCCCTAGCATACTCCCATTCTTCCATTGTGATATGCATCCCCTCGTCTTTCTTTGCTTTCTCCATTTCATCAAGTAGCCAATCCACATGAATATCCTTTGGAAGTGCTCTTAGATACTGAGGGTATGGCACATGAGATCCATGGTGTGTACGAAAGAGGGCCCTTTCTTCTTGTCTTCTTGCCTTTGCATCCTCGTATCTTGTCACCCATCTTTCATCACATCACTATTAAGCACGCAAAAGAGGTTGATACTATTATGTAACTCCATGTCTATTACTTTGTTGCGTCCTTTCCCTTGAGGCACAATAGAGGTCATCCTTAGGTCTTCATCATCTCTCCATAGTCATGGGAGAGAGCTATCCACATCAACAAGAAACTTAGAAATATATACAAGTGACTCTTGTACCAACCAACCCTCGGCCATGCTACCTTCGGGTCTTGCATTTCGTCTCATGAAGCCCTTCAAGGTCTTCATGAAGCGCTCAAGGAAGAACAACCATCGTGCATGTATAGTACCTCATATAGCAATCTCATCCACCAAATGCACTATAAGATGTAGTTGGCTTGTGAGAATAGAACATGAAAATGTCTCCTCCACTAAACAAACCACCTCCATTGACATAACTCGAGCATTCTCAAGTGTGGTGGGATCCATTTCCTTTGAGCTCACATACCTAGAAATGAAAAAGTACAGCATATTAGCAATATGCATTCAAACTTGCATGGAGCATTGATACGCATCATATTTTGTATCATGTAAAGTACCTCACAAGCTCGCCCATCTTGTAAATACAATCTTTCACGTCCTTCGATGCACTACGTGAAATGCTAGTAGGTAGTATGAACTGAACCCATGGGAAGGTGATTGATTAGTTGCTTATAATTGTTCACTCACACATTTGGAAGGAAAAAGATATTATGCACATAAAATACTTACTTGGAGCATCTTGTGCCAATCATGAGATTTCAAGCCATATAATTGCTCTACACCTCTTTTCTTCTCTTTGTAAAGGCTCCCTTCAAACACCTCATGCATCCAGTGGGAGTACGAATCGTAGTAATAGCACGCTTCACCGTCGCCATCTCTAGCTTTGATAACATCCATGGTGCACAAGGTAAAAAAACATGCCCATTTGGTCTCTCTTGTGGCCAAGCTTCATGCATCCTCCCTGTGGTACGTAGATCCTCCCTTATGCCTACGGAATCTCGTGTCCCATTCAAATGCTCCCAAATGGTAGATGCCACATTCTTGAAGATATGCATGGGAGAGAAAGAGAGAAGGGAGAATAAGAGAATAAGAGAAGGGGGAAAAAAGAGACATATGCTCTTATGCTCATGCATGAGCATATGTCTCATTTTCTTATGCTCATGCTTATGCTTAAGCATAAGCATAAGCATAAGCTCATGCTTATGCTTATGCATGAGCATAAGAGAAGGGGGAAATAGAGAATAAGAGGGAAAGGAAAGAGAGAAGGGGGAAAGAGAGAATAAGAGAAGGGGGAAAAAAGAGACATATGCTCATGCTTATGCATGAGCATATGTCTAAGAGAAGGGGGAAAAAAGAGACATATGCTCATGCTTATGCATGAGCATATGTCTACTTTGCTTATAAAAAAATCATTTCCACCAAACCTAACATATGTCATGCTTTCATGAGTCACCAGTCGAAACAACTTAAGAATCTTAAATAAAATCAATCCATCTGACTTCATTCCAATGCTTACATGAACTTAAAAAAATAAGTAATCAATAGAAAATCCTTTTATTAAATATTCATCAATATAAGACAAAAGAAACTTTTGATATACAAACTAATATGCAGGATCTATAAAAAACTTATTATTTTTTTTCAAAAAAGAGACTTCTATTAAGTAAGAAAGAAACCCGCTAGAGCAAGCTTTGTGCAGAAATACACCATGCTAAGCATGTAATAAAAAACGCCTCAAAGGAATGAGGTAGAAAGAAACCAAGGCTGAGGTTGAAAATGCCATCTCAACCCTATAGAAGTCTCATCAAAGAAGGGAGAGTCTCTCCAATCTCTGAGAAAAGTAACTCTCCTGGAGGAGGCTGCTCGAGATCCCTGCATGGTCGCCCAAATGGCCATTAGAGTGTGTATCGTATCTGTCCAAGTACTGGCCAAGATCTGAGAAGGGTGAACCTGAGAACCCTCCAAAGCCTCAGTGCATCTGGCTCTCCAAATGTGCCATGCTGCAATGCTAGCTAGGATCTCCCATGGAGAGTGAGGAGTGAGTAGCCCTGAAAAGAGTGGCCAGAACATCCTCTAGAGAGCATGACTCCACAAGGTGTCATCAGATGTGAAGAGCCCAAGAGGAATCAAGTCTCTTAAAAAATACCTGGGGCCTTGAAAGAGTAAGCCAAGCCACTGATCCCCAGGTCATATAGAAAGGTAGGCGAACAAAAGTGCTGAAAAGTCTTGCAATCCCCTTCCATATGATTCTCGCCTGTCTGCAATCCCAAAGGCAGTGCTGTGTTGTCTCCAAAGCAGAAAGGCAGCGAGGGCAAGAAGGGTCAGCTCCGAACCTGGACCTCCAATGGTTTACTGCTATCCCACCATGAATAGAAAGCCAAAAGAAGAGAGTGATTTTTCTATTTCGGTGGGATTTCGAGAGTCTCAGCCAAAACAATTTCTGCAAGTCAGTAGGAATCTAAAAGTTCTCCCAATGATGAGCTCTGGTGGGCCTCCAACCCCTACAGTTGAGCTGGAATTTCTTGGCATTAGTGACTGTGTAATGAAAGAAGGGGATGCCCTTCTCTCGGTGCCCTTCATCTATCCATTCCCATTCCCTAGGGTCCCACCGTAAAAACTTAATTGGGACACCTCCATAGAGCCATAGCCTCCATGAGCCAAGGGCGAGGAGAAGCGATCGAGTCAGGATCCAAGTACCACTGTGAAAGAGAGCCATGCTCCATGAAGCCCACTATCCTGACTGGCTGAAACGGTACCTCCAACAAGATATCGTCTATGGATCTGGACAGCCTACCCCCTGAAGAAACATCAAATACTAAGGCATCCTCATGTGGGTCAAGAAAAGCAATCACCTGTAAAGGAACTCCCAATCTAGAAAATGCCCCCATCCAAGTGGGGCAAGTAATAGGCATGTCATTTGTGTCCACCCAATCCAAGGGTAAGGCTGCATTGTTGGACTCTCCCTGCACTCCCTCTGAGATTAAGAACCGTCTGGGACTATTGGTCTACAGGAAGCTTCCTGAAGGCTTTCCATGCTCCCATTGTAGATGCGGGGCCCCTCTCGCATCTTGGCCACTGCATGTAAGGAGAAGCTCCAAATGGTCTTCCAAGCTCATCCAAAATCCTGTCATTCCACATGATAGGACGCCTTTCATAGGCTGCCTTTCAATCTCTTCACGGGTGGATGGGGGAATCCTATGAAGAGTACTCTTGAAGCTGGCCCATGCTTTCAGGATAGCAACCATAAGAGGGGAAGAGGGAGACCTGAGGTGGGTTGTGGTGAAAACCCATCTAGTACTGTGTGTCCAATCCTCTCCTGAAGTGGGCATGCGAGACTATATGCATCTGATAAAAAAATCCTTCCAAGGCTCTTGACCTGGCATAAGCCCTCTCACAATGAACTTGCAGAGTAAAGCTCTGCACTGTAGATCTGGGTCGATGATATTCAAACCCCCTTCTCTTGTAGGAAGAATCAAGGTCTCCCAAGCCACCCTAGCTGTAACATCAGTTGTGCCATCTAGACCACTCCATAAAATGTTTCGTATAGGCCTCTTAAGCTGAGTGATACAATCCCTAGAGTGGCACCAACAAGAGCATACAAACCATGCTGTGGCTAGAAGAACCTGGTTAACCACCACCACCCTAGAGGCCAAGTCAAGTTTGGTTGAGCTCTAGAAAAGGAGCTTTCTTTTGATGCTTTCCAACAGCGAAGCAAACTATTGTGAAGGAGAGATGCCCACCCCAACATGGCAGCCCAAATATCTGACGGAGATGCCCCTCTGTACCCAAGTGAAGCCAATATCATTAACCCAATCCGGGGTGTCATCCTCGCAAATCCAAAAGCCACTAGATTTATGCGAATTAATGTGTGCACCTGTAGCCGTGCAAAACAAATCCAAGGCTGTCTGGAAGGAAGTGAGTGTCCTGGGGGAGGCATCCAAAAAAACAGTAATGTCATCTACCAACTCACTATCCAGGAGCTCTTCTTCTCGGTGGATAGGAAGCCTTACTCCATAAATATCAGCTTGAGATCTAATGTAGATACTCATAGCTTCCGCCACAAACAGAAAAAGAAATGGGGCAAGAGGACATCCCTGGCGGATGGATCTGGAAATGTGAACCTGTCCCCTCTTACCCCCCCAATGAGCAACTGGCTATGGGCTGATCGGGTGGACAGCTCCACCCTGTATGTGAGAAACCCAAATCTGTAAAATATCCTCCATGAGGCTCTCCTCTGTATAAAAAGCATCCGAAATCCTGACACTAGCAGAGCGTCCTCTCCGATGAGGCTCAAGAATCTACAACACCACTGGAAAATGATCTGAGGTGGAAATTCCAGTAGAAATGCATACAGATCCTCCTCTGTCAAGTGCCCAATCGTCTACATAAGATCTATCAATCCGTGCATGAATGGGCATGTGTATTCTCGTGTTCGACCAAGAATACAGGAGTGATTGTGGCATAGTATGAAAGGCATCATCCAACCAAGTGTCCCTGCCACTGAATTGAAAGAGGAAGGCATCCCAGGCTGCCCTCTCCAAAGAAAGAATTCCACCCTGTCTGCCTTCCTTTTTGTCTGAAGGCAACTCAACCATGTTGAAGTCGCCACCAATGATCCAAGAATCTGCAATGGGGGCCCAAGAGAGTAACTCCTTCCAAAAGGAGATCCGCTCCCCTCTGTTGTTGGGAGCATAAAGATTGAGAAGACCAATCTTACGCCCTCCAATCAAAATAATGATCCATTGAGCTCTAGAAGGGGAGATAATACCATGACCAGCAATCAAGGGGAGAATAGAAAGAGAGACCAAAATGCAAGTACCTCCCCTTGTGCCCATAGCCGGCGACCAGAAGGTAGTCCTGAAAGTAGTTTGCCAGACTTAGAGCAATCACTGGCATCCAGCTTGTGTTCCTGGATGAAAAGGGTATCAATAGCACCTCCAGTGACACCTGGATGAAGCTAGTTCCAGATCAGCTACCTATGGCGATGGTGTGGAACTCCACCTAGGCCCTGTATGTTCCAGCTGACTATCCTCATCAACAGGAGGATGCTGGATGGAAAGGCTTACCCCACCTAGTAGAGGAGACCAGCTTCCCTTGGGCTGAAACACTCCTGTTGAGGGCAGGAAACTCAATAGGTGAAAGGATCCCCACACCTGCTGAAAGGGAGGCCCTATCAGAAGGAATCCCAATGATCGGGACCCCTAAGGTGGAGGGCATGAACTCCTCATCATCCATGAAAGTCGCCGAATCTACCAGTGTGAAAAAAGAATTCCTGATAAGCAAGTCTGGTCGAGGAGTGAGAAGAAGACCTGCACTCGTGGAAGATGGAGGAGAAGGACCTGCTAGGCCTCTATCAGCACAACTGGAGCTGGGGATTGAGGCCTATGTGGGGTGAAGAGGAATCAGGATCCCTCATTTGTGCCTGCACTTTCTCGGTTGTCCTAACTGTGGCAGGAATAGTCTGCAGGGAAGAAGTACCTGTAGCCCCCTCCTGGTCGAAAACTAAGGGGTCAAAAACTAAAGTGATTGGGGCTGGTGGACCAAAAGGCCCCTCTTGAAGTGAAACTATAGTGTCTGGGGCTGCAGCAACATCCACCTCTGGAGTTTGGAAGGAGTCTATCTGAACAGGATCAAAAGTCTCCTCCTGAGGTAAGGGAGCCACTCTGATAGCTCTCCATCGTGGTACTGGGTGTGCTGTAGGCATTGGGTGCCCTGCTGTCCCTGGTGGTCTTGGGGTGCGTGAAGCAGGGTGCCCTATTGCTCTTGGTGGTCCTGGAGTGCGTGGTATAGGGCGCTGGGGAGGTGCAGTCGTGGTAGTAGTGAAGGAGCCGTACCAGAAGACCTCTTGGGTCTTTTTCTCTTCCTTAGGCAGTCTCTAGCAAAGTGCCCAAGGGTCCTGGAAATCCTGCACTGGTCTTGTCTACCTGAAATCTCGACTCTCTGTCGAAAGAGAGAGCCATCTGGATGCTGAAGCATAATGTGGTCATCTGAGATGTTAGGGTCAGAGACTGACCCTAACACGAGGCACCCCATTTGCACTGACTGCCTCTGCCAAGGAAGAAGGCATGCCAGGAAGGGAGGGGATCTCATTGACCATCCGAATGTGGCTTCGATAGTGGCAAGCAGTCAATGGTAGACTGAGGAAGACCACGAAATCTAACGAACAGTGATGTGACCTGCATGTCCTCCTCGATCGGATCGAAACCCAAGGTGTAGGGTAAAAGAAAGATCCTCCTCGAACCCAAAGCCAGGGATTAGCTTTGAGAACAAGGGCTGTGGACTCGTGGGAGTCAAAAACCACTTGGAAGAATCCACATCCCAAAAGTCAAATATCCGTGAGGTGTGGGGTGAGGTCTCCTGGTAACGCCGCCAGCATCCAGTCTCTAGCCTGTGATCTGGAAGGGTGTGACCCAAAGATGCGGACGAAAAGTGATGTGGAGCCCTCTAATTCCACATCTTTCTTGAGCTGCTGCAACTCATCTTTTGAAAAAATGACGGTTCTCGCAGCTGGTGGAGGTGGACGGAGATTGGCTGAATGGGGATCCATTTGCCAATCAATGTGAAAAGGCCGATTCCAACACTGAAAAAGCTTCATCCATGAAACTACTGCCCAGGACACCCTGAATGCGGGCGCAGGAAGAAGGAGAAAGAGAGGGTAGGAGAGAGGGGAAGGGAAGGAGAGGATAGACTAAAGGGGGAGACGAAGGTAGGCTAAGGGGGAGGCATGGGGAGCTGAGTTAGGAAGGAAGGGGGTGGGGAGGGAGAGGGAGAGGGAGGAGGTTTTTTTTTTAAATGTCTTTTTTTTTTTTGGGGTCTCCTTGGGGGGGGGATAGGAGGGAGGGAAAGGTAGGGCAGGGGAGAGGAAGGAGGGGGAGGGGGAGAGGAAAGGAGGGCGGGTTAGGAGGGAGGGAAAGGGAGGGTGGGGGAGAGGAAAGGATGGAGGAGGGGGAGAGCAACGGGGGGGAGAGAGGGAGGGCGAGGGAGGGGGGTGGGGGAGAAGAAGGGGGTAGGGGGGCTGGCGGGGGAGAGGGAGGGCAGAGGAGAAGGGAGTAGCGGGGAGGGGGTAGCGGGGGGGAGAGGGATGACGAGGGAGGGGACGGGGGAGGAGAAGGGGGGCGGGGGGCTGACGGGTGGGGGAGAGGTAGGGCGGGGAGGGAGAGGTAGGGGCAGCAAGGAGGGAGAGGTAGGGGCAGCAAGGAGGGAGAGGTAGGGGGCAGCGGGGGGGGAGAGGGAAGGCGGGGAGGAGGAAGGGGAGAGGGAGGGTGAGGGAGGAGGGAGAGGGGGCTAGCGAGAGGGAAGGGAGAGGAGGAGCAGCGAAGGGGGGAGAGGGGGGGTAGCGAGGGAGAGGGAGAGGGAGAGGGGGCTGGCTGAGAGAGGGAGACGGGGGGGCATTAGCTCACTGGGAGGAGCAGCAGCTCATCTCGGCAGCTACAGGGAAATCTTTCATCAAAAACTTATTTGAAGAATAGCCAACAATAAAATATGGCAACATCAGACGATGTACGTTTTCAATATTACGCATTATAGTATTTCTTCACATTAGTTTATATTCTAATTTATAGTAGATTACTATTTCGTAGATATTTAATCAATTCAAAAGTAAAGCCCGGTTGGCTCAACAAGATCAAGAGAAATCAACAAAAACAACAAAGGGACAAATTTATTTCTTGTATATAGCTCAAATGCGTCTCACAAACATGCCTGGAAAGGAACCAAATGAATACATTTATGGATGGAGCACACTACAAGACTTTAGGAATTTCATGGAGAACAATCAACATGAAGTACAACAATGGAAGACAGAACATGGGGACAAAGAAATGAGAGCAAACGGTTAGTAACCCAATTTTATTTATTAAAAATAACTAAACTTTTCATTTTAAAAATTACAATAAATAACATATACATAATATCAATTCAAACATAATGCAGGTCTAACTAAGTACATATTTCAAAAAATCACAAAAGAGGATGATATCATTACTCCAATGATGTTGAGAATAGAAGCACAAGCTATAATAGATAAGCACTCAGAAGAAATTTCAGCTTATTGCCTTGAACTTCTACACTTTGGCTACAATGTAAGGTTAGTCGAACTTCTCAAAATAGATCGTAAGACTGGAAATGTCATACTAGTGGAGTTCAACAACATGTTCCAAATAGATGATTAAAAAAAAGCAAAAGAATTTCCATTTACCATAGAAGGTATAACTTCCATTATTGATTTGAATTTTGCAAAAGAAGCATATGGCGAACATTTTGAGTTTTTCCCCACTCCACCAAAGAACAATATATTTCAGCCACCTACATATACATTATTGACTCCATATCTTAAAATACATACAAACTTCATTTTCTAACACACATGAAAAAACTCATCGTACTTCATTTTGCTATTTCAAATAGGAAATTGCGAAGAAGACAAAGAAAAAGGCACAAAAGGCCCATATTACATATATTCTATTCAATGTATTGCTACAGAAAAATGATATATTGAACAAACTAGAAATCTTAAAAAACGAATAGCACAGCACCAAACCAATCCTCCATTAAAATTGAAACATGAGGTTAACAGGTATAAATCGTTCCACTCGAACTTCAAAACAGAAATCCTAGCCACCACAAACTTAAAAAGCAAAGCCGATACACTTGAAGAGAAATTCATAAGAGAACTCAACATAACCGACTCGAAATATGGCTACAATAACCTTAGTGGAAATCCAACATCTACAAAAAAAAATTTACTTTCTTAAAAATAGAGACAAAATCTAGTATATTTACATAGAAGCCCATTTTCAATACATGTAAAGGATTTCCTATTTCAAACTATAGTAAAGTCATACTATTGAAGGACTCTTAATTCATAGCATATATTACTCAAATTTTTTTGTTTTCAAAGCATTACTAATTTTTTTCAATACACATAAAATATTTCATGTATGAACTATTATTTAAAAATGCTTTTAAAAACGTCATGTTTTTAGTGATATATAACTACATTTATAACAATTCCAATAATAACCACTTTTAAGTATATACTACATAAATTTTCATATATTGTTACTTTTATAAAATATTGTAGTGTATTTCAAATATTTCTACTATTATAGTGCTCTTCTTGATATCATAATTAATTCTTCTCAAATTGCAAGTTTACATAAATCTATGTTCTAAATTCACTTTAAAAATAAAGCCAAAATGGAAAATATTATTTAACAGTTTTTAGGAAGCACTAAATTCATTTATATATATATTCTAGTTCAATACAGCTATCTACTCGGATCTAGTTTAATTTCCATTTATGGTGGCCATTGTGGGCCTAGAAATGGAAGGGCATGTCCGATAATGTCGGGCCATCTGTGGCTCCGATAGTCTTGGATGAAGCAAGATCGCTATTTGGAGAAGATTAACAATCCAAAAAGGAAAGAAGAAACTCGAGTTGTCCGTTGGCACTTTATTCGCCCCGGGACTCATTTATTGCGTGAGAGAATACAAAAAATCTTGTATTCACATTTGCTCCTATTTCGATTAATTAATTATTTGCTCGGAATCACCTCTTCCATTGTCAAATTATAGGAACTCGCAGCCCGGACGAAAGTTCTAGAATGAAACTTTTGGAACCGCATTAATCTCGCCATAAGTTTAAGCCTCTGTCAATGTTGTATTTGGCGACAAAGTACCAAGAGAATGTCATGTCAGCAATTACACAGATCCACCAAGGTAGCTTGTTATAGGTTTTTTCTCAAATTTATCTAGTTGTAGAACAAATTGTTTCTTTCCACATAGGCTATGTCATGGCTTCACAAGACACAGCACCATGGTGCCATGGCGTGGCCTCCTTATTCCTGAAATAGTTTTGCATGGAGATCGCCCACTTGACTAATCGAAATGTGCATAGATAAGGTGCAACATTGAGTTGAGAGGCAAAAGTTGCTCCTTATCTCTGCTATAGTTCTCGCGCCTACCACAATGGATATTGGAGTAGCAAAACAGTGCGTTCAATATTTAGCCAACTTTTTGGGGTAGAGTGGCCGGAGCAAACCAGGTGGATCTATCGAAGGAGGAGGTGCAGAGGTTGTAGGCCAAGGATGAGCAACTACAAACACAGGCCAGCGGGTTGGAATGCTGTATCAGGGAGCTCAGGAGAAAAAATAAAAAACGACGACAGCCAACGATCTGTAAATGCTCGATGAGAGCAATAGACAGGTCGAACCTCCTCGTAGCCGATATGCCGAGCTTTGGAGAGTGCTCAAATGCTAAGTGCAAAGATGGTTGCTGACTTATCCTATACTCTCACGTTGTGTTAAAGAATAAAGACAATGATCTAGATTCAAATGCAACCAGCAACAAAGGGTAGCCATGATCAGGCCAGTTGATACTCGGCATCCCGACTGCAGAATCTCAACAGACAGAGTATAGCGGGAGGGGATCCATAGGACTTACTTGAGGTACCACTTATACATTGCTCGTAGACTATGGATCCACAGGTAGACTTTGGCTCGTTCCCGGTTACTCCAGCAGCTATGACTCCGGGAATTGAGCAGTTGGAGAAAGTATTGGTGGTGGACATAGCCCTCTGTGGCAAACACGGTAGATTTGCCATATTCTGACCGCCACCCGACCTTATTTTCACTGCCACATATCACAACACACATACATGGCGGGAGTCTCTCTAGCAAATCAGATCTACAAATGCAAAACAAGGACTTACGGAGCTAAGAGAAATTTGGGCATGTTCAATTGATCTGATAGACTTGTTCATACATTCAAGGCGCTTGTGCCGATGGCATTGGGTGCCAACCTAGTGGAACCCATCTCGTGGATAATATATCATGCAACAAGTGGAAATTTTGGTCATTACCTCCTCTCGGACCTGCTCCTCCTAGTCTTGTCCTCTAGCTCTAGCTCATGTTCCTATGACTCGCGGAGCCAGTGCTGCTCTTGTGCCTGATCAAGGACAACCCTAACCTGAAGTTCACCTCTCCCTTGCACTCCTTGTATGGGAACTTATAGACGAGGAGGTGACTTCTCCAACAGAGCAAAGTTTGTAAGGAGACTTATCTAATTGATTGATTTTGTTTTCGTTTTGGGAAAATATGATGAATTTTCACCAATGCATGACGATTTCTGAGACTTGCCCTAGAGGCGGTTACACCCTTCCTTAACACATTTGGCATACTTGTAACTAACCAACTGGCAAATGCTTCCTTGCGATCTTTTCCAAGAGCTTACTTTGGTTGTAGGTATATTACTCAATTGCAACCTATGGAGAACTTTTCCTAGCCTAGGAACTCATCATGAGATTCGAAGGCAAAAAGGGATGAATGTAAATGCTATGGGGAAGTGGAAAACACCATTGGCCAAACTTCAGGGAATAGTCAAGCAAAGAAGTTTTGTTTGATATAGGATTCAGTCTGACTATGGAGTCTACGAAGATCATAGAGGATGCTGGAGTATGTGAAACTGGAAGGTAGAGCTCTACCATGAAGGAGTTGGCAGAGGATCTTGGAGTGTGTCAAATTGGATCTACGGTGAAGGGAGTTGATAGAGGGAGTTGGGGAGAAGCCTAGAGATTCAAAATTCGGGGAAAAGATTGGAGCAGATGGATCATACACGCGCATTAACCTCCATATTTCCTTTGGCTCCAAGCTTCAAAGTTCAACCTCCCTCTCCGTCTACCCATTTGCACATTCGAGTCCAACCAAGATTCCACTCTAGACTTCCATGTGGCACTCTCCAACCCCCTCCCTCCGCTCTAAGACTTCCCTCTCCATACAACATCTGGCATGCCTTCCCTTTTGCCATGTGTTTCTTCCTCCTTAATAGATGACCAAAAAACAAAATCAAAGAAATTTCTACACCCATTGACTTTTTGTGCTAAGAAAGTTTTATTTCACGATTATAAACCAAAAGCTTTAGCTTACCATTTGACTTTCAAAAACATTCATGCACATTAAAGAGTAGAGAATCGTGTGTTGATTACAATGACAACCACATTTCCACCATGTCTGTACTTATAAATTTGGCATTCATAGCCATTTTTAGTGGCCTACCTCGTTATCAAAGTCTAGCAACATCCGTGAGTTGTCCGCTACTTGTGATTCAAACTCAACACTTTCACACAACATGTAAAGGTGAAGTACACATGAATTTTTTTAGGAGCTATTTACATTTTACTTCAAAAAAAATATTAGAATGGTTCCAATGATTTTGAAGAACATGTACATTAAGGCTAACACTTCATATTTATTGAGTAAAACTTCAAAGAAGTAGGACCGAACATGATGGACTAAGTTTAGGAGAGTCCTATTGATCCACTTTTCCTTGCATCCCAAAAACTTTGCTAAGCCATTCCCAAAATGGGCAAAAACATTTCGAAAAGAACCCTTCAAATATCTCATCGACCGAGCCATTATATTTGCATGTTCCTCTTAACCTTTACAGATAAATGTCAAAATCTGAGTGATATCTTCAAACAGACAAAGCTGAAGTAGTAAAGTAATTGAGTTTTTGAATATGAGAGATTTGTGAAGAAGTCTTCTAACCTGTACTGATGCTTAGATGTGAAGAATGAATGTAGGAAATCATACTAAAGGGCATAACTTATTGTAAGAAACTGAAGTTCGGCTTGCCAAGAAGGGATGCAAAAATTGCATATCCAGAAATGAAACTCACTCTAAAACCTAGGTAAAGGTGATTCAAATCCATATAATTATAAATAAGAGAGAAGGGCTCCTCTCCTTCATAAATAGAGGAAATTTGTCTCATTAAAATTCCTTCTCTTCACCTCCCCCTTCACTTTTTAAATAAACATTCCATCCATAATTTGACATTTTGCCTAGAATTTGACATAGTGGAATGTTTGCTCAAAATTCACTCTATTATCTATCCCATCTAAACTTCTCAACCTATTCATTCCACGCCATGGACTCTAAAAGTATAAGAAAGCAAAAAAAAAAGGAATCCATGAGATAATCAACTTAATCCAATCCATGATCAACAAGGCCTCAGCTCTCGTCCTAGTCATATTTGCATCATCAAGACATGCTGCCCAGTTTTCGTTGTGATAACATCACCAGCTCTTGCTTTTAGAGGTCCGAGATCTTCCTTCCATTTGCAAAATCTTAGCAAAGGCCATACCGTAGCTTCAACAATAGGAGACCATGCGTTTCTTCCTCCTCAAGAGATGACCAAAAAACAAAATCAAAGAAATTTCTACACCCATTGACTTTCTATGCTACGAAAGTTTTATTTCACGATTATAAACCAAAAGCTTTATCTTACAATTTGACTTTCAAAAACATTCATGCACACTAGAGAGTAGAGAATCGTGTTACAATGACTACCACATTTCTATCATGTCTACACTTATAAATTTGGCATTCATAGCCAATTTAGGTGGCCTACCTCGTTATCAAAGTCTAGCAAGATTTGTGAGTGGTCCGCTACTTGTGATTCAAACTCAACACTTTCACACAACATGTAAAGGTGAAGTACACATGAAATTTTTTAGGAGCTATTTAGATTTTACTTTTAAAAAAATATTAGAATGGTTCCAATGATTTTGAAGAAAGTGTGCATTAAGGCTAACACTTCGCATTTATTGAGTAAAACTTCAAGGAAGTAGGACCGAACATGATGGACTAAGTTTAGGAGAGTCCTATTGATCCACTTTTCCTTGCATCCCAAAAGCTTTGCTAAGCCATTTCCAAAATGGGCAAAAACATTTCGAAAAAAATCCTTCAAATATCTCATAGACTGAGCCATTATATTTGCATGTTCCTCTTAACCTTTACAGATAAATGTCAAAATCTGAGTGATATCTTCAAACACACAAAGCTAAAGTAGTAAAGTAATTGAGTCTTTGAATATGAGAGATTTGTCAAGGAGTCTTCTGACCTGTACTGTTGCTTAGATGTGAAGAATGAATGCGGGAAATCATACTAAAGGGCATACCTTACTATAAGAAACTGAAGTTTGGCTTGCCAAGAAGAGATGCAAAAATTGCATATCCAGAAATGAAACTCACTCTAAAACCTAGGTAAAGGTGATTCAAATCCATATAATTATAAATAAGAGAGAAGGGCTCCTCTCCTTCATAAATATAGGAAATTTGTCTCATTAAAATTTCTTCTCTTCACCTCCCCCTTCACTTTTTAAATAAACATTCCATTCATAATTTGACATTTTTCCTAGAATTTGACACAGTGGAACATCTGCTCAAAATTCACTCTATTATCTATCCCATCTAAACTTCTCAACCTATTCATTCCACGTCGTGGACTCTAAAAGTATGAGATAGCAAACAAAATGGAATCCATGAGATAATCAACTTAATCCAATCCATGATTAGTAAGGCCTGAGTTCGTCCTAGTCATATATAAGTCATCAAGACATGCTACCCAGTTTTCGTTGTGATAACATCACCGGCTCTTGCTTTCAGAGGTCCTAGATCTTCCTTCCATTTGCAAAATCTTAGCAAAGGCCATACCGCACCTTCAACGATAGGAGACGATGTGTTTCTTCCTCCTTAAGAGATGACCAAAAAACAAAATCAAAGAAATTTCTACACCTACCCCCCAACCTGGAGGCCTGTTGTTAGATATATCTCGGTATATCCAACCTGTTGCACAAATCAACTCCAGCCATTCCCAAAATGGGCAAAAACATTTCGAAAAGAACCCTTCAAATATCTCATAGACCGAGCCATTATATTTGCACGTTCCTCTTAACCTTTACAGATAAATGTCAAAATCTGAGTGATATCTTCAAACACACAAAGCTGAAGTAGTAAAGGAATTGAGTCTTTGAAAATGAGATTTTTGTCAAGGAGTCTTCTAACCTGTACTAATGCTTAGATGTTGTAAGAAACTAAAGTTCGGCTTGCCAAGAAGGGATGCAAAAATTGCATATCCAGAAATGAAACTCACTCTAAAACCTAGGTAAAGGTGATTCAAATCCATATAATTATAAATAAGAGAGAAGGGTTCCTCTCCATAAATAGAGGAAATTCGTCTCATTAAAATTTCTTCTCTTCACCTCCC
The DNA here is from genome assembly GCF_047967505.1 of Dipteris shenzhenensis. Taxonomy (NCBI): domain Eukaryota; kingdom Viridiplantae; phylum Streptophyta; class Polypodiopsida; order Gleicheniales; family Dipteridaceae; genus Dipteris; species Dipteris shenzhenensis. The sequence goes on from NC_141616.1 coordinate 27,630,250, forward strand.
CCGTCACTTTTTTAAAAAAAATTCCATCAATAATTTGGCATTTTGCCTAGAATTTGACATAGTGGAACGTCTGGTTATAATTCACTCTATTATCTATCCCGTCTAAACTTCTCAACCTATTCATTCCACGCCGTAGACTCTAAAAGTATGAGATAGCAAACAAAATGGAATCCATGAGATAATCAACTTAATCCGATCCATGATCAGCAAGGCCTCAGTTCATCGTCCTAGTCATATTTGAGTCATCAAGACATGCTGTCTAGTTTTTGTTGTGATAACATCACCGACTCTTGCTTTCAGAGGTCCCAGATCTTCCTTCCATTTGTAAAATCTTAGCAAAGGCCATACCACACCCTCAACAATAGGATGTTGAGAGTTCACGCTCAACATCATGTGATCATGTGTGCATAGCACCATCATGTGATCATATGTGCATAGCACTGACCTTATAGAGTGCTATAAAGGAAAGGGTTAGATCCCCTAACCCTAACCCTAAATGGGTTTGTATATATTTCTATTTTTTCAACTAAATCTAGTGTACAGTTAGTCATTTGTGGTGTGCTCTCTAGTTGTGCACTCTCTCCTCATCTCCACTCTTCTCCTCTCCCCTCTTCATATTTTGTCATGGTATCAGAGCTCCCTTGCCTTCCGCTGAGGCATTGCGATCCATATGAGAGAGTGTGATTGATTGAGAGATTGAGAGATTGAGTGTTCTCTTCCATTGAGAGAACTTCTTTGATAGAGATATTCCGTCCATTTGAGAGGAATCTCCATCCGTTCATCTCCTTCGAGAGTTCTTGAGTGAGACACTTGTGAGTACTTCTGAGAGAGATTTCTTTTCTTTCTGTAAGAAAGAGAGGAGTCCATTCCCTTGTGAGAGATATTCAAAGAGGAAGAGAGGTTGTGAAAACCACAAGAAGGAGAGAGAGACCTTGAGTATTTTCTCAGTGTGGTTAAGGTTCGTTCTGTAAGGTTCTTTGAGTGTTTTTCCAAGATTGTTTTGAGAGAGGAAGTCTCCTGTTTCTCCATTCTGACCGAATCTGCCTGCTCTGAAGAAGATAGCACAATAGCATCTCTGATGACATATCCTCAAGCTCTAGCTAGCTAGGCTCCTTCAACTAAGTGATTTCCAATATCTCACAAGAGCTCCTCAGCCATAGCTCCGAGGCAAACCACTGCTACAACGACCAGTTGCTGCACAAAGGCCCATCGACCCAGCTCCTGCTCGGCAAGCTCTACTTATGACTGAAGCCTTCATGGCTACCGTGACCAAAGACTCCAGCGATTGCAACATAGACAACAGATCCCTCGCTACCAACGCCGCTCCTCAACAAGCAACGAAGGGCAGCCACGAACAGCTGCCATAAGCCCAAGCTTCAACAACCCTGTAGCAACTAATCTGTTCACGGGTGATGTTTTAGAGTGTAGAGACTTGCACGCGAATAGTGAATCCTTAGTCCACGGGCTACTTAATCAGCTCGATCTCCAAGCTCACGGGCAATGCTTCAGAACTTCCCATACAAGCTCCCTCTCCATACAACGTACGCCTCTTCTAGCTCTAGAAGGCGGCTTCTCCATAGTCTAGCTCCAATCCACAACGGTTTTGCAACTCCCAAGCGTAAGGCTCCCGCGACAACCAGCACCATGAGCGCCCGATCAAACAATCTGCTTCAACTTCGGCATCAAGCTCGCAGAAAGAAGGAAGAGGTAGCTGCTTGAGGCTATCCTCGAGAGCGGCGAGGTCCTGCTGTTGAGGCTCATAGGCGACCTGGTGAGGCTTGTGGGAGCCATGGATCTGCTCCAAGCTCTCGGAACCCATGGAGGAAGGGGGGCGATTAGAGGGAGAAAATGCGACGGGGAGCCATGGAAGCTGCAGAGGTAGTGTTTCAAGTGCATTTACTGCCCAGTGCCCAGAGCTCATGGCCAAGGTCCAACGCAAACGTCTGAGAAGGATGGAATCTTGAGATTCCATCGGCATATTGGATAGATTTCGACAACCCACGATCTGCCCCGTCATCTACCTTATCACCAAAGGGTTAGTTAATATCTTGCCATGTGGCATCTACAACACTATCTGCCATGTCAGCACCCTACCTCGTGCCATGGCATCTTATCCTCATGCCACGTGTAATCACACCTTACCTGCCACGTGTCACTCCTATCCTTGTGCCACGTTAGCAAACCCTATCTTGTTGCCATGTCAGCAGTCCACATTATCTAGCCACATCATCACAACCATGTCACCAGTGACATGTCACTTGCCACATCATTAGGGACACATCACCTTGCATGTCATCACTAACACATCATCAGTGCCATGTCAGCATTACCACATCATCAGCCACATCATCACTGCCACATCATCTACTGACATCATCATCTGTTGACATCATCTGTGCCACCTCAGTTGTCTAGTCAGCATTGACCTCTGCAAGCACACACAGTGCTTCACAGTCACTACATGTGACCACCCCTGCCACCTCAGCACAGGGCTTCACTGGCACACCTCTTGCTAGGCACAGTGCCACATCATCACTGCATGTGACTCACAGTGACACATCATCATTGAGCACCATTTACACTCCTTTTGCCCCTCCACCTAGATCAAGTCATATCTCTTGATCCAAGAAGAATTTGAGGGCGTTCCAAAAAGGAAAGTCACTCATTTTTTCATGCTCTATGCGCTCATCACATCATGCACATATTTCAGTGCAAGTTACACTCACATTTGAGCCTCGTCGACAAAACCACTTCCTTCATGCACATTTGCCTCTTCATCGATGCATCTGACCCAGCACTTAAAAAGAACAAAAGAAAAGGAAGTATTTGGTATTCTTTCATCGATTGATGATTGGTTTAGATCTAGATCAGAGTAGACTAGATTGCCATAGAGGGGACTCTTTGAATTTCCCCAAGTTGCCAATCTAAGCCATGCCCGAAATTCTCGACTAATACCTACTCGGAGTCATTCCATATGCTAACATATGGTTTCACATCATTACATTACCTGAAACCTTACGTTCATCAGTTCAATGAGCAGACTTCAAAGTTCAGAGGCATTGCAGATTGTTTCAATGGGCAGATAGCATTTGATTTCACACACACATGCCACCATTGTAAAGCCTATTTGGCTATCTCACGGCATCGTGCACATCATTTCAGCCTTGTAAAGCCTCTTGGCTATTCCCGGCATCATTGCCACAAGCGATCAAATTTTATATATTGCAGTTCTATCTTCACCGACGGTACAAAAATTTCACTTGGCATAGTCAGTGTATTTGCAGTTGATTCATACAGAGATTTTCATGACACTTTTGAGTACATTTCTTGCACCATGTCTACGACTAGCAACCTCAATCTGGAGGCATCTGCTAAGTTAGACAACTCCAATTACGGTACATGGAAATACCGAATGGAGACCATTCTTGTGCTTTAGGATAAATGGGAGTATGTCAATGGGTCTACACCTAGACCATTGACCGATCTAGCCACAAGTAGCTCTACTCCATTTGTTGTCACAGCACCAGCAACGAGATCTACAACGGCATCTACAGCTACACAAATATTTTTTGCACCAGTAGTAGATTCTGCCATTGCCCGAGCTCAGGCAGAATGGGATAAGAAAGACAAGTATGCCTATCACCTGATCAAGCAAAATGTGCAAGATGTCATGCTAGGACAGCTCAATATAGTCAAGACATCAAAACAAGCGTGGGATATGTTCCCAGCTCTCTACGAGTCTAAGAACACATCACCCTGAGAAACCAAATCAACCAAAGTTTCCGCAACAGTAGTGAAACTGGTCATGGTTATGTACTCTGCATAAAAGACTACAACAATCAACTTGCAGCAACAGGAGAGATTATGAACCCCATAGAAATGGCTGAAGTCATTCTGAATGGACTAGGAGAGGGATACAAAAATCTAGTTCAGAGTATTGCCATCCAATGGCAAATTCTGACATTGGAAGAACTTCAGTCAGTTCTACTTGGTGAAGAACTCAAGACTTAGGCCATTCAAGCACATAACGGTCATTCTAATGATCAGGCATTCACAGCTTCAAACAGAAGAAGAGGCAGAGGCAGAGGCAGAGGTAGATCATACCAGAAAAGTGGTCATCATCCACAAAATCAAAGTCAGAATCAGCATCAACATCAACATCATCCTCAGCAACATCAGAATCAGCAAAGAGGAAATCATTCCAACCGAGGAAGATTTCAAGGATGAGAGAATGCATCCACCAATGTGTCAAACATCCAGTGCAACTACTGTCACAAGTTTGGACACTATGAAAGAGATTGCCGCAAGAAGCAATACGGCCAAGGCGGTCAATCCCAGCAGTAATCTAGGGAATTCTCAAGGCAGAGGAAATCATCGAGGTGGACATTCTAGTCACAGTCATTTTGCAAATGAACATGGAAATATGTTTCTTGCAAGCGAGGAATTGCATCAAACTGATACGTTGTACCTAGACACTGATTTCAATTCCAAAGAGGATTACAGCTATCAAGTCGACCAAGTGGAACACTCGGCTTGACACAAGTTTGCCATTTGTTCCTAAAAACCCAATATCGTATCGAGTAAAATAAGTTATGCTCAAGTACCTAGGGAGGAATCCAATGGTTGGCAAAGAAATCCAATGCTTGCGCCGCATGCACCATGTTCTCCCTTAATACCTACGAGTGACTCTCGGTGGGCAGCCCGATGATATTGATTATTTTTCTTTGTGAGGAGGGGATCTAAGGGAAATGGTTCTGCATGGGGTAGGCCCTATAGAGGTGAAGGAGGTGGAGGTGGAGGTAGAGGAATGATGGCTAATGTGGAACCAACCTTCTATTGCTCTATCTTTTGTGAGGGCTCGATATCACCCTGATCTATTCTAGCCTCCCTCTACTCCTTTGGTGTAGCGTTCCCTTCCCATTGCTCTAGTGTCCCATTTACCTCTACTCATTTGGCAGCTTCTTTCTCCACATCCTCAAAGGTGCCCTCCCAACTATTCCCTTTCAATTGTCCTATTTTGGCTCCTCAGAGCTGCCCTTGACACTATTATCCTCCAAGTTATTTTGTTGTTTCTCGGAGGTGCCTTTAGTTTTGTTCCTCTCTAGCACTTTGTCCTACTCCTTGGATTGCTCTTCGTGCTCCTTCCTCTGCTTGGATTCCTCATATTGTGCATATTACTTCTTGTGCGTGTTACTCCTTGGGCTCCATTGCCTTATCCTATGCTTTTTGCTTGGCATCTTGGTTAGTATTGGCTTTTGGGCCTTCTTTTCATCACTGTTGTCCTGGTCTTTGTCTTCCTGGGTGGTTGGCCCTTGCCTGTCTTGACCCTACCCATCCTTGTTTCCTGGCACGTCTCTTGTTGGTCATTATTGGACCCATATGGTCTTGATCCAACTGGTAGAGGTAATGAGTTTGGCTAAGAAGACTAGGAAGGGTTGGATTATATGGTTTCTCTAAAACATTTGAACCACCATGAGTATCTCCTAGTGCGATGATCCCTACCCCGTGGTGGTGGGAACCTGGAAGTATTAGCAAAGTATTTGTCCCCAAGGGTTACGATGATAGATCATTGTCCCTAAAAAGGTCTAGGAAGGATTAGATTTTGTAGTTTCTCTAAAACGTTTGCACCACCATGCGCATCGCTTAGTGTGATAACCTACCCCATGATGGTAGGAGCCCAGATGTATAGGAAAATTCTTTGTTCCCAAGGGTTGGGATAGAATTTTGTAGATAGATTGTTCTCCATAAAAAAGACTAGGAAGGGTTGTATTGTATTGTTTCTCTAAGACATTTGAACCACCACGAGTATTGCCAAGTGCGATGACCCTTCTCTGACCCCTACCCTATGGTGGTGGGAACTGGGAAGTACCAGGAAAGTCTTGGTTCCCAAGGGTTGAGAAGTTTTTCATTGATAAATTTTTGTCCATCAAAAAGGCAATAAGGGTTGGATTGTGTGGTTGCTCTAAAAAATTTGAACCACTAGGGGCATCACATAGTATGATGGCCCCTACCCCATGGTGGTGGGAATTCGGAAATACCAAGAAATTTTTTGTTCCTAAGGGTTGGGACAAGTTTCATTAATAGATCATTGTCCATAAAAAAGGTTAGGAAGGATTGAATTGTATGATTTCTCTAAAACATTTGAACCACGGTGTGCATCGCCTAGTGCGATGACCCCTACCCCATGGTAGTGGGAACCCAAAAGTACTGGAAAAGTCTTGGTTCCCAAGGGTTGGGACGTGTTTTGTTGATAGATCATTGTCCATAAAAAAGGCTAGGAAGTGGTTTCTTTAGAACATTTGAACCACCATGGGCATCGCCCAATGCAATGTTGAGATATGGTGCCATGTGCACATGAATTAGAGGCAAAGGTATGTGCTAAGAATGTATTAAAGTAGCCACCCTAGGATGTGGACTACAAGATGTGGAGATGTGGATTGAGGATATCCACAAGGAGAGATGTGGATGAGAGGATCCCACATGGTTGACTATTCAAAGGGCACTCTCTATAAGAGGCCTATCATGTATTGTTGTGAACACACATTGCAAGAGATATAGATTTGCTCTCTCCCTCTCATGTCTTATTTAGTGTGCTTTGAGCCTCCTTAGTTGTTCTGTGGATTTTGTGTGCACTAGGCTTGAGCATAGGTTTCCCACAAGCCTAGGTAGTTTAGAGTGAGTGGCACACTCTTATCTTGATGTTAGGGAGAGATTTGTGAGAAAGAAAGATCTGAAAGAGAGAGAAATATTTTGAGAGATAGAAGGCTTTCTTAGTCCTACCCCTCAACCTGCATATTTCGTCTTATTGCTCTTTCCTAAATTTAGGGTCGGCCAAGAGAGACTACGTACTCTGTTCTTTCCCCCTTCTTTGATAGTGGTTTATGAACGCAATCTTTGTCCAACCCCACCTACCAACTAGACTACTACTCTAGCCTTGCCTAGCAGTGATGAGTACAACCCATTCGACAGGCTTGGTGAAACTTGCTACTACCGAACTTTTTTTTTTGCAGCAAGACAAAACCCCATGATGCTGAAGAGGACCTGTGTCCCAACAACCTTTCCAAAGTATACAGTCATAGCACCTCTATAGCTTTAACGGTGCCCAAGCACCTCCTTAGACAGACGGGTCACCAACTGCAACACCTGCAAGCCGCAACATCTACAATAGCGTGCACGCCAACTTTCTCCTGCTCACAAAGGCTCTGCTCCACCAGCCTAAGCTCCAAAGAGCCCTGCAATAGAGGCCTCACAACCCTCTACAAGGCACCACGAGCCATGCCATACTCAGGGCCAGCTCCAAAATTTGCATTGGCAAAAGATATACGCAATGACAGCTGCAAACGACCATCAGTAAACTACAGTCTTCCTCAACGATAGCTCTTCAACGAACTTGCTCCACCATCTTCAACGGCCATCAACTTCCAGTGCCTTGTATCCCACTATGCGCGTGACAATCGCATTAAAGCTGAAGAGCGAAGTTAGGCTGTAATCCATCCAATACACAAGCATCATACTCTCGGTGGAGGACATTAGACGACTTGATATCTCCGTGTGCAAATTTGGTACTCATTCCGTGTAGATGAGCGACGCCTCCAACAACTACCATTGCAATTTTCAATCATGTTCCCAATCCAAGCTAGACTCTATAGAAGTCTTAGCGCAATGAAGCACAGCTGAGAGGCTCCCTGCGGCAAATATTCATGCACCAGTAGCTCGCAAGAGCACCAGTTTTTTTTGTGTCACTGCGACTCCAACTCCGTCGTCGAAGTCTGACCGCATCATCTGCAAAGAAGCTTCAAAGCTTCCACTTTTGCTAAGGTTCTCCAAAAAGCCATGTGGTAGGATAAGTGTTAACTATGGTTATTTTGGTGTGGTTGGTCAACTTAACTTGGGTAGGATTAACCTTGGTCAACAAGTAGATAGGGTTGGTCAAGCCAAACCCTAGTTAGAGGTCAACCCACTAAGCCATGGTTAGGGTTGGTTAATATGCCACCTAAGCACATAGCCCTTACTAAACACAATTTGGAATGCAACATGTGAATCCCTGTGCCACATCATCAAAGGCCCTCTTCTTTACATAAGCTTCGACAAGGCGTAACTCCCAATCTAGGAAGAATTTGCACATGCTCCAAAAAGGAAAAGTGATCTTCTTTTT